>NC_069386.1:96580530-96883560 GCF_027475565.1 Acinonyx jubatus
GGCAGAGAGAGAGGGAGACACAGAACCTGAAACAGGCTCCAGGCTCTGAGTGGTCAGCACAGAGCCCGACGCAGGGCTTGAACTCACGGACCGTGAGATCATGACCTGAACTGAAGTCGGACGCTTAACCGACCAAGCCACCCAGGCGCCCCTCAAGATACTTTTAAAAATCACCACCCTCCAAAACCTTGGGACACCCCCCCAATAGTATCTTAAAAATAAAATTTCAGAAGACAATAGTCTAAAATATACGATTTTAATACATAGCAACAACAGCCCTGCAGGCCGTTTGTTAATGCGTGTTCCCACAGCCTACCTGTTTTGTGCTCGGCTGTATCTGGGTCTGCAGGGCACCCAGCAGAGAGAGGGCTAGGGGCCCAGAAGGCCTGTCCTCTGGGCATTGTGCAAGTGGTTCTTCTCCATCATCTATCCTTCATCTCACCCGCATCAGCTCCTGCCAGCATCCCAAAGACCAGGATGTTGCTTTCCATGATTAATCTCAAAGACCTTGAAGTAACTGAGTGACCGTTTGTCTTCAATCTGCACATTTTTCAGTGCTTTCTATTCTGAACCAGGCCAAAGCTGCTTGGGAGGAAAATGACCATTTCAGAAACAGAAAATGAGACCAATAGTAAGAGAGCATGGCTTCCAATAATGAGGACATTTGGGAGTAAACTGAATAATGAGGACATTTTTGGATTGATGAGAAAGAAATTAAATATGCTATTACCAAAAAAAAAAAACCCACATAAATCTTTGATTTGTATTTTGTTTTCAATTGGGAGAAAATGGGTATGGGATATAAATTAGAGCTCTTTCCACCAAAGTATGGAGGTGTAAGTGATGATAGATTTTATGGTAGTGAGTTCTGTGAGTCATATTTCAATCTACAAAAAAAAATGCCATCTTAGAGGCTGGGGTTTTGGAGGCTACTGTGGAGATGCCCAGATACCACGCCCAGACTTTAATAAAAAATAAAAATATAT
This sequence comes from Acinonyx jubatus, assembly GCF_027475565.1. NCBI lineage: Eukaryota > Metazoa > Chordata > Mammalia > Carnivora > Felidae > Acinonyx > Acinonyx jubatus. The sequence continues at coordinate 96,581,517 of NC_069386.1, forward strand.
TTTTTCTGATTCTTGATTATTGATAGGCTGTGTGATGAGCAACATCATCGGCCTATCTCTGGGTCCCTAAACTATAAATAAGATAAAAGAAAACAAGATCAGCAGAGAGACAAATTAGGGCCTATTTTATGTGTGTCTGCTCTGAGGTCAAAGTCAAGAACAGGCAAATTCTGTGTGAGAGAGAGAGAGAGAGAAAGAGAGAGAGAGACGGGGGGAATAGGTAGGTGGGTGTGCTGGAGAGCTTCTGTGTGTCCCTCTGGATGCCCTCTCTGCCCTTTTCCACCTGCCCCATGACCTAAGAGGCCAGCTTAGATGTGCTGCATGAAGGGGCCCTTTTGCATCTGGCTTCCCATTAGGTTTAGCTCATGGGGTCACTGGCAAAAGATTGGAGGAATGAAGGGACATGAAATTGGGGTATTTATTTGGCCAGCTTGCCCCCTATAGGGTCTCTGTAGGCTGGTTGCATCCCTTAAGACCACAGCTTCTGCCACAGTCCTCTCCACACAACTCTGTCACCAGTTTTCCAGATATCAGTGGGGCTTGGTAACAGCACCCCCTGTTACCAGTTTCCAGGCAGGCCCTATCCTTGTTTCTCTGCACCCAACCCACCCCTTTGTAATTAGTCTCCTTATTAACTATTCTCCAAATACCTAATTTGAGCTCATCCACTATTTCCTTCTGAGCTTTTGATTGATAAAATAGATATGCATACATTCCTTGCTCCAGAAACAGTGACTCTTCTATCTATCAGCAGGAAATAACTTTTTTTTTATATTAGCATGAAATGAAATTTTCCACTGCACAGAATTTTAAGTCATTTCCCCAGAAGCAGACCCTGGGATGAGGATTTGTGTGCAAGAATGTTGTTAAAGAGATACTCCTTCATTCTGTAAGGGAGCGTGGTGGAGAAGAGAAGAAGGAGGGGAGGGAGGAGCAAGACAGGGAAAGCAGAAGAGAAGGAGCCAGCTGAGGGTCCACTTTCAGGCAAAGCCCCAACCTCATCCGGATCTGGAGAGGAGCTTTGGAGCATAAACCACATTCCAGAATGTGCCCTGATTTGACTCAGGGGAGCTAGGCTTTTGATCTCCTGCACCAGTAACTCAGGGACCCAAGAGCATCTAGGCAGAGCACCATCAATTTATAGTTCATATATATTCCCTGTAATTTGAAAATAGAGAGGGGAGACATGCTGATTATTAATTGGTTTAATAATGGAGTTATTAGTAGAGAGGAATGAGAACCACCTCCAGATACCAAAAAAGCTCACCGCAGATGCTAAGGGGACACATCCTTTGAAAAACACCACGTGGAATCATATAGTATTTGCTTTCAATGGACTCAGTTAATATACTTTAATAGTAGTAAAAATCAAGACATGGCTTAATCTTCTTAAAAAGCAGAGGCATCTTTGTGGGAATCTTAACTACCAGATGCAGGTAGTAAGTAGTTCTATGGTATGTGTGCGTGTGGTTGGAGGGACGGGGTGGGGGGGTGTATCAACACTTGCCATTTCCCTCTGAAGTTCCTAACGCTTGGAAATTTGTCATAGCATCTTTTCTCATCTGCAGTTCAAACAGTTTTTTCCAGCAGGAATTCAGCTGAAGTTGAAATCACCATCTGGCATCTCATATTGAACCCGGTTCTTTGCGTGCCAAGAACTTCTTCTTTTGGCAATGACGTTGACTGTGATCTTTCGAAAATGTTTCCTGGGTTGGCAGTCTTGACTGAACAGAGCAAGAAGCCTGTCTTGGAATTTAGGAAGAGATATGCTGAGCAAATCGTGGCCCTGGGAAGAAAAGCGCAAGGTGAAAAGTTGAGCCTTAGGTTGTGAAACCCCAGAAGCCCTCTCTATCTTTTATTATTGAGCTAAAACCAGCTCAGGTGGAAAAAAAAAATCTCAGCAATATGATCAGTAGCAGCACAAATGTTGCACAAGACCTACAAAAGGAGTATTCAATTTGAAGCAATAAATGCTATTTAAGACTTTCCAGGTGGGAGGTAACATCCTCTCTGCTGTAGGGAAATAGGACAACTAAGAAGGGGTCTCTTCTCCCAAGGAATTCACTATCTTGGGGCTGGAGATGCATGGGTAGAAACAAGATAGACGATAGTGAGAAGGATAGCTGACGTGGTCTGCCTCTTCTCAAATGCCTGGGGACCCCTTTTTACCATTCCCGTTCTCCTCCATCAGCTCTGACATACTTTTGCTTCCAATGGCTTGCACCTATGGCTCTCCTGGAGTGGCTGCCCTTGAGTACTGTGTACACAGTCAGAGAGTGGGATATGCTTGGGAGCTGAGTTGCTTACCAGTGACTGTTCAGTGTAGGGATAAAAAGGCTCAGCCGCCTGGCCTTACAGCAGGACACAAACTAATGTCCAGGCTTTCCCTACCGAATGAGGTGGAGAACTCCCTCTGGGACTCTGTCTAAAGGCACTCTTGCTCAGTCCCTTTCTCTTGTCCGTCTCCTTCTCTCCTTCATTTGCCAATCCCTTCAGGGAACATTTCCTTAATAAAACACTTCGCTACAAATCCTCCTCTCAGGATCTGCTTCTGGGAGCCTGACCTAAGTAAGACAGGCACTTCATAAGAACAGAAACAAAATGCTAAGACAGCAAAGAAGGACTGACTAATTCTGCCTGGAGATCAAGGACCTTTCCATAAAAGGAGGGTATTTGAGCCAGGCCTTGAAGGGTAATTTGGATTTTGCCAGGCAGACAGAACTGAGAAGTGTCACAATAAACCTGAGGAAAGTACATATATGTGCAGCACTAAGGAAGGGAATGGTGGAGACTGATGGGAGATGGGACTGCTAAGGTAGGCTGGGAGTTAAGTGAAGATGAGTCTTGAATGTTATTAAGGAGTTTGGACTTTAAAAAAATTGGCCATAGTGAGTGATTGTAGGTTTCTGAGCAGAGAAGAAACATGATACATCCTTTCAGAAAATAATTGAATGGAGGGGCGTGTGGGTGGCTCAGTCGGTTAAGCATCTGATTCTTGATTTCAGCTCAGGTCATGATTTCATAGGCATGGGATGGAGCCCCATGTTGGGCTCCACCCTGAGTGTGGGTCTTTCTTGGAATTTTCTCTCTCCCTTTTTCTCTGATCCTCCCCCCCCTCCCAGACAAAGATGGATAAGTAAACCTTTAAAAATTAAAAAAATTTAAGAAAATAATTGGATGGAAATATAAAGAATGGGTTGGTGGGGTAAGAGATAAACAATGGAAGCCAGCTGGGAGGGGTGATTGTTACAGCAATATTCTGGGTGAGGATGATGAGGGACTGACTTAGGGCACGAGAATGAAAAGGGAAGGATGGATCTAGAGGTTGAATGAATGGACTTATCAACTAACTAGATGTAAGTGGGAAAACAGCCATCAAAAGTGACTAAATATTGGTTTCGATCAAAGAGTGAATGATGGCGCCATCAACCAAGAGACAGAACCTAGGAGGAGAGAAAGACAGATGGGGGAGAGAAATCAGTGACTTCATTTTTAGATATGTTGAAATTGGATGAGACATCTGAAAAAATAATCCCTAATAACTCAAAGAAATTTGAATGAAATCTGAAAATTCATCTGGGAATAAAGAACAAAGAAAAAAAAGGGATATTAGGAACAACTGGAATATTCAGAGACTCGTGAAGTTCCAGTTCAAGGTTAGACCAAAGAAACACTTTTTAAAATTAGCTCTCTGGATAGAAATCAAAACAACAAAATCAACCATAGAAACCTGGACACCTTTTAAGAATAAGAACACTTAATATTCACTGGTCACAACAGTGTAATGACTCAGTTTCGCCAGGATTTTATTTTGCTGATTAAAACTAGAGTGGGGTGGATATGGCTTAAAGATTAGATCTGATGTATTACATCTGTGTGACTGTTCGGAGCAATCTATGAAAGCAGAGCCCTATGATGCTGGCGCTGAAATACAAGCAGAAAAATAGCGCTTTCAGTGTTTGTGACCTATTATCTGTCTACCGCAACACGTTGCTGGAGGAGGGACTCCTTAAGAAACAGTTCCATCAACTGACAGTGGCTATTTCCTTAATTATTGCTGTTCATTTGTTTATGGGCTTGAGCTGACTTAAAAAGAAATAAATCAATATGTCCATGAATTGTATTGACATTGCAAGCAGCACAATTAGAAGAAAAAGCACAAGTCCAAATTCTTAAAAAGTGTTTCAATTTGAGGAACAATCTACTTTATATGATTATAAGGTTGTTTCAAAAGCCAAATGAATTATAGGGCAACATAGAGGCTTCCTGACTCTGTAACAATGTTACATTTAGAGTCTTCTCTTTGAGAACCCCTGATAGTTAGAGAAACTAACACATCCTTCTATCTTAGGTAAGATGTTAAAGATTTTAGAAACCAAGTTACCCATAGAAATGATACAGAAAGAGAAGGTAGAAAATCCAAAGAACAAGAGAAAGAGGACATTAATTGTATTTATTCATTCATTCTCTTTTCCTCCCTCCTTCCCTCTTTTCCTTCCTCCCTTGGTTCCTCCAGTCCTCCCTCCCCCACTTCCAGAAACACGTGAGGACCTACTATGTGCCAGGAAGTGTACTAGGAGTTAGAGACACCATACTGAGCAAGGGAGACATACATGATCTCTACCTTTGGGGATTTTAAGTCTATCATACTTGATTTCAGATTCTGCATGTAAATAAAAGATGGTATCTCCTGTCCTTCACTCCTGTTCTCTCTCACCTTCATATTGTATATTAGAGCATATTAGGTTCACCCATTTTGGGGTTAGATGTGCCACCCATAACCCAACTAGGCTACCTTCATTTGGAATTCAACTCTCTCATTTAACAGTTGCGTACATTTGGTCAAATGACTTAACCTTTTGACCCTCCAACTCTTCATGTATTAAGCGTAGATAACAGCACAATAGCACATGCCTCATGGGACAGTTGTATTACAAGGAGATCAATTCATTTAGAACTTAGAATGGGCAGTGGACAATCAATTGATGTTATCCATTATTATTTTTAGCCTGCACAGGAATACATAGATGAAACAGGTCACATCTTTTAAAGAGCTTATAGTCTTGCCGTTGGAGACAGACAGGTACACAGATAAAGGCAATAAAGTGTGGTGGGTGAACAGTGAAGGAAGAGTGTTTAGGCTGCAGCTGGTCACAAAGAAAGAGAGTGGTGAATTCTTTTGGTCAACTCTTTTGAGATGGATGTAATATCAATCCAAAGTAGTTTCTTATTTCCCTGACCCTTAGGTAAATGATCCTTCCCTATTAGATGCCTGTTTTGCTTGCTTTATTTGCCCATAGTTATTCAACTGTGAATAATTATGTGAGCACAAATGCAGGCTTTTCATGAAGGGAATTGTGGTCCCTCTTTATTTACACTCTGAATAAAGGAGCTTCCCAGAATTGGTAAAACTGGGTTACACTCTCCTGATTTCTTGTGTTCAGTGGCATATTTCTTAGAGAAATCAGAGTTGTTTTTGCAAAGGGAAAATAGGTCTTGTCTTATCCCAGGAAGCAGTCTTATCCCTCTTGCCCATGACTGGCTAAGTCATTTTCATGTGATTCAATTCTGGCCAATAGGACCTGAGGTAAGTTGGAGGTTCTGGGAAAGATACTCTCAATTCTATGAGACTAATGAAAGCAGACACTACTATTCTTCCCTGGATGTTGTTTGTCTGCATGTGATGGCTGATGCTGCTGTAGCCATCTTGTGACCATGAAGACAGATACTGCTGGTACCCTAAGGATGGAAAAGTAAAAAGATGGTGATGAAGTGGGTCCCTGAAGACATCCTTGAGCTGCTGGATTTACCAACGTGAGCCTTGATCCATCTCCAAATGTCTTGTTGTGTGAGAAAATAACCCCTTAATTATTTAAGCTGCTTTTACATGGGTTTTCTGTTAACTTTCAGTTAACTCCTTGTGGTAACTTGTCCCCAAGTATTTGGGGGCACTTCCCTGTGGGAAAATTATACACGTCCTCCCTTTTAAGCCCAGGCATGGCCATATGACTTGCTTTGACAAAAGAAATATGAGATAATAGTTAGATGAGTTAAAGAAGAAATGATGGATCATTTCCAGGTAGACGCTTCAAGAGCCAACATATATTTTGTCATGCCCCTTCTCTCTTGCTCCTATGATCGGGGAGGCATGTTAAGATGTAGACCTTGCCAATCTGGTTCCTCAATCACTGCAACAAGTTAGACCTTACCCCTTCTATGGGGGACTGTAGCACGAACAAGAAGTAACCTTCATATGAAGCTGCTGAAGTTTGTTGTTACCACAGGCGACTCTAGTTTATTTCAACTGGGAAGCATCCTACAAGCTGTAGGGAAATGACAAAGTAAAGGCAGAACCTCAACTTGAGGAGTTCCTGCAAAACACAGCCTCGCCTCTGTCGACCGCACACCCTTCCTGTTCAGAGAGATGAGCCTCAGAACAGTAAGTAATTTAATCCAGAGAATGCTTGAAAAATGTCTTCACTTCAAATGCATTATTCAGAGTAAATGAATCACAACTTATTAAGTGTCTCTTCTGTAGCTCTGAGTTCACCTCATCACTTTGCCCCCCCCCCCCCCAAGCTTTCCTGGAATGACCTCACCATGCACTCTCCTGACCACATCCACCTTCACGCCTTCCCAGGGGGCTTGGTAGTGGCTCAACAATCACATAGCTGAATTTTCGATGCACAAATACGGAACGAGGGTGACGCCTCTGTGGGCAGGACTGGAGGATGATGAGGGTGACAGCTAACACTTATGTAGCACCGGTTCTACACCAGGTACCATTCTAAGCTCAATTTAGTAACTCCCTTAATCCTCACCTTACGAGGCAGTATTCTTACCATCTCTTCTTTACAGATGAAGAACCAGAGGCCCAGAGGGAGAGAGAGAGAGGTTAAGCGTCCTGTCCAAAGTCACACAACTAAAACGTGGTGACACTCAGATTCAATTTCAGGCAATCTGGCTCCAGAGTTGTATTCTCTGATGCTTAGCCAAGCCCTCGGCATGGCCGTTCTTGGAAAAACAAGAGGTTAAGAAGTCCAGGTGGGCTTCGCCTGACTGAAAACCCAGCTGGGTTTTGTCTCACAATTTGCAAAGCACATCTAGGTCCTGGTTTTCCCAACTGTAACACGGCAACGCTTAGTGTTGCATCCTGTGTGAAGGAAGCGAGGCCCGGTGAAGACCCCAACATTGAGCTGGGCCTTGGTAATGTTATAGCGGCTGCTGTGGCTTGTAGGACAGGCCCCACAGGGGCAGAAGTCTGGGGCACAGGAAATGTCCTGCACAAATATGAAATGACCGTTCGGGGATTTCTCTAGACGTCTGGGGTGGAAGGGCCTAGGAAAGGCTGTCTGGAGAATCGTTTTTTGGGATCTACAGACAGAAAAGCAGCTGAAGTGCACTTGGCTCGTTGGAAGGAAGGCTAGATAAGCCTTTCGGACTGGCTGATTTAAGAGGGTTGAGATGTATTTTCGCGAGGCCTGCAAGGTATGCACGAATATGCATATGGGTAAGGAGCTGAGGGCCAGGAGCTTGGCCCTAAAATTGTTTCAGAAAAGCTTTGGAGATGTAGCTCAAGAGGGAGAACTTAGTTTGGGAAAATGCAGTTAACTAACAGCAAGTCCTTTAGGTTGGTATCTCTAAAATCTGTTTCGAATTTGAACACGTGTCACCATCCCCGTTATGGCCACTGCCAGCGCCCTACTTGGGGCCACTGCTGTGACTCTCCTAGACTTCTGCATCAGTCCGGCTGGTCTCCCTGCCTCCATTCTTGCCCCTGTCCCATCAGCCTGCCTCGCAGGAGACAGAGTGATCTTTAAAAGATCTTTAAGGGGCGCCTGGGTGGCTCAGTCAGTTAAACGGCCGACTTCGGCTCAGGTCATGATCTCGCACTCCGTGAGTTCGAGCCCCGCGTCGGGCTCTGTGCTGACAGCTCAGAGCCTGGAGCCTGTTTCAGATTCTATGTCTCCTTCTCTCTGACCCTCCCCTGTTCATGCTCTGTCTCTCTCTGTCTCAAAAATAAATAAACGTTAAAAAAAATTTTTTTAAAGATCTTTAAAAGAAGGCAGGCAGTGCCTATGGCTGCTTCTCACTCTTAGAATAAACTCCAAACCTTTACTATGAAAGCTGTCTCTGCCTAACACCTGGCTCTCATCTCTCACCACTCTCCGCTGCCACCCTCCCCCATTCTCCCCCCAGTCCAGCCCCCTGGCCACACTTCTATTATATGAACACACCCAACTCCTTCCTGCATTTTCCGCCCCCAACTGTCCGCATAGCTGACTCCTTCCCCTCCAGCGATCCAAACATCACTGTCTCCAAATTCTCGACCACCCTGTTCCCTGCCCCTCACCCTCTCTGGGCACCCTCTACACCATTAGCAGACTTCCTTTCTTCACAGCACTCACTGCTATGTGAAATGGCCTTGTTCATCCATTTGCTTATTTACAGGGCTCTTGCTAGAATCCCCTTTTAGCCTGACTGGGCCTTCTTCACCTCGGTCGTGGCTATATCCCCAGTGCCCAGATAAGTTCCCAGTGCACAGAGGCTCTGCAAACTAAGAAATAAGTAATTTACATTTAATTTCCATCAGTAATACATTTCAAACAATTTACTTATATGCCCCGGTGGAAAAAAGAAGGAGAAAAAATTAATTTTATTTACATTTAATTGAATATTGATGTATTCTTTGGATGATGGCAATGAAAGAGTGATATTTGAACACAATTTTGTGAGGTTAATCTACTCCTAGAAAATCTGAAATTACATACGGTTCAGGATAAATTAGTTTTACGTAGGAAATTAAAAACCCGGGAGCCAGGACTGATAGGTTCCTACATTTAAATATCATGAAAATATAAAATTTAAATACTATGAAACTGTAAAATACACTACAATGTTTCCATAATAAAGAGCTTATAGTTAGTAAGGGCAAGCGATACAATGTCAAAATCCAGCTAGCCATATGTTCTTTACTAATTTCTCTGAATAATATAATGGCACTGTACGTTTATTTGGAGTCCGTTGAAATATGAACATTATCCCTGTCTGGGTATTAATTACATTTGCCTCTTTGCCTGATTTCGGGATTAGATTCAGCATTTTTATATTTAAGGATTCTGAAAGGAAAGCTCTCCGGGCTATAATCACCTTCAATCCCCATATGACTAAATTTGGTCATATTTGCTGATTGTATAGACAGCCCTTTCTGAGAAGTAAATATTAATGCTGACTGGTTTTGAAAAAAGAACCCTTGGGGCACCTCTTCTTCTTTCCATTTTTAGACACCTCTGTTAGCTGCTTTAACACTCGAGTAGAAGTGTTTTTAAAGGAGCCTGTGAAGATTTGGAAAAGATTTTATTTTTAATACCCCAGATTGCATTCTCTGCATTTGGTTGGTTTTGTTACATGTGTTCCATCTGTCTTGGAGATATGGGAAACTCAGTCGGGAAAAAATCGAAAGGGCAAAATTGTTTCCCTAGCTCCATAAAATATCTAAAAATTACTTCACATGTAAGATCTGGTGCCTGGATTCCTTCACTTCTAACTTCTACACTGCCCAGGGGTAGTCTTCCCTCCAAAGCAGGAAGAGGAGAAATTGCTTAGTTACTCCCCAGTTGGAAAGTGTGCAAGGTAGAAAGCCTTTGAGAAAGGCTTCACCTTGAAAGATTTCTGCAAGACTTATCATTTCAGGTGAATTTCATTAACACACAGATTGGTTCTTTTATTATGAATATCCTTAAAGTAAAATCCGCTTCCTTGCTGGCTACAGTTGATCTGGGATTTCTGGTATCTTTTTTTAATGGTTCAGGCTAAGTACTGGATGAAAAACAAATCTGAAAAACCAAACAAAACATTTCTTTGCCTATCCCCAGCTGCACCTGACAGTGAAAGAAGTTGAAATCTTACTCCTCGCTGGACATTACATCCAATTTCAAGCTTCTATTATCTTTTTTAAAAGCCACTGCAGAATACCTCGTAACGTTTTTTGTTTTCTCTGAAAATCAGCTGGTTATGTTTGTAATTGGAGCACTTCATGGACAGGGTGTCTGGGAGATATAAGTGCTTTCATTCCACCCTACCATTGTTTAGCATTATTTTTATGCATTTATTGAGGGTCTTGGAGCCTCAGAGAGTGAATTTCTGGAGACTACAGCTCTTTTATGATGTGTGTAGCACTGAATAAAATATGGATTCTTCAGGATCATCTTAAAAGGGACTTTAATCTGGAGCTATGAAGTAACATTTCCTTGGTGTGTGTTTATCTGCAAATGAACAGAATCAAACATTCGACAAACAAAACGGCCCCAACTTTATGAGCCTACTGAATTGAGATGGTGTCAGTGTCCTAGTTTGTTAATTTGGGGAGGATCATGGTTTTAGCATTATTATAAATAAAGTCTATTAAATCAAACATGGAGATGGTGATATTGAAATATCGTGTGATATTTCAATATTTTGCAGTTAGAACTCTGAGAATATAATAAATGACATTACATATCTAGGACAAAAATACCATGTGATGTTTAAAGCTGGCTTTACAGTTTATAAATCATGGCTCACACTGATAAATGTATACATTAGTGCCTAATGCACATAATATCAAATTTTCTCATATCCTATGACTCATCTGAGAGCTCTGTTCACTTGTCATCAAGATCCCCTCTCTTGTTACAAGACCTTGTCATCACCTAGAACTTCTTCACTTCTGACATCTTGAACTTTGAAATTCCACTGACCTCAACCCTATATCCTTCCTCTCTTACACCCCCATCCCACCCATCTTCAGTCTTACCAAGGTGTCTGGCCTTCACTTGCCCCAGAAAATGGCCCCCAGCCCTCTTGGTCTTAAGGACATTCTCCTCATCTGACACAATCTCCTTACTCCTTTGACTTAATGGCACAGCCAGTCAACAAATCCTCAACTTTGGATCCATTCATCTGTTTTCTTCGGCCCATGAGTATTGCCGGAGAAAATCACATACCACGCTAATACACATTTTGAATTTCAAACCTCAACTAGGCATTCAAGACCATCTAAAATTCAAGACCAATTATATGGTTCCCCGTAAAATCAAACTGACCTGGATAACACGAACCACAGATACTTAGAACAGAGCGGTATTGAATAATACATATAATAATACATATAATAATATATATTATACATATATTATACATATATATACACATATACATATATAATACATATAATAATATATATTATACATATATGTATTATACATATATATGTGTATACATATAAATATATATATAATACATATAATAATATATACTCAAAATATACAATAAAGTTCATTTTCTCCCCTGGCTTTCATATGGGCCAAACTTTCCCCATTTTGGGGGTGTGTATTTCCTCTTATTTTCACTTTCTTTTGCAGTTTTCCAATAGATTACTTATTAAAGAGTTTAGAAGAATATTAAAGAATTTAAGATAAACAGAAGATATTTACTACATAGCTATTGCATGCTGAGCTCTGCTCTAGGTACAGGGATACAGTGGTGAGCCAAATAAACAGCTTTGCTCTCAGAAAGTTACAGGTGGGACAGCAGCATCCTGGGGAGGCAGTGGAAACTGTGGGCTACGCTGTGGAGAGACTACTTCCTGTACTAGGTGCGAGGGTGAGCCAGACTGCCTGGGTTCCAATCCCCGGTCCGGCACTTACTACCTGCGTGACCCCGGGCAAGTGGCCTTGCCTCTCTATGACTCAGTTTCCCTATCTGTAAAAATGAAGATTTTCTTAGTACCAACATCTTAGGGTCGTTAAGAGGATTAAATGACTGAAGACACAAGTAACATTTCCCCTGGTAGGCACTACACGATCGATCGTCAATTCGTAGCTGTCTCAACCATTGCTACAACCCCTCACCTTCATGGCCTGTGCCCTCTAGGCAGGGACAGAATCACCCTGAAGGGAAAGCTCCTTGCTTGGAGAAGTCACTCGCTTCTGGGGCCCTGGGAGAGGCCTCAGCAATGTGCTTGCAAAAGTAAGATACATATATTTTGAAAGTAAGACATCTTAATTGCACTGTTTAAGATGCCACTGTGTTAGGTAGCATCGAGGTGGCTGTGGGCACTTGGGGATTCAGCTAAGAGGAAGTTAGGTGGGAGACACATTTGGTCTGAGTTTAGTGGGGAAACATCTATGTGTTTTGGTCACTTCTACATCAGTTTCAGTGAGAGCTTATCGTCCTGGTGTGGAGGCAGCTCCCAGGCTTCCTTCCACCCACTGTGCCATAGGTGCGAGGCAGGATATGGTAGAGGGAATGTGTCCCGTGCAGGCTGACAACAGAGGTGGGGGGGGAGGGGGAAACGGGGTGCAAAACGTATAGAGCCAGAAGTTGGTCTGTGGAAGTTGGTGTAATCCTCTGATATATAAAACCATAAGTAGAGGATCCGCTTCTCAGGACACAGTCAAAACAGAAGTCCTTTCCTGTCAGGAACACACTAGATAAGGCAACATTAATAATTACCAGTGCATTTTGATGGACTGAATGTTGGTGCCCCCACCACTTATACACTGAAGCCCTAACACCCACTGTGATAGTAACTGGAGATGGGACTTGGGGGAGGTAATCCAGGTTAGATGAGGTCGTGAGGATGGGGTCCTTATGATGGAGTTAGTGGTCTTAAAAGAAGAGACCAGAGGGGCGCCTGCGTGGCTCAGTCGGTTGAGCATCCGACTTCGGCTCAGGTCATGATCTCGTGATTCGTGAGTTCGAGCCCCACGTCGAGCCCCACATCGAGCCCCACATCGGGCTCTGTGCTGACAGCTCAGAGCCTGGAGCCTGCTTCGGATTCTGTCTGCTTCTCTCTCTGCCCCTTCCCCCCTCATGCTCTGTCTCTCTCTGTCTCTCAAAAATGAATAAATGTTAAAAAAAAAAAAAAAAAGAAGAAGAGACCAGAGAACTTGCTCTTTTTCTCTTTGCCATGTGAGCACAGAGAGAGAAGGTGGCCATCTGAAAGCCAGGACGAGGGCTCTCACTAGAGCCCGACCATACCGGCACCTGACTTCGGATTTCCCGGCTCTAAAACTGCGAGACATAAAATGTAAAATGTCTGTTGTTTAAGGCACCCAGTCTACGGTATTTTGTTCTAGCAGCCCAAGCTAAGACATACATTACACTTTCTTTTCTTTTTTTAATTGGGATCACATCAGAGAGAAATGTAATTCCTGCATTTGCAGAACAGAAGCCCATGGCAGAACTACAAACAGCAAGTGGTCTGTGTGTAAAGTCGCAAGCTTTACGCATCCCATCCATCAACGTTAAAAAAACAAATAGCCACGAACCACATCAGAAGAAATGCTGAGTTCTTCTTCTACTCTCCCTTTAGAAAATATTACAAAATTATTTTCATTTTAGAGATCGATCAGAGTTTATAGCCAAATATAATATTATATATATATATATAGCCAAATATTATATATATATATAGCCAAATATAATATTATAGAGGCATGCCAGTCAATGAATATAGATCATATTGTTTTCTGAATTTTATAGTATTTGTGGCATGTATCTGGGTTTAAAAAATTTATAATGTGTGTGACTTCTTTTCCCATTCTAAATAATATCCACTGTGTCCCTAATTTTGGTTTTATAGATTTTGTGTTCTTTTTCTTAAATAGGCCCTCCTCCCAACCTACGTGTATTTCAGGCCCATAAGCCCTGATCCACTTCTACCAGGAGGAAAGAGGAAGGAGGGAATGCCTTGGCTTTTTTCCTCACCTCATCCAGACTGAGCTGTACGTTCTGTTATACTTCATGTCTTCTGTCCTAGAAGAGGAACACATGGCCCTACTCATTCCCTCTGCTTACAGCCTGATGGCCCCTGGCCTCCTACCCTACTCACCCACCTCTTCCGGTAGCTCTTTACCTCCACTGATGTCCCCACCCTTGGATGGCCATGTCCTTGCTCTCCACTGGCTCTTCCCTGTCACACCACAGGTGTGCTCACAAGTGTCATTGATTCTGGCCACCCACTTCCTGCCCACCTCTGTTTTAGAAGTTTCCTGACTCCTTCCCTCTCTCTCCACTCTCTTCCAGTGTTTTGAAAGAGAAGCTGATATATACGGCCTTGGCTTCCTCATTCCTCACTACATTGAGATCTGGTTTCTTGCAGGTTTAGGGAACTGTCCCCTGGAGTCACCACTGCCAGACTCCGGCCTCTGATTGGTTCGCCTCCTATGGGGCCTCTCCAGTGCCTCTGCAAATGTCAATACCACTCTGCCCTGCATCCTCTCTGTCGTGCCCCCCGCCCCTCCCCAGGGCCAGTCCTTCTGGTTCACCTCCTTCCCCTCTGACCACTCCACTTGATCTTGATCTCTTTGGCGGCCCCCTCTCCTCCCCGGGTTCCCTTAAGTACCTACCAGTGTCCCCCAGGCTCCGGCTCAGACCACTTGTGTCCCCATCTCCATGCTATTCCTGGATATGCCTGTTCATTCGGTAACAAGTCTCTGCTCTTGACTCTGCAGCGAGATTTCTATTCCCATGGTTGGTCCTGAACTTTGTAGCCACATTGCCAACTTTCTGCTGGAAAGATCCATCTGCTTCTCACACGCAACATCTTCACAAATGAAGACCCTCCTCCTCCTCCTCCTCCTCCTCTCCAAACCTCTCCTCCCTCCGTGTTGTCCATGGTGAAAGGTGTCACCATCAATCACCCAGGTGTTCTTAGAGCCTCCTTCTTTTCCTCCTCCCCCCCCCCACTCCCCATCTCCAATCATTAACAAGCATTACTTATTTTATCTTTAAGCCAGATGTTCTTCTTTTTATTGAATCACTAGACCTCTCAGCAGTATGGTGAAGACTTTGGATTGCTTCTAGAATAATGCTTTTTAGAGAATAAAACAAAATCAAAGGATCAAAAAGGAAATAACTTTTTGAAATATGGCTTCTGAAATTATAAAAAGTTTTGATATGGTAATACATGTAATAATACACTAACAGTATTAAATACTTGGATCCAATGTCAGGTGTAATTACCATCATTTTATTTTTTTAATGTTTATTTACTTTTTTTGAGAGAGAGACAGAAGCATGGGTGGCATGGGGGGGGGGGTAGGTGAGGGGGCAGGGAGAGAGGGAGACACAGAATCCGAAGCAGGCTCCAGGCTCTGAGCTGTCAGCACAGAGCCTGATGCGGGGCTCAAACTCATGGGCCATGAGATCATGACCTGAGCTGAAGTCGGACGCTAAACCAACTGAGCCACCCAGGCACCCCTAATTACCATCATTTTAAAGTAATGAGGACCACAAATGATACTCGGGGATTCTTGGAGAAATGCGATGTGAAAAATCTGTGATTTCTTTTGATGACAAAGCCATACATACTGCTAATGTAATTTTCTTATATTAATCATCAAAGAATATGATAAATTTTAGTAAGAGAAAAGTAAAAATAATGATATAGTGTTTCTCCCATACAGGTTTACAAACCCCTTGAGTTCTATCCAGACTAAGAAGACCTATTTTAAAATGATCTCAGAGGGGCACCTGAGTGGCTCAGTTGGGTAAGCATCTGACTTTGGTTCAGGTCATGATCTCATGGTTTGTGAGTTTGAGCCCTGTATCCAGCTCTGTGCTGATAGTCTGGAGCCTGCTTCAGATTCTGTGTCTCCCTCTCTCTCTGCACCCCCCCCCCTGCCCCCACTCATGCTCTGTCTCTCCCTTTCAATAATAAAATAAACAATAAAAAATTTAAAAAAATGATCTGAGGAACTTTCCTACTTCCATTGCTCCTGCCACTGACCTAATTAGGGGCCTTCCTTCCACATGGAATCTCCACAGGTGCTTGATTGGCTCCTCCCCTTTCTTCAAAGCCCAATCTTGTTATTGCAGTGTTCCCAGCATGCCTGAGAAGAGCCCCCCTCCATCCTGTCACCTAAACTGAGTGCCGAGTATCAGGCTTTGTCTCCTCAGTAGAGCTCAGACTCGTCCATCTTCTCCACCCAGCTTGACCATCTCATTGGTCCATTTGATTGCTCACGGCCACCTCCCTGCTACCCTGGGTTTGCCTCACCAATCCTTCTGGAAGCACAAATCTCTCTAAAACCCAAATCAGATAATGACACCCTGTTGTTTCCAATCCTCTCCCGTCTTCACTATACAATTTGGGCTCCTTAGCCTCCCATGGCTTCTGCCCACCTTTCCACCCCACTCCTGCTACTCTGTTCCAGCCACCTCTCACTTCTAGAGTTAGCCAAACTGGAAGATAATTGAGGGTCAGAGCAAGGGCTCTGGAGCCAGAATACCTCAGTTCAAATGCTGGCTGCACCGCTCACGAAGGACGTGACCTTGAAGAACCACTCCATCCTTTAGGCCTCAGGGACCTCAGCTTTAATATGGAGCCGTAAGAGTGCTTGCCTCACAGAGTTCTGAGAACGAAGTGATATGACACGTGTGAAGTATTCAGAATGGGGCCATACTATATAGAGAAGCAGAGAAAGAGAGGGACCCTGGTATTATTTCATGTTTCCCTTGTGGGGAATGACCTCTTTCATGTTTTCTGCTTGGCCAACTGGTCCTTTAGGACTCAGCTCAGGCACCTCCTCCTCCTGAGAACCTTCTGGAACATGGGCTGGGGGCCTGGGGGGGGGGGGCAGGCAGGGTTCTGGACTCCATGGCCCCTACCCAGCCATCACTTAGCTGCATCCCACAGGAGAATGTGCGGCCCTCTAGGTGTGGGAGGTGGCTCCCTCCGTTTGTAACCCAGGAACTGCAGAGAGCCAGGCACAGGGTGGGTGGGTGTTCAGCAAGTGTGTAGAGGCTGAATGGATTAAAGAGAGAATTCAAACCAAAGGACAAAGTGTTAAATAAAGAGAAGCCAGTTCTCTCCTACTCTCCTGACAATTTGCTTTTCAAAGTATTATATACAACATGGACTTATCATACTGTTTTTCTGCATGGTCCTGTCTGCAGTGAATCCCTCCCTGGCCAATTCTGGGGCTCGATAGCATGAAGCTTCTGAAAAAGAGAAAAATGTAACATAGGGTCTGGAAGGTGTGGGGGGGGGGGCGGGGAGTGGGCAGGACTCTCCACCACCAGCCACTGGACAAGGAAACCCTCAGGAAACAGGCATCCAAGGACAGGATATGCGCTTAATACTCTTTTAGCAAAGGAGACTACAGCAGTAGGAGCAAGGATTTAAGCATATTTTTAAGAATGGAAGAGAAAAACCTGCTGTGTGGGGCCCTGGCTGAGGGCACGTCCAACATGGCGATGGCCCTGACTTTAGTTAGAGCTGTCCTCATTCTTTCCTTTTCAAACAGTACAAAATAATTCATGTCTTGGGAAAAGATGAAACAATGCAGAAGGGGAGAAAGTAAAAAAACAAAAAAACAAAAAAAAACCCAAAGCCCCCAAAAACAAAACAAACAAAAAAACCCCAAACCCCAAACTTCCTATTCCCCAGAGGCACCCTCTGCCTCTGTGCAGATTCGCACCCCCAGGGAGGCTGACACTCGCAAGCGTGCTCAAAACATCAGAAAGTGAAATCACGCCTGGATTTATCCAGAGAGACAAACCGGATGGACATGCTACCACACTTTTTCTTTTAACAGCGGACAAAGAAACGATTTAAAATATAACATGTAAAGGAACCCTTTCTATCAGAGATGGCCTGGGGTATAGAGGCGCAGAATGGAGAGCAGGCTTTGGGGTTGGCCTCGAACCTGTGCTCTTCCTCGCGGCTCCCGCAGGAGAAATGGCCCCCACTCAGCAGGAGGAGGGCCTAGCATTTCTGGCGGGCGGCCCGGGGACGGTCCCATTTAGAAATGCCCCCGGGGGGGACGGGGGGTCCGAGGTGGGTTGAGAGAGAGAGGGCCCGCAGCTTCCGGGCAGGGCTGGGCGCTGGGGCCTGGGAGCAGAGGCGGGGCCTCAGCCCCGGTGCGACCTTCCCCAGCCCCCTCTTTGCGGCTACCAGCGCTCTAGCGACTTGACCTTGCGGGACCAAGGGAAGCTCAGCACCCGGAGGGCCGCGCTCCGGCAAGCGGAAGCAACAGTTGTGCGAAGGGAAGGGGAGACGGGGCGGGGAGGGCAGCGCTGGCGAGTCTAAACCTGCCTGCCTAACAAAGGCCTGGGGTGAGGCTCACCGAGGGGACCGTGCTGGGTGCTCCATGCGGGCAGTTCTGGGGCCACATGGAGAGGGAGCCTAGACCCTCCCTTACAGGGTGTCATTCCCCAACTCCCCAAGGGACCAACCTGCCCTTTACTGTGGACCAGCCTGCCCTCAGTAAACCCCCCCCCCCCCCCTTTGCTTCCAGGCCTCTCTCACTTGCACCCTGGCTTGGGGGGTAAAGGTGGGTGGCTGTGGTACCTTTGTTTACGAAATCCCCAGCCTGCAGCGTCCAGGTTTCAGACAGGCAGGGATGAGATGAATCCTCTTTGGGGAGGCAGAGGTAGTGCGGCTGCGTTCCCTCGTTTAAAAAGGAGCCCTTGGAAACCAATTTGCTCTAACGATGTTGTCAGCGCCAGTCCACCGTGGGTTCTCCACTAAGGCGGTCCTTCTTACCTTCTGCACCGCTCCGGGCTTGCCTTCTGTGCCCTCCTGGGGTAGGAATATCTTGATCCACTCCTGGGGCTTCAACTTGGACCAGTCAGGAAGATGCTTGTCAGCTTTAAAATGCTCACACTCCTAAATGGATTAAAAAATAATATTGTCGGGGTGCCTGGCTGTCTCGGTACAGAATGCAACTTTTGATCTCGGGGTTGTAAGTTGGAGCCCCACGTTGGGTGCAGGGATTACTGAAAAATAAAAATAAAAAATAAAAAGAAAAGAAAATTGTGAGTAAGCAAAGCAAAACATTTGGGAAGTGAATGAAATTAAGCGCTAACAGGGAGCAGAAAACATATGCTAGAACGGTAAATTCTGCTAATGTTTGATTTTAAAGTTTTTAAAATAATGTGTTTCTGTTTGGTTTAAATGATTTTAAACAGCTAGCTGGCTTCTCCTGGTCTAGAGTCAAACTTTCTGGCTCAAAGCTGTTCCCATTGTTCCTGCTCCTCATTGGCTTACTGCTGCCTCCCTGTGTCTGATCTAAAAATCACAACACAGTGTTCTGCTTCACAAATACAGGGTAGAACCCCCCTCCCCACCAGTCTATTAGCTTCCATGACAATAAATTACACAGGATTAAAGCGATGCTTAAGTTTGTTAGCGAGAGCTGTACATATCACCTACCTTCCTTCTTTCCTTCCTTCCTCCTTCCTTCCTCCTTCCTTCCTTCTTTCTTTCTTTCTTTCTTTCTTTCTTTCTTTCTTTCTTTCTTCCTCCTTCCTTCTTCCTTCCTTCCTTCCTCCTTCCTTTCTTCCTTCCTCTTTCTTTCTTTCTTTCTTTCTTTCTTTCTTCCTTCACCCTTCCTTCCTTCCTTCCTTCCTCCTTCCTTCCTTCCTTCCTTTCTTCCTTCTTCTTTCCTTCCTTCCTTCCTTCCTCCTTCCTTTCTTCCTTCCTTCCTTCCTTTCCAATTCATTGGGCCTTTGCTGGAAGGACAAATTTAATCCTTAGAAAGATTGGTTATGATTATATTATCAATGTTAGGTCTTACTAATGATACCCCCTTCCAGAGACATCACATAACTTATCCATATCCAGTGATGTACATTATATGTTATTTGACACCATTCAATAAAAATCCTACATCCAGGATGATTACAACTTTCACAAAGAGTCTCTGATGTGAGATAAATTCTGAAAAATGGCTCAAACAAATACACATCAAAATGCAACCTCCTTGTGCTCACCTGGTACCTTTGTCTTTAGTGAACAGATCGGATCGCCACCTTGATGTGAACTAGCTCCCTCTGTGGGTTTGTATTAAGCACCAGTTGTTCCCGTTTCTTGCTCATCCATGTAGTTTGAGATGCTTCTTGCTTCATAGAAACTGGGAGCCACACAGAATATCATGTTGTCCCAGATGGATTTTGGAAAATGCCTTCCATCCTGAGTAGATCAAGGAAGGGGCTGCTCCCTTTTGCAGAAGCATCACCTGCATGGAGGAAATGACCACTTGCTCCTAACGGTCACCCCAGATTCTTTCTATGCTGCAGCGGCGGCCTTAGTGTCGTCTCCCGAAGACACCTGCTGAAGCAACTTCAGTGGCTCCTGAGTGCTTGTCTTTTGATCTTACCGGTCTTTCACTGCTCAATACGAAAATAGCTTTGCAGGAGAAGACATGGGCTTTACCTCCTCCAAAGTAATTAAACAAATCTAGTGAAATTCAGTGCCCACATAGGATGCTGTAGCTCCCCTAAGGCAGATTGTCTTACACCCAACCCCGTATCTGCTCCCAAAGGGAAGATGTGAAGGGCATGGTGTGAACGGGCAGCCAGTATTACTGAACACTTCAAGTTTGTGTTCCCACCTGGGTGACGTCTGGTTGGAACTCTGTTCTCAAGTCTTGCCGTTAAGATCTCAAAAAGGGGTGCCTGGGTGGCTCAGTTGGTTAAGCGGCCAACTTCAGCTCAGGTCATGATCTCTAAGTATGTGAGTTTGAGCCTGGCGTCGGGCTCTGTGCTGACAGCTCAGAGCCTGGAACCGGCTTCCAATTCTGTTTCCCTCTCTCTCTGCCGCTTCCCTGCTTGCTTTTTGTCTGTGTCTTTCTTAAAAATAATAAACATTAAAATTTTTTTAAAAGATCTCAAATAAAATAGTTTTTCTATGACCTGATTTCATTTTAATAGTATTTATCTGAATTCGTATCGTGTATTTGTTTGTATGATTTTTTTTTGTCTTCCCCCTCTAGAACATCAGCATCATAAGAGCAGTGAAGTTATTTGCTTTGGCTAACATTGAATCCACAGCACTTAGAACAGTACTTAGCACATATGCTAAATAAATGCTTGTAGAATAAATAAAGAACAATGCAGAATTTCCCTAACTATAATCTTAGTTCTTGAGATCAGGGGCCATATCTTATAATTTCTGCTCTTCTCCTTAGAGCCTGGCATGGTATAACTTGTACAGATGGTTTTTAATAAGTGCTTGTTGAGTGGGATTGCACAGGAGAAGGAATATGTGTTGAATCCTTAGGTGGGTCAAAGGCAGAATGGGGCAGGACGCCACCTTTGCAGAGGGCACGATGGGCATACTAAGCTGGGAATGTGGCTCTTGGGTGTGGGGAAAAGGAGAATAAGGCGGTGGACCTGCAAGAGACCTCTCAACTTTCTCTTGTCTTGAGTTCTACTTTTCCATGATCATGCAGTTCAAAACTGTATAGATGTGAATCAGAGAGTGCCAGAGGGGCCAAAGAGAATGTATGTGATGGGGAGATTGGGATCTTGTGGCACTGGTCAGGTTGCTGAATGATTCCAGTTTTTCAATTTTTCATTCATCTTACAAAATACTTACTGATGGGAATGCAAGCTGGTGCAGCCACTCTGGAAAACAGTATGGAGGTTCCTCAAAAAACTAGAAATAGAACTACCCCAGGACCCAGCAATTGCACTACTAGGCATTTATCCATGGGATACAGGTGTGCTGCTTCGAAGGGACACATGCTCCCCCCCATGTTTATGGCAGCACTATCAACAATAGCCAAAGTATGGAAAGAGCCCAAATGTCCATCGATGGATGAATGGATAAAGAAGATGTGTATACATATATATATATATACATATACACACACACACACACACACACACACACATACACACACACACACACACACACACACACACACAATGGAGTATTACTCGGCAATCAAAAACAATGAAATCTTGCCATTTGCAACTACATGGATGGAACTGGAGGGTATTATGCTAAGTGAGATTAGTCAGTCAGAGAAAGACAAAAATCATATGACTTCACTCATCTGAGGACTTTATGGACAAAACAGATGAGCATAAGGGAAGAGAAACACAAATAATATAAAAACAGGGAGGGGACAAAGCATGAGACTCATAAATATGGAAAACAAACAGAGGGTTACTGGAAGGGGTGGGGAAGGGGGGGTGGGCTAAATGGGTAAGGGGCACTAAGGAATCTACTCCTGAAATCATTGTTGCACTATATGCTAACCATTTTGGATATAAATTAAAAAAAAAAAAAGACTAAGAAAAAAATACTTATTGAACACCTGCTTTGTTCCAGGTGTTATGCTAGGTACTGGGGATACCCGTGCTGTTCCAAACTTGACAAGTAATGTCAAACATAACAAGGATTCCCAATTCATACAGTGCAAGGCGATAGGGTTGTGTGTTAAACCCTATAGCCCTTCTGCTTAAAAACTGCTTAGCAGGTCACGTCACGATGCAATTCAACACTCGCCTTTCCATCATGTGCTGGTGGAGTTGCTAAGCAGTTTGTGACTGCCTGGTTGGGAGGTCTCCTTTGGGAGTTCCTATCCCTTTTGACACTTAGCAGTCAGGAGAGGGAAGAGTGTCCCTTACTCCCACCCTCAAGCATTCCTTTGTCTCACACCATAGGGAAGGAAGAGAGTCTCCTGCGATATCAATTTTTAATTCCTTTTGGTGGGTGATGAAATTGATGAGATTGGCCGCATGGCCTCCTCTGTACATCTGTGTACCTATTCGTATTTATTACTAATTAAACTTCTATGTCAGTCTATGAGCCACAATGCTGATGACTGTATTTCTAAATGAATGCATGCAAATGTGCCTAGGAGCCGGACAAAGACAGTATCAAATATACTCATTAATAAATAATATCAATACTGTGCATCTGCAGGCTGAGATGTTTTTAACTTCAAAGAAGAGCTTTCATATCTATGATCTCATCTCACACTACATATTATTATTTAAAAACTCCTCTCTAGGGACAGGTTGTTCCACGCATGCAAAGCCGGGCAGGGTGAGGATAATGAAGACCTGCCTCAGGCTACCCGACATCACTCCACAGGGCAGCCCAGCACTTGGGGCCCTCCAGTCTCGTGGGGTCTCTCTTGGCTTGTTTGAAAACTAAAGGCAAACATGAAAAAGTACACTCGTTTCAAGTGGTGTTTCAGCACACACACACTCGGGGCAGGAACAGGGAACTAAGGAAGTGAGGCTACTTTCAGGACCGACTTTGGAGCTTCTGCAAACAATGAGAAACAGACAACTTCAAACTCACGTCAGGCATCCAGAAAGCCCAGAATTGGAAACCTCTAGTCTCCTGGGACTGAAAAGCCAGTTCCTGTTTACTTTATCTACAGCTGTGACTTTTTCCCTGTCTTCCCCAATTTCTCCAAGAGCGTGCCTTCATTTTCAGGAAGGTTTTTTTTTTTTTTTTTTAACATATTTTCACCTAACCTTTTAAGGTTTTTCTGTTAGACTTCCTTTGGAGTAAAAACACCATGTCATTGTTTTCCTAAGGCTGGGCTGTGGTTATGGAAATGCCCTTCTCTGAAATTGCTCGGACATTTAAAAAATAACTCAAGGGCGCCTGGGTGACTCAGTCGGTTGAGTGTCCACCTTGGGCTCAGGTCATGATCTCACTGTTCGTGGGTTCAAGCCCCGCGTCGGTCTTGCTTGCTGTCAGTGCAGAAGCCTGCTTTGGATCCTCTGTCCCCTCTCTCTCTTCTTGTCCCCCACTTGTTCTCTCTCTCTCAAAAAATAAGTAAACATTAAAAAAATTTTTTTTAAAATAACTCAAATAAAAGTAAAAAACAAAAAAACAAAACACAAAAAACAAAACCACCCTGAGAGTGAGGCTCTCCCCCATCCCTATCTGTACGGTCCTAATACCAACCTGCAGTGTTTACACTTCACAAAAATTCAGGCTGTATCACCTTCCCTGGAGTGGACACTGTAAAGGTTGCTTCAGAATTTCCTACCTGGGTATCCGATAAGGAGGACCGGGTACTGTGGGTGGTGAATTCTTCCACCCTGATTACTCATGAAGAAAGAACTAACTTGTGATTAGCTATTTTAATTCTTGCATTTTCAAGGGTAAGTGGAAGGACTGGTAACCCACGTTACAACTACCAGTTGGTCCCACCTACTTTGCCGTCACTGCCCTGCCCCTCGGGCTGCTTTGACACAGGTTGGTTTCTTACTAGATACCAGGTGCCCTTTGAGAATTAGCCTCACTTTGCCTGCTGCTGTTTTTTTTAATGTTCTTAAAAAAATTTTTTTTAAATGTTTTTATTTATTTTGAGAGAGAGGGAGAGCAGGGGAGGGGCAGAAAGAGAGGCAGAGAGGGAATCCCAAGCAGGTTTCACGTGTCAGCACAGACTCCGATGCGGGACTCGAACCCATGAACCATGAGACCATGACCTGAGCAGAAACCAAGAGTCAGATGCCCCTCGCCTGCTGTTTTGAATGAGTGTGGCCTTTGCGCGCAGTGGGCACTCAATCCATACTGAGTGAATGCAGCTTAACATCATCATTTGGTCTCTGGGGGTCTGAGTGTCCTCTATGTAAAATGAGAGTACTGGCAAATGACTGCTTATATTTCTTCCAGTTTTAACATTCCATGAGGTCTTTTGGATAGCCATTTAAAATTACCTCCCATTGCGAAAGCTGTCTCCAAGCAACAGAACAGTACTTCCTGACTCCTCGCCTGACCTCTCAGCCCACAAACACGTTTCTCACCGAGCCTACAGCATGATAGTATCTGTAACACGTATTTATTTATTACCTAGTGATACATCTCAGGTTGTTATTTAGCTTTCCGGCTGTGTGGGTCCTGTCCTTGAGATTAGAGTGTAAGCTTCCCAAGCCAGATACTATCCAGAATGTGCTCGGTAAGTATTTGTTAAATAAATAAATATTACAACAAGGAATAATCTTCCTTCTGTCTACAGGGAATTCTGGGCTTAAGGGAGGCAGAAGAAATCAAGGGTGAAGCCCCGATTTGCGGTTTGGGAAACGTGGTGTGTGAGGAGGCTGCTCTTCAAGACAGGGAGTCCTGCAAACACGCAGGTTTGGGCAGGGAGGAGAGGAGATGAATTTAAAGAAGAGCTGCATTCTATACATCCTTCTTGAGATTCTCAGAGAGCATTGGCCAGGCCAGGTAAGGATTTTGAGATATGAGGTCCTGGCCAAAGGAACATACTTTGTGTTCAGCCCAAAGCTTCCCAAATAACTGAATGTGTGTGTGTGTGTGTGTGTGTGTGTGTGTTCGTGTTTATTTACTTTTGGGAGGTGGGGAGGGGCAGAAAGAGAGGGAGACACAGAATCCAAAGCAGGCTCCAGGCTCTGAGCTGTCAGCACTGACCCCAACTCGGGGCTCGAACCCATGAATTTTGAGATCATGACCTGAGCCGAAGTCAGATGCTTAACCGACTGGGCCACCCAGGCGCCCCTAACTGAAAACACTGGTATAACCTGCAAAGAGAAGCAGGGCTAGGAAGGAAGCCTGCAGACCAAGTCACCTTTAAGGAATGGCGGGGGGCATTTGAAGGAGAGCATCCAGAGAGGGACGAGGAGTTTTAACTGCTGGGCCTTTATCTGGGCCCAGTGCTTCCATAGGTACAGGGAAAAGGCAGAGTCCCAACTCTTGCCAACGGAGTGACAAGGGAGCCCTTGGGCCATGTCCTGGACCGTGTGTGGTTCTTGGGAAGATAGAAGGCACTTGAGCACTTTGCTCCCAGGTTCAACTCTCCCATCACTCTCTCTTCTCAAAGAAATCACCCCTTCCACTAAAAGGAAGCTCAGAGGAACACGCTGGAGTTCAAACCAAGAGTAACCATCAACTCTTGTAACTGTAATAAATCAGGCTTTAAATTAGACCTGATGTAGGCAAAGACAATACAAAACCTTAACAGCATAGAAAAATGAATGTTCTGAGTGAGTCACCTCACTCACTCATCTGGGACTGTCCTCAGACTTCCCTTTAATGTTTCATATCAGCATCAACAGCATCAGTTTGTTTCTTTTGGTAATTGCCTATTGGCATATGGGAAACTGAGGCAAGGTGAAGACGTCGAACAAGGGGGTGCACGGGGTGCTCATGCTGGTGGGATTGAACAGCGGGGTAGCCACTTTGGAAGAGAGTTTAGAAGTCCCTCAAAAAATTAAACACAACATTACCATATGACCCAACAAAGGGCATGGGGTTTCCTTTTGGAGTGATGAAATATCCTAAAATTAAATAATGGGGAGGCACTTGAGTGGCTCACTTGGTTGAGCATCCAATTTCAGCTCAGGTCCTGATCTCACAGCTCGTGAGTTTGAGCCCCACATCAGGCTCTGTGTTGACAGCTCAGAGCCTGGAGACTGCTTCAGATTCTGTGTCTCCCCCTCTCTCTGCCCCTCCCCTGCTCATGCTCTGTCTCTCTCAGTCTCAAAAATAAATAAAAACATTAAAAAAATAAAATAAAAAGAAGAAAATGCAAGGGGGATGAATACTTTACTTTCAAGATAAAATTTCTCTAAATAATATAAAATTAGTGAGTTGTTGTTTGCTACTTCTTTGTTCCTCAAGTGCTTTGTCACCAGCAGTTTGTTTTCACAGCTGCATGGCAACTGAGAGACAGTGTTATCTCCGATTCCTTTTTGCCAGAATACCTCTTTTTTTTTTTTCATTTTATTTATTTAGGTAATCTCTGCACCCCATGTGGAGCTTGAACTCATGAACCCCGAGATCAAGAGTTGTACCCTCTTCTGACTGGGCCAGCCAGGTGCTCCTCCAGAACAATTCTTGGTGGTAAAATTAATCTATCTCTAACTGAGATTTCTTTTTCTACTAGAAGTGCAAATAACATCCACCCATTGGTTTCTGAAATATGTGTACCAGGGGTGTCTTGTCATTTCTACAAAATCACATAAGACATGTTTACTTATATAATTTGTCCATACATTTCTTAGATTTCTTTTCCACAAGTCAGGTTTGTTGAGGTATAATTTATATTCGGTCAAATTCACCCTTGAAAGGTTTCCAATTCTGTGAATTTTGGTGAAAGTTTACAGTCATAAAACCACCACCACACTGGAGATGTGTACTTTTTCCATCACCCTAGAACATTCCCTCATATCCCTTTGGACTCAACCTCCTCTCCCCACATCCAGGCCCTGAACCCCCCTGACCTGAGTGCCTTTAGTGCACTCTTCAATTCCTATCCTGTGTTCTCGTGATTTCCTCTGAGATAAATCTCTCTACCGGGCAGGACGCTGCTTTGTATCCCAACGTGGTACCTGGCACTTAAAAGTTGCCTGGCGAATAATGCTGAATAAATGAACGAATCACTTGTGTTTTAGATTCTGCCAAATCCAATCAGAGACTCTGCTCTCTGATTTCCAGGACATGCTATTTGAAAAGGGGCTATTAACGTCGGGGAAAGCTTTCACCTAGAGTTTTAATCTTTACAGTCTTTTTTAAGCACATTTTTTTAAAGTTTATTCATTTTTGAGAGACAGAGAGTGAATGGGGGAAGGGCAGAGAGAGAGGGAGACACAGAATCTGAAGCAGGCTCCAGGCTCTGAGCTTGTCAGCACAGAGCCTGACGTGGGGCTCGAACTCATGAACTGTGAGATCGTAACCTGAGCCGGAGTTGGGCGCTTAACCGACTGAGCCACCCAGGCACCCCTCATCTTTACAGTCTTTTTAAAAAAGGGGCCATAGTGATTTCCAACTTCAGGGATTTGGCTGAGCATTTCAAACATTTTGCTAGACTTGGGGCCTACAACTTTTTGGCTGAACCAGCTTGTGGACCTCTATCCTTTCAACTTGAATAAACAGATGGAAATGCAATCTGGGACCAAATGCAGCTGCTGCATAGTCCTCCCCCAGTGCTCCCTGTCTCTGATCGCTCCACCTCCACATGGCAAGGCCTAGGGTCTCCTCCAGAGCTTCCCTAAACAGGTTCTATGGGATTCCAGACCCATTTTGTGAAGGACATCTGCTTGAGTGGGAACGTAACCTCCCTTACCATGCAGGGTGTGGGTGGCCCTGAGAAAACTCACCTGCAGGTGGCTCATCAGTCAGGCCCAGATCCCTTCCATCCTTCCTGATCTGATTCCTCTTCTGTCTTGATAGGACCCAGAAAATTGACATCCCCAGAGCAATTACAAGAGGCAGTGAACAAAATTCTTCCTTGGCTGGCTAGTTCTAGGAAATGGCCTAGTCCTTGAAGAGAACGGCCCTTTCTTGAAAGGTATGGGTGCTTTTCTCCAGACTGTCCTACTGGACCCAAGCAGGGGGGGTCCCTGTGCACTTTCTGGGGTTTGGCAGTCCTCCCTTATGCCCTTTGCCCCATGGCACAAGCACCACAACAAACAAACAAACAAACAAACAAAAACACATACACACATGCTCCCTCCTGGGGAGGTTGCTCCTTGCCTCCAAGATGAAATCTTCATACTGGCATCAAATTGCATCTGATAGAGACCGCATTCCCTTCCTTCCTCCTTTGCCCCCACACTTTGCCAGGCGACTTCCCTGCATGGCAATGCATTATGTAGGCCAAATCTGTCAAGGCGTGAACCCCTGGATACAAGGCAAGGTACTGAGAGATGTTGCTAAATAAACCAAATGGCAAAAAGGTGTTAATTTTAGTGTTAATTGTGTAGTTCATAACCCTGTGGACCGATAAACCATTACTCAAGGGAAGGGGGCTGGAGGTGGGGGGGAGGGGAGCAGGGATGCTGGAGATGGGTAAGCTTCAGAAAAAGGTAAAAACAATAAAGACAAAGAAAAAAAAAAGAAGAGGGGTCAAAGTAGAGGAAAGCTTATACTCTTCATGCAGATCTAAAACTGTGACCATCAGATTTTTGCGCAATTACCACCATGATAAAATATCTATTTTATTTCGTCGCGCGGGGCGCGCACACACATCCACAGATATATGGAATACACTGGAAAGTAAAATCGTGCACAGCTAGCCCCAGGCGCGGGTGACTGGCTTCTCCAGCACAGCGGGGGGGCGCGGGTCACGCCGCCAGCAGCCGGAACCCCGAGGCCCGCCCCAGGCCGGCAGCCGACAGGGCCCCCGCGCGGGGGAGGAGGGCGGGCCGGGCGCCCGCGGGGGTGGCTCGGGCTCCAGGCCGGGGCTCCGCGGTGGCGGCTGGGCACACGGCGCGGCGCCGAGATGGACGCGCGGGACTGCGCGGCCGCCTGGTGGGAAATGGTGGGGCGGAACCTGCGGTGAGTGCTGGCCGCGCGCAGGGCCCGGCGCCCCGTCGTCCTCCCGCCTTGAGCCCCGGGGATGGGCAGGGCGCATCGGGCCCCAGGCGGCGGGCGGACCTGGCCCTGGGGCTCCCCGCAGGGTTCGGGGGTCCCCAGAGCCCTGCGAGCCCCGGCGCCCTTTGGGCCGCGTGATCCTTCGCCTCGGCGCCTGTTCCCATCCGCGAGCCTCTAGGGTTTGCTTTTTCAGGAGCTTACATCCCCTTGGGGTTTCTGAAATAGAGATTTCCAGAAAGATGGCTCAGGTTCCTCTACCGGTCTCTTACCTTCTTTGACCATTGTGCTAAAATTCCGGGCGGATTTTTAAAAAGACCAATGTGTGACAATACGAATCTACCATGACTCTTAGATGGCATCCACTTAGGTCAAAGGCCTGTCTGTGTGGGCGGAAGGCCAGCTCCCCCAGGGGGAACTCTCTTGGATGTATTTAAAGAACATCCCTCCATAATGCTAAAAATGTATAGTGCATTGAAACCATACCTGTGCCAAGTTCTTACATCCTTTTAACTCTGAAATGTCTGTATCAGTGGGTTTAAACTTATTCTTTCTCCTATTTTAAATCCGTGGCTTTAACAGTAATGTTAAACTACCCTGAATCGACCAGCAATATATTGCCAGTCTCATTTGCATTGAAGCCAGGTGTTGGTTAGAGACCCTGGACTCAGGAGACTCAGTATCTTGATTTGTTTTGTTGGGGTGGGAAGGTATTGGCATTTCTGTTCACCTTCCTTTATATTCCTATGTTTTGTTTATTGCTGATTACAAAATATCCAAGAGTCACATCCAGACACCAGGGACTTCACTTTGGAATGTGTGAGTGATGAAGACTAAAACCGATCTTGTCTCTTCTATTCCTTCTGGAGCAGAGAGCAGCTCTCCCCTGGGCCAGCAGTGTAGACCCACACTGACCATTAGTCAGAATATCCTGACTGATTACACTTTTCAACTTCACATTGCTGGGCCTTACCTCCTTGACATGGTTGTTCTGAAAAAGCTGGCATTTTTTGCTTTATCTTTCATGCTCTCTCTAGAGTTGGCGGCTGATTAACATTTATTTGGCAGAGAATCAAAGCTGCAGTTCATGCTTTTAGAGAACAATCCACTTTGTTGATAATGGAATGGGACATGGGGAATTGGGGACCCTCTCTTACTTGCTTTACTAATTACTAAAAAATAAGTCTCAGGAGATGCTTCCTGAAAGAATAAGATACAAGCACATTTCGTCATCTCTATTGCTCTAATTTAAGACCTGCTGAGGCTGAAGCACAGACCGATATCCAGCATTCTGGATCCTTTTGTTTCTTGGAGCCAAGTTGGTTTAGATCCGCAAGCATTCATGGAGGGCTGGCCCTGCGTTTTGAACTGCTAGTCGCACAGGATCTATTGTGATGTGTTGTGTGACTCAAGGAAAACATTTAATGAAAAGGTGTTTTCAGTGATTATTTTTTAATGCCTTGGGGATCTGTTTATTTTGCAAATATTTCATAAGGTGTAGTTGCTACTTAAGATAGACGGGTCCAGGAGAGTAAATCTTCACTTGCAATTGGTTTTCTTCAAACTAGAAAAATGGGAAATGTGCTCAGGAAAGAAGCTGAGGGAAGCCAATGGGCTATTTCCCTCTTCGTTGCTCCCCATTCACCCCGAGTCTTCGCATTTCTGGATAATTTAAGAATACCCCCCGTCCCCCATGAGCAGGCTGATAGACGGATTCATTCTTTCCACAGCACTGGCCGTCACCTCCCCGTTGGGCACTAGTTTAGGCTTGGGCACAAAGAAGTAAATAAAACTGGCACAAATCCCTGCTCTTGTGAAGCTCACATTGATTAATTTTCTTTTGTTTTTTTCTTTAAAATTTTTTTAAATGTTTTATTATTTATTTTTGAGAGTGAGAGAGAGAGAGAGGGAGAGACAGAGCATGAGCGGGGGAGGGGCAGAGAGAGAGGGAGACACAGAATCCGAAGCAGGCTCCAGGCTCCAAGCTGTCAGCACAGAGCCCGATGCGGGGGCCCAAACTCATGAACTGTGAGATCATGATCTGAGCCGAAGTTGGACGCTCAACCGACTGAGCCACCCAGGTGTCCCTCCCATTGATTAACTTTCAATTGTAATTCAGAAAAGAGAATGAAGCCCTTCTTCTCTACCCTGAAGCTACTAATACGCATTGCTTCCTTCTCCCGTAGGAGACAGATCCACTTGCAGGACAGTTCTCGGACCTGAGCTAGACAGGGAGCACCGTAAAAACAGCACTATATGCCATGTGGTTCTTGTCAGTGGGAATGCAGGACTGATAGTGGGAAAACAACTGGAGAACAATTACAGGTCAAACTGAGGCCCAATTATAATTAGTGGGAGGGGTGAAAAGAGAGGGAAGGTCACCGTGGGAAGGTCTATCTCAGAGAGAGGCTTCAACAAAGAAGAAACCCTTGAGTGGATTGACGGAAGGGGAGGATTTGGTTGGGAGGAAAGAAGGGAGGAGAACACAGATATAATTTAGGTGCTCGGTGATCAATTCATGTTGGCTGAATGAATGGGTACATGGGACGCCTGTGTGGCATTGTCTTACTATTTGGAATAGCTGTCTTGCCAAATGGGGTTAGAGTTGGGCTTCCTAAAGCTGATGCCTCTGAGCGTGAACATGAATGATTCGCCCTGCAGCAACTCAGGTTTCAAGGTAAGAATGATCCAGTTAGGTTCTGTGGCCCCTGTGGAATGCTGTGCAGTTACAGCCACAGCTGATCAAAGGGCAGGCGAAAGAACACCAAAGCATCAAGGTGGCTGTTTGATGTGGCTGGCCGTTAGCGGGGATTGGGCTGAAATTGCATCCTCCACTCAAATAAGGTCTGTTAGCCACTGGTGACTTTTGATTCCCCGCTGATCTAGGGGAAGTCAAATTGACAACCCCTAGTTAAAAGAAGTTGCTGTACATTATTGATGCTCTGAGGGAGCTGGTCACTCTGTTCTTTTCCCGCAGTGCTTCTCACAGAAGTGCCTTGAGCTATTTGAGAGAAGGGTCCTGTATGAATTATTCTTTAAAAACAGAAACATATTTCCCTCTACTGCCTCTGCTTCCCAAGCACCCTGCTACCTTCAAAAGATAACTTAGCGGGAGACTAACAGGCAGGGTAGCGTGAGTTCAGAATCAGGAGAAAGAAAGCCTGAGCCAGCCAACTGGAAGGAAGCATAAGAATTCAACCTGTGTTCCGTTCTGCCCGTCTGGACTTGATCTGGGGCTCAAAGCGGCTTCTCTGGGGTGTTGGTTTCTTATCTCTAAAATCAGAACAACAATGTCCTCTCCTTCCCACCTCCTTCATGGAGGCTATTTTGAAGTATTATGAAACAATCATTTTCATTTTCTCCTTGCTGATTTTAGGCGTAGGCAGTTGCCTATGCCTGCTACTTGGAGGGCTACCCATTACACTTAGCCCACGTCTCTTTTCCACAGCCTGAAGAATTTCTGGAAATTCATTGGCGATGCATGATCTCCCTTCATGCCTCTTCCAGACATATAAGCACTCTGAATTTTTAGTATTAATACAAGAGAGAATTTCTTTTTAGAGGTCTTTCTTTGATGACTTTGGAGTCAGAAGTCTCCTTGAGGACACAGGAACAGGAAGGGAGAAGAGTGTGGGAGGAAGAATGGACCCTAAGAAAGGCCAAGGGTGCAGAAGGGGAGAAGGCGGGAGTGGGGGTGGTCCTGAAACAACTTCCTTTAAGGACTGAATTTTGTTGCCAGAAGCCAGCCTTGTTCTTGAGGTTCATTTGTGCCTGTGTGGATGGCAAGCAGCATTCACCGGGACTGTGACAGCTCATTGGACATCTTCATAGAACTCTGGGGTCACACCGACCTGGGTACACGTGACTCGGCCATTCATTGGCTCTGTGGCATTGGGGAACTTACTTAAACTTTTCAGTCTCCCATTTGCAAATTGCAGGTAACAACAGCTATCTTTTAAAATGCTCTGGTCTAGCAGATAAATCAGGGTGGGGTGGGGAAACAGTGCATCCAAAATGCTTTCCAGTCCCACAACCTCATGATTTGATTACACTGAGCAGTCTTTTACATTGACAGCGTGAAAGAGGGAAAGGGATTTCTTTAATGGATGATGTGGATAAAAACTGGAAGCAGGAAGTGGTGACACTGACTTCCTGTGTCCCTCGTTTCTCAAAGGTAGGAGGCATTCAACCCTCATAAGAGATGTGGCTCGAGACCAAGGTGGCATTAGTGACCCCTCATGGACAAGTCCTAACTAACTTGTCTGCTGATGGCTCCTGGTTTGGGTGGTTTGTGTCATGGGAACAAACAGTAGAATAAACAAAATGTGTATGGCTTGCTGTGTCCCATTTCCTGACCAGGCCCCCGCCCTGATGCAGCAACAACCTCCAGGTACTCCCCTGCTCCCCACCCTGCTCCTCACAGCCACTCTTACCTGGGATGTCACGTCAGAAGTGGGGATTTTTCTTTCATTAGTTCATTTCTTCTTAAGACCCAGCCAGAAGACTGGGGAATCTGATGATTTTTCATGCACTGCTTTAGACTAATAATAGTTAACACATACAGCACTAAATCGTGATGTGATCAAAGACTGTGGCACCTGTTAGTAGTCTGCATCCTATTTCCTGATGACTTTGGGGTCCAGCCTTGGTCTTCTTTGGGGATGCACTGGGGGAACGGGCCTGACCCTGGTGCATTCATGCCCCCTCCCACTTCTGTTCTGTGAAACCTGGGCTTTTTCAGCAGCTGGTTGGGGCCTTGATTTATTGCCTTCCTTTCCTATTCTCCTTAGTGCCCAATCCTGATCTGTCCTAATGACCTACAATTCTGTAAAACATTTTGCTTTAATGCCAAGTCACCTG
The DNA here is from genome assembly GCF_027475565.1 of Acinonyx jubatus. Taxonomy (NCBI): domain Eukaryota; kingdom Metazoa; phylum Chordata; class Mammalia; order Carnivora; family Felidae; genus Acinonyx; species Acinonyx jubatus. The sequence continues at coordinate 96,615,457 of NC_069386.1, forward strand.
TAATTCCCAGTGTTAGTCTCTGAAATTCTATTTGGTTGTTAAGAGAAAAACCACACCAAGACAAAACTTGGACTGATTTTGAACACCTTGTTTTTGTTTCACAATATCTTTCAGATCTATTCCATGTTCCTGTTCAACACTAGGAAGAAAAATTGCGGCTCTGTACAACAGCTTTACTAGTAAACCGTTAAAAGAACACATTTTCCCTCCTTTGATGAACATGCTAATATTTTTTAATTTTTGTAAGTATATATTTTTCATTAATTTGCCTATATATTTTTTCCCAAATAAAGACCTCACTGCCCTTTAAGTTGTGACAATGAAAAAGGCATGTCAGCTATACAATTGTAGCTAGAGGAGCATCTGGGTGGCTCAGTCAGTTTAGCGTCTGATTTCAGATCAGGTTGTGATCTCACAGTTCATGGGTTCGAGCCCTGTGTCAGGCTCCACACTGACAGTGTGGAGTCTGCTTGGGATTCTCTCTTTCCCACTCTCTCTGCTCCTCCCTCTCTCACACTTTCTCTCTCTCTCAAAAATTAAAAAAATAAAATAAAATTGTGGCTAGATTTCAATGATCTGAAACTGGCTTTGGGGTCTAGCATGAATCCTTGCAAACTGTTGGGGGGAGATGGATAGAAAAACATGGCCTTGTGGGTGGGGTTTAACTTCAGGAGCTCAGTCTTCATATTAGCTGGTAATATGGATACCTTACTGCTTGGTGTATTCTCTACTTTCTTGCTTCTTCATTTTACCTGTACCCCTTGAAAGAGAGAGAAAGCAGAGAGCTAGGGTGGGGAGACACTGATGTGAGTAATCTGTTTTCCTGTGTTTTTTCTACTGAGTGCTGTTAATTAATGTAACAGTGTACATTGTAACAACACAGTCCTTCCAGCACACAGCCACTGCTCTCACTGCCTGGTCCCACAGGTATGTTGATTCTGGCCATCTCATGGTTTGTGGCTCATGATTAGATTTTATTTAGTGGAAACAGTAACGCTTGACATAGGAAGAATACTCATTCCTTTCTTCTAGACCCTCTTAACTTTTTAGGGGAATAGTCTTTGGTTTTAGCTTAAGACTAGGCTAAGGATTGAATAAACTCTATTATGGCCTATCACACTGGTGCTATTTTAAAATCTTGCTTTAGGGTTTTTTGTTTTCTTGTTTTCTTGTTTTTGTTTTGGCACCTCTCTTGTGGGCTACTCCTAGTTTATAAAGTAAAATACTTTGCTAAGAATTTCGTGTGGTAGCTTGCAACTTAGAAACCATGTTAACCATGAGACTAACTACTTTTTTTCGATAGTGATTAAAAAACATGGGATTTAATTTGGGGTATTGATAATGACTTCTGCTTTCTAGTCAAAGCACCCTTTCTTGTGGATTTAAAGAGACCGGAGTTAAAGATTGCTCACACAGTGAACTTCTATATCAGAGTCGAACCTGGGGTGATTCTGGGAATCTGGTGAGTGCACTGAGGGACACTGGGCTGCTTCACGGACATGGTTTTCATGTTACAAGGGCACGGGTGAGCAGCATGGTGTGAGTCACCTGTGGAGAGGTTGGTGTTTCTTGCTGTTCCATATACCTCCCCTTTGTACGGATATCTGACCTACCTGAATTTGCTTCTCACTAATTTTACCTTGGAGTGCAAAGTCTTTTGGGTGTTGCTCTGTGCATTGGCTCTTTCACCGCGTCTGAAGGACCTGCCCTGCCTCACTCTTCTGCCTTATTCCACACCAGCCTTCCTACACTATTGCAGACCTGCTGGCCTCCTTGCACACCAAGCCACGCTCTCGCAGGATATGCTCTGAGTGCAACACTTTGCTCCCTCCTTTCGGCCAGCTAACTGCCTACTCATCTTCAGGGTCTCCATTTCAATGGTAATTTGGTAATTTTCAACGAAGCCCTGCCTCATCTCCCATTTTAGGCCACCTGTGCTTGTCCTGTACGGCATTTATTCCCACGGTAATTCAATCAGTGCTTGTGCGATTATTTGGTTAATGTCAGTCTTCTTTACAAGACTGTAACTTTTGTAGGTGACTTTGTTGGCGGGTTTTCACTGCTTAGCACAGTGCTTGGCACAGAGAAGACACTCAACTGTCAAAATCATGAGGGTTCTATTGCTTTTTTTGCTATGCTAATGTCAATATTTTTTTCTGTTTGGTTCTACTACTTGTTCTTGGCTGCCATTTTTCCAGTGTCCTGTTTTATGCTTCCTCTTCCTGAGTTCAAACGTGTGTTCCTAGAATGTGTGGAAACCAACATGGGTTCACATAACTTCTTCCTAATGTGCACCGTGTGGTTCAGCTAATTGTGCTGGCATTTGAAAATCTTTTTATTCTTTGCTCCTGCCCTGGCTTATCCAGCTGGCAGTGATGCCTGTCCTCTCGGTGCTGATGGGTTTGATGTCAGACTTTGTGCCCCTAAACGGTTGAGAGGACTGAAGATTTATCATTACGTAGCCAATTCTCCAAGTCCCTTTGTGACATGTCATATGGCAGGATTTGCGTCCTCAGGATTCGTTCACTGATTTAACAGGGTGGAGGAACTGGTGTTTAGGCAGGTGTTTAAAATCACAAGGTCACAGCTTTCTGGAGAACAGCTTCATTTCACACTAAAGTTCTTTTCTCCTACCTAAACTGGTTTCCCTTTAAATTCTTTCAACTTGTTTTTTTCAGCGAAACAAACAGCAGGTGACAAATACCTATTGTCTTCTACTTGTTTCCACCCAATGGACTTCATTTCAATGGACAGCACCTAAGATTCGCAGTCTTGGAAGATTAATGGTTAAAAGGGATTGTTTCTGTGCATGAGGGAGGTGGGGTAGAGTAGTGGTTTTCACTGTAAGATGTTTGTGGTATTATATTTTAATTTTTACCAGGTGCATATAATACTCAGAAATTTCTATACATAAATATGTAGTGTATATTTATACATATATAAACATATAAATCTATATGTATGATTGACGTAAGGAGGGCTTCAGACTTTGGCTAGGAAAGCCAATTCCCTCTGTTTGTTAAAACCTTTCCTTGCTCTTCAGGCACACAGTTCCCAGCTGCCGGGGTGAGGATGCGAAGGGAAAGGACCGTTGCTGGTACGAAGCAGCCCTTCATGATGGCAATCCAATCATTGTTTATCTTCATGGCAGTGCGGAACATAGGTCAGTGCCTTTGCTTGGAGTTTTTTGTTTTTTAAAGAGAGAGGTAGCATTTCATCCCCATAGGGGAATAAAAGGCAGAGCTCAGTTTTCAATTCTGTGTAAGCATGCCTCCATATAGTCTTTTTTCCTTTGTGGAAATTTGAGGGCGTTCTGGCAATAGGCTTCTCTTTAAAAAAACCCCTACATATTCCATATGTAGAATAAAGTAGATCTTTAACTGAAAGACTAACTTCTAAAATTTGGATCCCAATTTCAAGGAAGGCAGTGGTTCCTTTACTCCAAAGAGTGTCTGAAATGATGAACTGAGCCCACGGATAACTGGAAAGGGAACAGGCACGAGATATGGGGAAAAGGAGAGCAATTTCCATATCAATGGTCTTCTCACAGAAGTACATGGAGATTCCTTAATTACCATGCATCCTATTAATCAAATGCATGGACTCCCTATGAGACATCATCTGGAATTCTGACCACTGGTACTGGGGACCATCTGACTGGTTCTAGTCTAGCATACTGATGCCTCAGCCCACTCTCTGTTGTTCCATCCTTGCTTTGTAACAAAGAACGCCTCCCTGAAGTCCTGCTCCCTTTTGATGTGCTGCCAGAGCCTCCAGTGGGCCTGTCATCGGTGATGATTATCAGCTGTGACTGCATCGCTTTGGGTTGGGGGAGGGGTGACGTGCCTCAGAGACCTACAGACCCAGCTCTGTCTCTGAAGGGACATTGCACACTAAGTGACAAGCTCTGGAATCTGCCCCTAGGCTCTGTTGCCTGTGTCTTTTTTTCACTCTCTTTTTCTGTCTTGATGGCTTTCTCAAGACTTGACTTTGCACCAAGGGCTTTCAGGAGATGTCCATTTTAGAGAGAGATTTACAGAGGCTTTCCATGAAATTCAACATCTTTCAACACTGTTTAACATTGTTCTGATTGGGCAAACTTGGGCATGGTGCTACAGTGTATGTATTTGCCCACACGTTCATTTCTGCCCCTCTGTGTGAATCTGCTGTTATCCCAGATTTACTGGCTCTGGGGTTAGCCCCAGCTTCTTCCTGTTCCCTGCCAGAAGTCTCAGCTTGCTACCAGCAGTACTGAGCCAAAAGGAGGCCAAATGGGAGGTCACCAGGACCTTGTTGAAAATAGTGGTTCTAGACTTGGGATCCAGAGAAAAACCCCGGAGGGTCCATGAACCTCTTCCACAAAATTGTACAGAAAATGTCAGGTGTGGATATATTTTTCTGGGAAATGGGCCCATAGCTTTAATTACATGTTTTAAGGGCTCCATGATCCACGGAAGTTGAAGACATTTGGCTCTAAAACAAAAATTCAAATGGTTTTTAAAAGAATCCTCTGCCTTTTGAATCATCTTTGTCTCCCTTTTATTAATAGAGAGTAGATGATATGGTTATTTGGGGGAAAAAGGGTTTCTTGTACCTTCGGGACTGTGAGTCTGTCTCCTTCACTTCATCTTGCACTTAATGGCAGGGTGAACAGGGTACAGGCACATCTTAGTTTAGTGAACATGGCTGTGTCATCCTTTGTTCTGAAAAGCCACTTTCCAGAACTGATTTTCCTTTAGCTTCTAAAAGTATTCTTAGAAATAAGTTTTGCTGTGTAGCAGTGAAAGGAAGTGGATTACCAGTAGTTAATCACATGCCTCTTTTGAGAAGCACTGGCCACCTGGGCATCCGGCACCCATACAGACGCACACAGCAGTGGTGGGGAGCCATCCATCATTCACCCTGACACATCCAAGTGGGCTATGACACCAAAAACCATTTCCCTTCCTCCTAGTTATTTACTTTTCTAACCTGAAAAAGAAAGGCATGAGGTCAGATGCCAGAACCATGATAGTGATTTTTATTGGATTTGTCATGGTAATTCCTAATTCTTGCTCTTTTTTTTTTTTTTAAATCGTTTTTTTTTACCTCCTTTACAGGGCAGCTCCTCACAGACTTAAGCTCGTAAAGGTATGTCTGAAGGGGCCTCAAGGTACCAATTCTATGTCTTTATTTATTCTCTTTTGGGCTACAGCCACAGATCTTTCTCAGCCCTCAGCACGGATATCTACTGAGAGCTCCTGAGAGTGGGTTTGGTGTCTAGGGCTCAAAGTCCCTCACATGGGTTTCTCTTCCTGCAGTCACCACGGGGGATGAAAACAGAAGTGAACATCTCTGAGAACCAAAACACTTTCATAAATATATTACCTTCATCACCAGATGGACTTGAAGACCTATTTGATTTTTCTGAGGGCTGGGAGGAGGGTTGAGAGAGTATATTAAATGTGAAAGTTACTCCTATGGGAAACAGCCCCCCCCCTCCTTTTTTTTCTTTTGGTGGAAGAGGATAAAGACATAGAATGTCTGCTTTTAAAAGTCATTCAGGGGGCACCTGGGTGACTCAGTTAAGTGTCCAACTTCAGCTCAGGTCATGATCTCACGGTTTGAGGGTTCCAGCCCTGTGTCAGGCTCTGTGCTGACAGCTCAGAGCCTGGAGCCTACTTCAGATCCTGTGTCTCCCTCTCTCTTTCACTCTGTCTTTCGTGCTCTGTCTCTCTCTCACATATAAATAAACATTAAAAAAAAAAAAAAGGTCATTCAGGCTCTGGCTTCAGTCCCATGAAGGGTTTTGCAAATGAAATGGTGGCCACACTGCTCTTCTCGCTAGCCTGCTACCTGACTACAGTTTGTGGGGTGCGGCCCCTGCATTTCCAAGTGTGAGGGAGCAGGCTTTCCACTCAGCCATATCTGACTCATGGCTAGTAGGGCAGCTACCTGTTCATCTTCTCCCACACCCTGATTGGGTCACCTCTCTCTCAGGTGACCAGGCTGCTTGTCCAGTTATTGACCACAGGACCTGATGTCTCCTCCCACACACCCTCCCACCTCAGAGCCCTTTCCTGGTGTGACAGCGTTAATGGGAGTCCTGCCAGGCCCAGCATGGCCAAGTGCCCCCTTCATCCTCCCTCCCTTATTCAGACAAGAAACTCCTCTCTTGTCTACTCCTCCCTGTCTTCACTGCCTTCTCAGAACTGACTCTTGCGGAGGAGTGGTGGTCTGGATGCAGTTCTGCCTGGGATGATCATGTCTATTAATTTTTAGGTTTGCTTTCTACCCTGCACCTCACTCCCCATACTTCCTAGGCCAGATGGTGGTGAAGCTGATGTCCATGAGAACATGTGTTTTTCCCTCTCCCACTCTTGGCAAAGCTGAATTGTATATCCCCTGTGTGCACAGAAAGGAAAAGAGTCGTAGGTGTAGGTGTGAAAAGTAGCCAGGTCATGCTTGTGGTAGTTGGGGTGGGAGGGAAAAGTATGATAAGACTTCTTCCCCCAGGCCGACCGTGGATACCTTGTGCCATGGTCATCATTTCCCAGCCTGACCAAACATCTTAGTCCTTCATTCTCTTCTTTGAGTGGATGATTTCCTTTAAAAATTAAATCTTGGGGTACCTGGATGGCTCAGTCGGTTAAGTGTCTGACTCTTGATTTGTGCCCAGTCATGATCTCACAGTTCATGAGTTCGAGCCCTGTGTCAGGCTTTGCGTTGACAGTGTGGAACTTGCTTGGGACACACTCTCTCTCTCTCTGTCTCTCTCCTCTCTGCCCTTCCCCATTCACGTATGTGCCCTCTCTCGCTCTCTCAAAATACATAAACTTAAAAAAATTAGATCTTTACTATTGTTGTCATTCCTCTCTTTCTTCTTGCCTTCCTTCCTTCCCATTGTCTCATTCATTCATCCATTCATTCATAGCTTCAGTCACTCAACACGGCTGTTTTCATTAATTTGTAATCCACCTTACTGTCTTTATCTCTTTATATAAAGTTTTTATGTAACTGTGATTGCATCTGCATGTAATTTTATGTTGTGCTCTTAATACTACATTATAAACATTGTTCCATGTTTTCCCATAGTTGTCATAGTCACTAATTTAAAAGGTGATCATTCTCCATTATATTTATTGACAATTGTTTATTTACTTAACTATTCCACTGTTCTTAGATACAACATTATCTAATTATAAAGTCAATAGTCCCCCTGCTAAAATCATTTAAATAATATTGATAGAGAAAACTTTAAGCCTTTAGTTTATTCTTCTTTTGGAATTTTCTCCTAGAGATCAATTCTTAGGAGTAAGATCTGTTACCGTTCTTGAGTTGTTTCATCAAGTGGTCTTTCATTGTATAGTGATCACGTGAATACTCCAATTTCCCCGGATGCCTAACTTCTCTGTGTCTTGGATAACTATTTTGGAGATATTACACAGTTTCACTTAGTTTCTCATTATTGGTTGGATTTATATTTAAAGATTTCTAGGTGAGATTCAGCTACCTACCTCTATGCAATGGCAGGGGAAGTGCAGTGTTTGGACATAAGCAGTCCCAGGTGTGAATCCTGGTTCTGCCTCTAGCCATTTGGGTGACCAAGAACTAACCTAAACCCTCGGACTCAATTTCTTTATGTATAAAATGGGGATAACACCTACCTTTTAGGGACTACTGTGAGGATTAAAGAACATTCTCCATTTTTGTCCCCCTTTTCTCTTTGTCTATCATTGCAATTCATTTCATTTGAAATTATATTTTTGTATTCCTTCCTCATTCATCCACTTGGGGCTTGGCAATGGTTTCACAGAATCAGGCAATCTGTTTATTTTTGATTGATATTAACTCTTTGTTCATATTTAATATAAATATCTTCCCATTATTTGACTCCTCTGCTACAACTCTGTGTAGACCTTCTGTTCTCAAGGGAATTCTTGAAACAGACACTTACTATGTACCAAGACACTTTAATGTCATTTCACGTAATCTTCCAACAATCCTGAAGATAGCCACTAGTGTTTTTCACTTTTCAGAATAATATTTACATATTCAGATGTTTAGTGGCTTGCTCAAGGTCACACAGCCAGTAAGGGGCACAGCCGGGGTGTGAGCAGGCTGTCTGACCCTGCTCTGCCCCTGCATCGCTCCTTTCCTGTTGAGTCTGACCTTCTCACATTTGAAGCCAGGCAGCAGATTTCATCTATTCCCTGCCCATGAAACCATCACAACTAGTTTTATGGAAGTGTTGAGGAGGTTATACCACCTTTTCTGTTTACACCCCCTAATTAAGATGGTAACAGCTCCTTTGTCATCTAGGTGCTGAGTGACGGTGGCTTTCATGTCCTGTCTGTGGACTACAGAGGTATGTGTTAAGAACAGTATATAAGGACTATTCAATAAGCAGGAGGGCTTTTGATGGCCCCGGTTTTGGAGGTAGTGATTCTGTGCTTGTCTTTCCTTACTGCCAGGGTTCGGGGACTCCACAGGGAAGCCCACAGAGGAGGGGCTGACTGCAGATGCTATTTGTGTCTATGAGTGGACCAAGGAGAGATGTGGTACCACCCCTGTGTGTCTCTGGGGCCACTCTCTGGGTACAGGGTAAGTGGGGTCTGAAGATGGCTTTAGGTGGGTCCTTAGGACTTTGGTGTCATATCAAAGGCAGCAGTGCACAGAAGAAGGAGCACTGAGCCAGGAGAGGGGGCTCTGGTTTCTCTCACATCCCACACGTGGCTAGAGACATTGCCATCGCAGGTGCTAGTTTGTAATGCATGGGAGGGTGTAGCTCTACAGTCATCTGTGACACTGAAGCCCATTCCAGAACTCTCCTTGAGAGTTTTAAAGAAAAGGATTCTTAATTTAGGGCCAGTGGAACTCCTTGAAATCCTATGCGAAATTTTGTGTCTGTGTTCTAGCGGAGGGTCCAGAGCTTTCATCAGATGCTCATATTGGATGTCTGTACTGTTCACTTGACTGTTAAGTTACTGCTTCACAAATGTACTAATTTTCATTGCTTTACAGAGTTGCGACCAATGCCGCAAAAGTACTGGAAGAGAAAGGTACCATAAAATGCTCACACGTTATTTCTTAGCTGGGGGTGGGAAAGTAAACACTGTGCACACTCAGAACACAGAGATACCTCAAGCACCCCAACCTGAGACAGTTTCTGATAGTGTAATAAGCTTTTTTTTTCTATTTAATATAAAATAACAGTTGCTCTTCAAGATCATGAAATTAAAAGTAAATGCTGAGGAACAGTTAAAATTACCTTTGAAAAAGCCCTCACTATGAAGTAAATGTTACTATGGAGTAATTTGGATTACAGGGGAGGAAAAAATACATTTATGAAATAACAAGCAGGACTTGCTTGCTGCAGCCCTTCTTCCATCACGTTTATGTCAGTGTTTCCCAAAGTGTTCTGAGAGCTGCCTGTATCAGAATCCCCAGAGGTGCTTGTTATAAGCACACAGTTCCTGGATCCTAGCTGTTTTCACAAATTAGAATCTCTGTGAATAGGACAAGGGGATTTTGATGTACGTTAAAAGCACGTAATCTCTTGCGTTATATCTTAAACCTAACTTGTCAATACAGGTCAGGTTGAGTTACATAACATTTGAAAGCAAGTCACCTGCTATACGCAGTCTTACTTAGTTATGGAAATAAAGCAGATATTATTTCCTGCTCCTCTAAGTTCTCATAGCTCCCTGCACACACTTCCTGCAGTGTTGATGATGCTGTATTTATTTGACCTAAATTCTCACACAAATGAGTACTTCACTTCTTAGATAATGCAATGACCTTAGAACACTTTAATTCCATTTACATTCCTGACTTATGAACTCTTGCTATCATGTATTTTAATTTCCTCTTTATTACTCACTCCATAAAACATTACTATTCTTATAGTATGAAGTCAATATTTAGATTTACCCTTTTCTTTGCTTTTTACTACTTATAGCATTTCTGTGCTTTCATTTGGGATTTTTGTTCTGCCTGTCTGTGGTGAAGAATTCTCTCAGTTTGGGCCTGAAAATATCTTTATTTTATCTTCATTTTTGAAGGATATTTCCATTGGGCATACTTGGTTGGTAGTTATTTTATTTCAATACTTTGAAGACATCATCCGTTTTGTTCTGGCTTTCACTATTCCATTGGGAAGTCAGCTTCCAGTCTTACTGCTGCTCCTTAATTTGAAGATAATGTTTATTTTTTCTTCTGGTTATTTTGAGATTCTTTTTGTTTTTGGTTTTCAGCATTTTTACTGTGATTTTCCTAGGTGTGGGTTTCCTAGTACTTATCCTGCTTGGGGTTCATAATACCTCTGAACTCTGGCTTGATGTTCATCCATTTTGGAAAATTGGTCATTATATCTTCAAATATTGTGCCTACCCCATTTTTCATCTTCTCTCCCCCCTGGGACTATAATTATATGTATTTTTTTAGATCTGTTCCTATGTCCTGTATGTTTCCAATATTCTTTTCTGGGTTTTCCAGACATTTTTCTATTTGTGCTCTAGTTTATTTTTATTTTTTTAATTTTTTAAAAATGTTTATTCATTTTTGAGAGACACAGAGAGACAGAGTATGAGTGGGGGAAGAGCAGAGAGAGAGAGGGAGACACAGAATCTGAAGCAGGCTTTAGGCTGTGAGCTTTCAGCACAGACCCTGATGCGGGCCTCAAACTCACAAACCTCAAGATCATGACGTGAGCCAAAGTCAGACACAACTGACTGAGACACCTAGGTGCTCCTGTGCTCCAGTTTAAATATTTTCTTTTGACATAGTACACTATTTACTATGTAATACCAAATTTTATTAAATATTAAAATTTTAATAAATATTTTACTATATTACAGTTTATTTACAAGTTATTTTAAAGTCCATATATCATAATGCCAATATCTAGTTCCTCTGTTGATCTGTTTCTGTTATCTGTTGTTGTCGTTGTTTTGTATTTTTGGTCTCTTTATGTTTTTGTTTTTATTTGTTGTATGCCTAGTTATTTTTGATTAAATGTAGACATTGTTTATGGAAATTGTAGAGGTGATTTGAGGGACTAGGGATAATATTCCAGACAAAGTTACTTTTCTTCAGAAAGGCAGTTAAAATAGAGGGGAGATCACCTTAATTCAATCAGAAATTGAGCTGATTTGAAGCTGGGCTTCAGTCTTTAGGACAGCTGGTCTGTTTCTAGTTCACCATTACTCCCAGGGTGTAGTCCTTTGAAGTCCCAACAAAAGTCTGAGAAATTTCTTGAGCCCTCCTTCTTGTCAGATTCTGAACTCTAATTTTTGTCCTTTTGATCCTGTGGGAATGCTGAAAGTTCTATCTAGATCTAAGCCTCTATGAGCAGCCACCACTGTTGCTTTCAAAGTTTCAACTGCTTTGAGGGGAAAAGCAGCTCAAAATCTTGTGGCTGTTTTTCTTTTGTTATTGGCTCTCAAAATCTCATTGATTTAGTAGCTCTGAGATGCCTTCAAACATATACATATACATATAGTAGCCCTCCCTTATCCATGGGGAGTATGTTCCAAGACCTACAATGGATGCCTGAAACCACAGATAATACCAAACCCTATATATACTATGTTTTTCATATATGTATATACGTATGATAAGCTTTTTAAAAAAAATTTTTTTAATGTTTATTTTTGAGACACACAGAGTATGTGGGACATGAGGGAGGGGCAGAGAGATGGAGACACAGAATCCGAAGCAGGCTCCAGGGTCTGAGCCGTCAGCACAGAGCCCGAGGCAGGGCTTGAACCCATGATCCGTGAGAGCATGACCTGAGCCAAAGTTGGATGCTTAACCGACTGAGCCACCCAGGTGCCCCTGATAAAGTTTAATTTATAAATTAGGCACAGGACACCTGGGTGCCTCAGTTGGTTGAACATCTGAATCTTGATTTTGGCTCAGGTCACGATCTCCTTGTTCATGGGATTAAGCCCCACATCAGGCTCTGTGCTACTAGCACAGAGCCTGCTTGGGATTCTCTACCCCTATCCTACTTGCATTCTCTCTCTCTCAAAATATAAATTAGGCACAGTAAGAGATTAATAATAACACACTAACATATATAACAGTATACTATAATAAAAGTTATATGACTATGGTCTCTCTTTCTTAAAACATTGTACTGTATTCAGTTCCTGTGATGATGTGAGGTGATAAAATACCTACACGATGAAGTGAGGCAAATGCTGTAGGCATTGTGTAGTGTTAGGCTACTACTGACCTTCTGGTAATATGACTGAAGCAGGATTATCTCCTTCTGGACCGTACTTGACTGCAGGTAACTGAAACTGCAGAAAGTGAAATTGTGGATAAAGGGGGACTACTGTGTACATATACAAATTCATATCCCCGTCTAACACACATTTTCTCATTGTTCTTAGAGGGAGTGTTGGCTAAAACAACCTAGTAAGCATCTAGTACTTTCTAAACAATGAGCTGCAGAACAATCTCCCTTCCTATAGTACTTTGCTTTCTTAAATTATCTAAGTCATGAAAATGTGGTTTTATGTTTTAGAAGAAGGTAATGGTTTTCAATTATCATGTGCATAGAAATCTCTTGGGGTGGGGGTGCTTGTTAAAAATGAGCATTCTTGGGGGTGCCTGGGTGGCTCAGTTGGTTGGGCACCTGACTTCTGCTCAGGTCATGATCTCATGGTTTGTGAGTTTGAGCCCTGCATCGGGCTCTGTTCTGACAGCTCAAAGCCTGGAGCCTGCTTCAGATTCTGTGTCTTCCTCTCTCTCGGACCCTTTCCGGCTCACATTCTGCCTCTCTCTCAAAAAAAAAATTAATAAATAAAAGTAAGAATAAAAAATAATAAATGAGCACTCTTGGGGCACCTGGGTGACTCAGTCAGTTAAGCATCCAACTCTTGATCTCAGCTCAGGTCTTGATCTCAGGGTTTTGAGTTCAAACCCTGCCCTGGGCTCCATGCTGGGTATGAAGCCTACTTAAAAAAGTGTGCATTCTCCACCCCTCTCCTTCGAGATTTTGACTGACTCAAGTCTAGTGTGGAGTCCAGGAATCTGCATTATTAATAAGCTTCACAAATAATTTTGGCATAGGCAATTCATGTACAAGACCTTAGAACTCCTTATTTGAGAAAGGTAGTATTTATATATGATAGAATAGAGGAGTTACTTCTTTTTTATTATTTTCAAGGATTCCCAGTTGATGCTATTATCCTGGAGGCTCCATTTACCAACATATGGGTTGCAAGTATCAATTATCCCTTGTTAAAGGTGAGTCACTGATTCATCTTCACAAGATGTCAAAGTGTTTCCAAAGCGATTTCCACACACTTATGCTTATTAACCATTTTCTGGTATTATATGCTTCTAAGTTATTCTAACCTAAGACAAGTTATTAGCCAGTTGCTATTGAAGGAGGGCACAATGCTTTTGGATTTTCTAGTTCTTTTCTTTTCTTCTAATAAATTGAGATAGTGGCTTATTAAGGGCCAAAGTTTTTTTCCTCCTCTTCCATTAACTGTATCTTTTATCATGTAGTTTTTTAAATAGACTTGACTTAGGTTAGTTTATTACACTTTCTTTTTAAGGTGAAAACATGCCTCTCATACATCATTTTTAGCCCTATGATTGTCAGCCATGTATTTTTCATTATTTTATGATTTAAAAAAAAAGTCTTTAGAGAATTCAAGGAAACTACCAAATGGTTTTATCCCAAGTAGAGAAGACAAACTTCCCAAGAAGATAGACTTCTATCCCAAGTAGAGAAGACAAACTTCCCAAGAAGATAAAGTTTAAAGAATTGGGCAACAAAGTGTCATTTTTAAACCTGTCATGTAGATTATCCTAATTTAATATTTTCATTATTAATTTCATAATTCCATGCCTAATGTTCAATTGCTTAGAGTCATGCCTCCATATAAATGTTAGTAAATGAGACAGAGAAAGAGAGTGGTAGGATTCTCAGAGGGGATACATGACAACATGATCCAAATTTTTAGATTGTTGGTTAATGTCAGAAGGCATTTTAAGGGTACTTTAATTCAACTGCCTACTTTTGGAATCTTTTTTTTTTTTTTTTTTTTTACAATAAATCACCATAGAACTTTCTGAATTTGCTTAACTATTTCTGGAGAAGGTAGCTCATTACTTCCTGGGACAGCTAGTTCACAGAACCACATAATCTTGAGAAAGATCCATCTCAATACAGGAATCTTCCCAATAATAGATGATACTGAATGCTGAATAATTTAAGATACAATAAAACACTTTCAATTGGTTTTAGACAATTAAATATTTATCTTAAGGTAACCACTAATGAGCATTTATTATATTACTCTAAGTAATTACTAATAAATTCACTAACTTGTAGGTATAATTCAGGTACAATCTTTCCATGTACTTTTGTTTCTTTTTTGAAATTCTAATTTTGAAATCTAATAGGGAAACACACAATTTAACAAATAATTATGAACAGAACATCCATGTAACTAATACTTAAGTCTAGAAATTAGTATCACTAGTACCCCAGAAGTCTCCTGTATGACATTTCCCAATCCAATAAGGCTCACCTTAAATATACAATCCTTACACTGAGTTTTATGGTCATCATATCCAAGCTTCTCTTTATAGTGTTATTGCCTATGTGTGCCTCTCTGAGCAATATAATTTTATATAATTTAATTTATAACTTATATAAATATATAATTTGTATAACATTGAACATAATACCAAATAGCATATCATTGTATAAATATACTATACTTCATTGACCTGTTGTTTATGGACATTTGAGTTGCTTTCTCTTTGGGGTAATTAATAAAGTTGTTATGAATGTTTTTGAACATGTATTCTGCAAACGTGTATATGTTTCACTGAAGTATATATCCTAGGAGTGGAATTGTTGGATAGTAAGATATGCATATGTTCAGCTTTAGTAATTACAGTGCTAAACAGTTTTCCAAGGTGACTTTACTACTGTACTCTCCCACCTGTTGTGTGTGAGCATTCCAATTGCTTCATATCCTTGCCCTTGTATGGATATCTCATTGTATTTCCCTTATGAATAATGAAGGTGGGCATTTTTTGAAGTTTATTAGTCATTTAGATATCATCTCTTGTAAGATACTTGTTTATGTCTTTGCTCCTTTTTAAATTGTCTTTTTTTTATTTGTAGGATAAGTTTTTTTATAGGATAAGTCATTAGAAAATTATTTGTACTGCAAGTATATTTGCTTATTTTGCCTTTTTTACTCCCTGAATGATATCTTATGATGAAGAGATGTTCCTAAATTTAACGTAGACCAGTTTATCAACTATTTTTTACGGTTAATATTTTTAAGAAAAGTGTCCTGCCTAATAAAACTCTGGTTACCAAAGATTATGAAGATATTCTTCTATGCTATCTTACAGAAATTCTGTTTTACCTTTTACATTTACAGCTATAATTTACAGATGGGTTTTGTATATGTACGAGGCAGTCCATGTGGATATCCAGTTTTGGTTTCATTATCATTTACTAAACAAACCTTTGCTACCAACTCTACAGAGCCAATGTTTGCATATATCAGGGCTTAACATATATGGGTCTGTTGGTAGATTCTCATTTTTCTCCCTTGTCTATCTGTCCATTCTTATATGAATACTGCAATCTCTTATGTACTATGGCTGTATAATATAGGTTTTTTTTTTAATATCTGGCTATGTAACTGCTTCAGCTTTTTCCTTCTTATTGAATATTTGTCTTGACTATTCTTGATCCTTTGTATTTTGACATACATTTTGGTATATGCTTATCAATTTCTATAAAAAACATCCCAGGATTTTGACTGGAATTGCATTAGGTCTATACCATGGGGGAATTGATACTTTTCTAATATTGAATCTTCCAATTTATGAACATGGTATTTATAAGTTTATGTTGACTGATTGAGGTTTTCTTAATTTTAGTTTTAGGTCAGGTTCTCCTAGAAGCAGAACCTATGGCAGAGATTTGATGTCATGATTTATTGAGAGAGTACCATAAAGGAGAAGCCTGCAAGGTCATTTGAATGAGGGTTGTAGGATAGGGAAGGGGAAAGAGCAGAACAAGATGTAACTTCAGGTAAAGTGTAGCTTTGGTCTAATCCACATGGGACTCTAAGCTGCGAATTAACAGGGCTGGTTGTTTCTGTTATCCCCAGGGTTAGAGGATGGGTTGGAGGAAGGTGACATAACCTTCTAGGGGTAATGGCTTTGGTTATCCAAGGCTAAGGAGAAGGGAGACAGCCAGTGTTTATAACAGGTATTATTTTTTAGTCTTTTCAAAGAACCAACTCAGACTTTGTTGATTACCTATGCTGAATGTTTTCTATTTTATTAATTTCTGGTTTTACCTGAATTATTCCCTTTCTTCTGTTTTCTTTAGATTCAATTTATTATTTTAAAAGTTTCTAGGGATGCCTGGGTGGCTCAGTCGGTTTTAAGCACACAACTTTTGATTTTTGCTCATTCATGATCTCATGGTCATGGGATCAAGCCCTGTGTTAGGCCCACCCAGTGCAGAGACTCAAAACAAATAAACTTTAAACAAAATTTAAAAAGTTTCTAAGATGGTACTTGAATAATTTCAGTATTTCCTCTTTTCTAATTTATTCATGAAGGCATACTTCACTGAAGCCACTCTTCAGCTGCATCTCACATTTTCAAATGTATTTTAATTATTATTCAGTTCAAAATATTTTATAATACTGTGACTTTTGGGGTGCCTGGGTGGCTCAGTCGGTTAAGCGTCCGACTTCAGCTCGGGTCACGATCTCACGGTCCGTGAGTTCGAGCCCCGCGTCGGGCTCTGGGCTGATGGCTCAGAGCCTGGGGCCTGCTTCCGATTCTGTCTCCCTCTTTCTCTGCCCCTCCCCCGCTCATGCTCTGTCTCTCTGTCTCAAAAAAAAAAAAAAATTGTGACTTTCTTGACCTATGGGTTATTCACAAGTATATTTTGTAATTTTGATACATTTGGGGATTTGGTTATGCTTGGCATTGATATCTAGCTTAATTCTATCATGATCTGAGATTTCTCTCTGTACGATTTCAGTTTTTGAAATTTATTCAGACTTGCTTTATGTCCCAACATATGGCCAATTTTGGTATATGTTCCATATGCTTGTAAAGAATATGTTCCGTTTTTGGCGTAGTGTTCTATTTATGTCAATTAGGTCAAGATTACTCATGCTGTTCAATTCTTCCATATTCTCACTGATTTTTCTCACTGGTTGTTTTATTGGTTACCCAGGGAAGAATATTACAATGTCTCATCATCATCATTGTGGAGTTATTTCTATTCTAGTTCTGTCAATCTTTGCTTTAGCTTTTTTAAGGTATGTTATTAGGAACATACATCTAGTAATAATTTAATTTTATATCTTCCATGTGAAATCGATCCTTTTTTTATCATGAAATATCCCTTTTGTTGATTAATAATGCTTCTTGACTTAAAGTCAACTTTGTCCATGTCTGATATTAATACACCTTTGTTTTGAATAGTGTTTGCATGATGTATCATTTTCTATTCCTTGACCTTCAACGTTTCTCAATTCTTGTATTTAACATATATCTCGTTAGCAGCATATAGTGGGGTTTTGATTTCTTTTCCAGTACCACAACGCTTGTCTGTTAATTGTAGTAGTCTAGTTAACTTAATGTGGTTATGATATATTTAGGTTTAAATCTACTTTCTTACTATGTTCTTTTCTATTTGTGTCATCTGTTTCTATTTGTGTTCTTTTGTCTCTACTGTTTTGCTTTCCCTGACTTGCCTGCTGTGTCTCCAGGGGAAAAGTGGTGTTGAATGTCAGTTTCACCTCTCTGAGATTCCCTCCTCTCTGGGATCTAGACCACTCAAGACCTCACTGCCTTGGTAGGTCTCTGACATCTTCACAGAAAGGTTTTTAAAATATTTTTTTCCAGCTTTTCTAGCTGTCTTGGGCAAAAGGCTTGGTTTGTAACAATTCTATTATTAGAAATGGGGAATCTCCTAATATTTTTAAGTTTGGAATTTAATTAAAAATGTCATATAACCTTAGTTTAATAGGTACATTTATGGTTTAGAAATGTAGGAGTTCTGTAGTATCATGTTGTCTTTAAGAACCACAGCTCTGGCGTCAGACTTGCTGGCTTGATTTCCAGGGCTGTCGTGTAACAGCTGTATAATCTTGGACTAATTGCTTTTAAGGACTAAACACTTTATCTATAAAATGGGGGTAATAATAACCTATTCCAGATTACTGTGATAACTAGATAAATTAACATATGAAAAGCATCTATAATATAATAGTTCCCAGGACAAAGTATGCACTGAGTGACCATTAACTGTTTTTGTATCAGTGGAGTGCCTTTACTCTGAATATGACTGTTAAATAAGAACATGTAGGTGGCGTGAGACATACAAATAGAGTGAAAGGCATGGGTCCTCACTCCCAAGAACTTCCTGTCTAGTTGGGGAGACAGGAAATTAATAGTGGGTATAAAACAATGACAGGGATTTCCATATGTCACTTTGGAATCAATTTCATTACTCAAAATAGGAAGGCAGCATGACACGGTGGAAAAAACAGCATGGGCTATGGAGCCAGACAGATTTGGGTTGAAATTTGGCTTCTGCCACTAACCAATTATGACCTTGGTAAGTTATTTCCCTGCTCTGAGTTTTCCCATTTTTATATAATGGGGTTGATACTGCCTACACTTGTTTAGAAGATTAAATTAAGTAAGATAATCACTGCAAAGTACCCAGCTGCTGGTGGGCACTCAACCAATGTGTGTTCCCCCCTTCCCATGTTTTCTATTGCAAAGTAGATTAAGGTAAGTGCTAGTGTGGGATCCAGAACAATAATTTCAGGGAAGGAAGAATTCAGGGAAGAGAAGGGTTTCGTGTGCAGGTATGGTCAGTGAAGGCCATAAGATAGGATCTAAGTTCCTTTCTTGAAGGTAAGGGAGAACAGTTAGCAAACACAGAGGGGAGGGGAGAATGTGAACCAAAGCACGTGGTGGAGTGGGGCAACTGTGTGTTATAAAGTACCTGAGAGTCATATAAGGCTTCCATGAAATATCTTGCATACTTGTCATCCTTTTAAATCCTCATAGCAACTCTCTGAGTTTGGCATCACTGCCTCTACTTAGAGCTGAGTGAAATGGCGGCTCAGAGGCTTCCCCAGCTGTCACACACCCTATAAGAAGAGGAAATGGGACTCAATCCTACATCTTCTAACTCTAGGCAGACAGACTGGAATTGTGCAGCCTTTGGAATGAAAGATTGTGGCCAGATGTGGATGGGCTTGCAGTCAAGATAGAAGTTCCTTGTTTTAAGTAGCTTGTGTGGTAATGCCAAAGCTTTGTGACAGTACGTTTTGCATAACTGGTCTTTTAAGGATATTTATTCGGTGGCATTCCAGAAGACAGGAGGCAGGAAGACCAATTAGGGGCCCATCACTGTAGTCTGGGCTAGAGGGGATGGTGTGACCGCTGAGTCTCAAGAGTCTAAGTCTCCTTACCTCTGGCTGGTAAGGAATAGTGGGAGTAGATTGACTTGGGCCTGCTTTCTTTTTATGCCTTTGGACTTTGAGATGAACTGCTGAAGGGCTTCTCTTACTGAATTTCCCTCAGAGGAGTCCTGATCCCAGGGGTGGCAGAATCAGACGACAAACACAAAAGAAAACAAAACAAGAAATCTTGCCCTTAGTTATGGGTAAGAGGAGGGAAAAGGAAGAAGGGACATGAGAGGGTGTATTAGGATCTCCAGGTTGCACCTGAATGCAAATCACTTGCCATGAGACCATGCAAGAAATGCAAGCCAAACAAATCCCATGAAAACATGGAAGTTTCCTGAAAACAGCAGGCCTACACCAAAATTGTGAAGCAGACGTTTGTCTGTACTGGACCCAGCGTACCTATTCTGTACCACTTTCTCTACAGTGACGGGAATTATTTTTTAAAATCAGGAAACCACATTTTTTTAAGTTCATTATATTTAGAAAGATGCTGTTCTCTATCACTACAGTTCATAGCAAGAGACTACAGTAAATGATTTATGCTAGCTGGCAACTCTAATTTCTCCATACCATAAAGGGGCAGTGATATGCATAACCTAAAAATTGCTTCTCAGTGAATATCCTTCTTTTCTTTTTTAAACTGTGAAGCAATTGTTTGTCTTTCCTGGCCCCAGCCTCCCTATGCTGTACTCATCTCCTTCCTTTGGCAACGCCCCATTTATTACATTGCTCTTTCCTCCCTACTCCCCTCGTAGGCACAATGGAGGAATACATGTGATACTTTTCTGGCCTTTTCTGTTAGCAAATCTATTCCAAGGAATAAAATCTGAATGAAATTCAAGTCACACTAAGATGAAAATGACAGATAATAGCTTACCGTTTACGCCAGGGATATTTGCACAGTAGATTCATTCCATCTTTAGCAAGTAGGTACCGAGCGTCTGCTAGGTACCGGGAACTTTTCTAGGTTCTGGGAATACCACCGGTTGGAAGAAAATGGTGGCCTGACCTCCTAGGAAGTATATATACTTGCTGGAGAGACAGAGAAGGCAAGTACACAATAAGCTGATTCTCAGGAGTGAGTAGTGCTGTGACAGGGAGTGACTGGGTGGTGGGGAAGCGGGGGGTAGGGAAAACCTCTCTTAACTATCATCTGAGGTGAGACTTGCATAAGGGGCTGCTATGGGAAAATCTGGAGGTCTTGAGTTGAGGGAAAAGATAGGCAGGGGTCCTGAGATGGGCTCAAGCCTGATATATTCCAGGAACGGAAGGCAGCAGGGCCTGAGGGTGAACAGGAGTGGGCTTAGTGAGAGGGCAGAGACACAGCAGCCACATTCCGTAGAGCCTCGAAGGCCAAGGTAGTGCCTTTCGAAAATGTGAAACAAAAGAGTGATATGACACAAACTGCACATCAAAACTACCACCTTGGCTTCCCCATGGGAAGTGGATTATAGCAGCCTGAGGCTAGAAGCAGGGAGCCACAACAGACTGCTGGCACAATCCAAACAAGAGGAGAAGGGTAGATTATGCTGGGTGACAGTGGGAATGGAGAGAAATGAATGCATTGGGGATACAGTTTGGGGGTAGGGTTAGAATTTTGTGACAAAGGTACAATATTGCTCAGGGTTCCTGTCTTTTCCTCATATTCAGTTGAAATGGATGTTTTTTAGGACATGTAAACGAATTTACTTATTGATTTAATAACAATGTGGTAAAAGCTAATTAGGCTAGCCTTCTATTTACTATAATTTGCCACTGAAGAGGAAATTCACTATGTTTAGAATGATAATTTTTATATTTGGAGTCCTGTGGTCATTGTTAAAACCTAAATTGCCCTTTTAAAGCACTGCAACATTAAATTTTATTCAACAGTTTCTAATGTTTAAATCCTTTAAAAAATTATCTATGTATTGTATACTTTCATCGGAATTTTTGACTAATCAGAATATTCTGTTTCACACCTAAACCAGTAAATTATGTTCACCATAGAAGCAATTTTTAGATTATGCATATCACTGCTTCTTTACAAGTGTGAAGAAAAAGAGTTAGTGGTGCTATTTGTATTTTAAAGAAAGATAGGAAGCAAAAACAACAAAACGTTAACAGTGATTATCTGTGGATGGTGGGGTATGTGTGGTTTGTTTCTCCTTTCTTCCTTTTGGTATATTCCAATTTTCCTACAATGACACGAGTTACTTTTAAATTCATGAGGTTTTTGTTTTAAAGTTTATTATATGTAGTAAGTTGCTATTGTCTACATTACTAAAATTCATGTAGGAAACTAACAAATGACACAGATATAGGCCATGTTTTAATTTTTTTTCCTTTAAAAAAATAGATTTACCGGAAACTTCCAGGATTTTTACGCATGCTTATGGATGCCCTGAGAAAAGACAAAATAGTCTTCCCTAATGATGAAAAGTAAGCTAATGATGAAAATATGTCATTACTATATCTGTGGGATTCTGGGAGGGGGTTAACTATCATGTGACTTACTGAATGGGTAGATGAGAATTTTTAGATGGGCTAACGTGTCCACAAATATTTAGTATTTGATATTTTTCCTCATGTCTGATTTTATAACTTCACCAATTCAGTACTTTCTCTGAAGTCGTAAAGGGAGTTGTAGATTTAGGGTCTATCAGAAATCAGGACATTTTAAAAGGAGCTCTGGGGTCTAGCCTAACATTACTTGGTCTAATGACCAAAATTTGGCAGGTTAGCTCTTGCAGCTGGAGAACGTAAGAGTGCCTCCAAATGGGCCGTTGTTATCAGTCCTTTCTCTATGTCAGCACAACTGAGGGATCTAACCTTCCCAGGAGTAACAGTGAGTCACTGGGATGGGGCAGATGAGTATCAGAATTTGGGGAGTACTGTTTGAGAAAGTTGCTAGAGTGAGGAACAAGTCTTCTTCCTGCTGTAGCCTTTCTGAATTACTAAATCAGGAGGTTGACCAGGAAGCTGATTAAACTTGTTGATCACGTGTCCATCTGTACATTTATGGGGGGAAAGTAAAACATTGCTACAAAGAGTTCTCTTTAGTCCTGTGGTGGTTCTTGTTATTTTTGGGTTTTGAGTTGTTTTATTTTCTTTTATATGGTCTTTTAATTAAAATATTCCAGAGATTATGAAATAAGGTAGAATAAAGAAAAAGATTGGGTCCTTTTAAGTATAAAAATTCAGTGTTTTTAGTATTTTTCTTCTTCATTATTTTAAAAAATCACATAGAAATAAGTTAAATTAATTAAATACTTAATTAAATTGTCTGAGTAAACAGAAGAGAGATAATCTTGCCTGGAAAGAAACAGTTACTATATGAAGTTTATTATGTACAAAGTTGTGGTTCCTGGGAGAGAAGGAAAGAGAGATCCTGTATTTTAAGGCAAACCTCAAGACTGTTCTTCTTCTACTTGTCCCTAGTGTTAAATCCCTGTCTTCTCCCCTTCTCATCATACATGGTGAGGATGACAACACGGTGCCTTTGGAGTTTGGAAAAAAGGTAAACTAAGCCCAGTGCTGACTGAAACATGCCATGCTTATTTCACTATTCTCTCATCTAGCCACAGTCTGATTAGAGCCCACAGGAGGGTCTCTGACATTACGAGGGACTCTCTCCACCCCTAAATAGCCATGCTGCCTGGCGTATACAAGAAGCATTAGTGTGCTGTGCTACTTAGCTGAAGGTGTGTTTGTGGTGGACCCTGGTTCCTCTTCCATGCATCTGCAGGTATAGAAAGATCCCAGGCCGCTATGGGAACCTCCATATAGTCTCTCCCACAGCAGCTCTAAAAATGGGATGTCAATAAACAGAGATGGTCTGTTGCAGTTCCTGTCCCCATGCAGGGAGGGTGTTGGCGGAGAAGGATGACGACCCGTCAGTGTTCCGCGTGAGCTGTGCAGCTTTCAGTTCCTCAGTTGTAGAGGCAACCAGCTGGGGGGAGGGAGTGGAGACTCCCTTGTCTCTGACTTAATGGGACTA
The DNA here is from genome assembly GCF_027475565.1 of Acinonyx jubatus. Classification (NCBI taxonomy): domain Eukaryota; kingdom Metazoa; phylum Chordata; class Mammalia; order Carnivora; family Felidae; genus Acinonyx; species Acinonyx jubatus. Next base: position 96,638,926 of record NC_069386.1, read on the forward strand.
CCTCCCCAAGATGGCTGCTTCTGTAACCTCTTAGGAAAATTAAACTAGAAAAACACCACCTTTGATTGTCAGCCTTTGAGTCTCGGTCTTTCTGTCCCGTGCAGCTCTATGAAATTGCACATAATGCATACAGGAACAAAGAGAGGGTCAAGATGGTGATCTTTCCTCCTGGTTTCCAACACAACTTGCTCTGTAAAAGCCCCATGCTGTTAAAAACTGTGAGGTAAGAGTTGCTTTACTAAATGTGATTATCTTTCCCTTCAAGGTAATTAGGGCTGCTCTGGCTTACTTAGACAAGGAAGTAGAGAAGGCATGTGAGCTGACCTAGGTCCTTTTTTTTTTGCAGAGATTTCCTGAGCAAGCAGTGGGCATGAGGGCTGAGAGGGATGGAAATCTACAGTGAAGACTTGGTCTGAACACCACCGATGATATATATTTTTTATGGGAAACTGCACCGGGCTGCTTGGATGAGCTGAAGTCATTGACATTTCTACAAGTCACCTGCCATTTTAGTAAGGAGAGAAAGCATGGATGCTAGGTGTTATTGAAAGTTCTCATTTAGCTTATCTCAGTTTACTTTGTGGAACAAACTGAAACCTCACTGTAGAGAATCAGAATTTGGTAAAATTTGGATCCCATCTAAAAATGTGCAGTAATTATTAAACATGCTGGGGATATTTATGAATAAGGTGGTCTGTGGTTGGGACTTAAAAGTGTAGGAAAGGTGCTCCGATGTAGTTAAATACCTTGTTTTAGTTTAGTAAATTTAAATGGAATTAAAACATTTCAAGTATTTTCTAGCTTTTTGAATAGCACTGGGAAAAGTTCTAGCATGCTACTCAATCTGCCATCAAATAACAAGTTTTGGCACTCATGCAGCCCTTGTAAATTGACACTTTATTTTTAGCCCTAATACAGTCTTATACTTTCTTCCCAATGCCCAGAAATTCTTAATTAGATTATTTGCTAACAAAACAAAACAAAATCAAAGAATGTGTAAAAGTGTTTAAATCCAGTAAGAAGCTATTTTTTTTCTAGAGACATTTTACAACTTACTTTCCATTGGCTTTGTTCACCCCATTGCTAGATTCACTGGATAGGGAAATCTTGAGATCTGAAGGCTCCATGTTCCAAATGTCCCTGGCGTATTCCTTAATTGTTCGGTCACTAGAGAATTTCCCTGCAGCAGCTATGTTTTTGAGTACCATTGTGTTCCAGGCCTTTGGATTCTGTAAACAACACATACATATATATGGCCCACAGCCTGAGTGCCCATCAAACTTTATGACAAACGCTGGGCCAAGTATACCCAAGCACATTTCATGGAGAAAATGACAAGAGTAAGTTGTAGTGAATCATAAATATATTTCTTTCACGGCTGAGAGCTAGATAGGGCAGATTGTGCTTTTTTCCTATTTAGAATATATTTAAGAGTGAAAAAAAAGTATTTTTCATTTTAAGAGAAATCATGGATATAAATTCCCTAATTGGTAATTGTTGCTATGGTTACAGTGTTCTGGCATGCAAGCCATATTTCCCATGCTTTCATTTTTTATTTCACCTCCCTTTAGACAGAACATTCATTGTTTGCTAGATGCCATGTCAAGAGATTTAACCTGTGGCTGACATCATAGTTTGAAAAACTCTACTCTAGAATGACAGCTATCATGCAGCAAATAATCAAATGGGAGAATGTATTGACCTCCTTCTCTTTTTTTGTTCTTTCTGAAGGAAGATGCTCCAGTAGATTTACACTGAATCCCAAATGTTCCATTGGGATTTCAAAACAGGATCAATTAAGGCCTTATCCTTAATAAAATATATAATATCCAAATTTTATAATTTTTATCCAAAAGAATACAAGAAGCTATTTATTTTACACTCTCATGATATTGTAAAGAACTCTGAAAGTTCATTAAAAATGACCAGAGCATGACTCAAAGCCATTAGCAATGTATCATAAGCATTTAGAAGAAAAACTAAAACTTCCATTATTCCACAAGTACTGCAAAACAGAGTCTAAAATCAGTTTATTCAGACTTTGAAAGCTTACTAAAATAAGAGGAAAATAAAAACCTCCTTTTTTCACTTTTTTAAACTATTTAAACTTATAATGAATAGACTTCCCAACATGTTTCTACGCCTAACAACATGATTATTGTTAAGAGTAACAACTGCAATTTGTACAAATGAACAAGAAAGACTGAACCAAATGCAGGGCTTTGAGATAGGCATCTTTGGATATGGGCCAGAACATTAGCAAAGAGATCCATTGTGCAAAACTGACATTCACATCTGTTCTTGCCCTTGTTCATATTTTCCTGTCTTGCTCTATTTATATTTCTTTTCCTCTGTAGCCATTCTACACATAGCATGAGTTGAGATCAAGAGGAAAGAGCCTGAGTTGGCCACTTTCTTTCGCCTGTTTTGAGTTCTTGGAGGCAGGTAGTGAGCCACTCAGCTTAAGGACTGCCCTTCCTTGCTTAGAGCCATTAGCTGGAATTTACTGTGGTCTATACATTTTTGGGGGACTGGATATGATTCTACCAGAAGATAAGGTCTGTAAAGCAGCATGGGCTTTGATCTTATTTTAAAACCCCAATGGGACCCATGGGATAACTGTAGGAACTACCTGTCACCTGTTTTGGGAAAAGAATAGAAAGAAATGTTAGTGAAGCATGTTTTTGTTGGAAGTAGTCAGTCATGTGTCCAAAGGGCAGGAGAAAATTCTATGGAAACTTGCTCTTCTGCTGTATAAAGGCTTTCGAATTAAAGGGCAAAAATGGAGACTATATGAGCGAGGGAAACCATGCCCAGAAAGCTCAAGGGCATCAACCTCAAGAAAACCATCCTGGAGTCCTGGCACAGAGGCAGTCTCCTGTATCTACTCTTCTGTAGTTCCAGCAATTACTGAAAGTCTTTCTTATCAGAGATAATCAACCTCTCTATATTTACTAAATTTCCATTTTTATTAGCATTTACTAAATGCTCCTAAGGGCTAGGCTATTTGAAGATGTATAACCTTGCATGTGAAGGGTTACTCACATGGCTCTAGCTTTTTTTTTTTCTCTTTTTAATAAAGCCCAGTCTTTCTTGTTCCTTTCTTTTCCTTTTTAAAATTCAAACATGAAACCTCCCCTCTTTCTATATATTTGTATCGTACAGATAGCCTCACTCCATGGGTAGTCCAGGAGAGGTACTTACTGTGCAATTTTCCTGGACTAGGGGTCAGTCCTTGCCCTAATTAACTGAGGCTCAGCCTGAGAATCATCTTAAGTTTTCAGACACTGATGGTGATCCCACCCACTACTGGGTCACCATCTCTCAGAGCAGGGCTGGCAGCCGTGTTTTGGAGAAGTTGCTCCCGGTGACTGTGATGCACACTTTTGGTGGCGAGCCCTAGTCCAGTGCCTGCCACCAAGGAGTCCCCAAAGCCTCCCTGTCAAATCAACGAGTTGGTAAAATGCATATTTAACTTGGCTTTATAATCTTAGCTTCCAGGCCATGCCTGCTATATGGTGGGTGTTCAATAAATACTGAATTGTGATATTTTTACTTGAATATTAAAAAATTCACAATTACTACTTACATGTCAAATCTCAGCCTCTGCCTGAATGTGACAAAAGCCAAGTTTTGATCTGAATAACCTAGATAGTTGTCTCACTTCTCTTTTTGGATTGATAATGGGGCCCTATTATTTAGATTTAATAAAAAGAAACAAAAATCTTAACCATAGTAAACTGGGTCCTTTTATAGGTCTCATCAATGTACTTACCATGTACAGCTGGCTGACTTTTTCTTGACACTTGACATAGGCCTCATAGTCTGCAAAGACTTTAAACCTGTTTTTTGTGATTGGAAGGAAAACACAAACCAACAAAAAGCTTCATTAAAATATGTGTGCTAAGATTCCACTTAAAATTCTGTTTTACTTAATGTCAGGTATGGCTGGTTCACCAAACTTACATTTCAATTCACAAGAATTTTAACCAGCTTCAACCTTTATATGGTTCTTTCCACAGATAAGAATGTCAACATATGGATGTTTGTGAAAGCTGGGTATACCAGCAGAAAGAGAAAAAGAATACCAGATTTGTGGGTCTTGTTCTTAAACCTTCCTAGCTTGGTTAGTAGAGAATATCTAATATTTCTTTCTAAGAGTAGGTTAGCTTCTCAGATCGCAGAGCATTCTAATTACATGGGTGTGTTACAGCTGGTTTAAGATATTCTTGTCCACTTTTCAAGGCTGAAATACCATCTTCTTGTGGGAACTCACCTGTCATGATAAAATAGCATGTTGATTAAGTCTTTGAAGAGGTCCGGCTGTTTGGGAGAGAAGAAGCCATTGTCAATTTGATCAATCACAAGCTTCAGCTCTGGAAGTGCATCATAATATTCTTTTGCATCATACCTGTGAGATGGGAGTGGGGATGATAAGAAAAAGGTTAAGTTAGTATATGTGATTAACAATACCCTAGACAGGTGACTTCCAGGGAAGATGATGCAACAGGAGGACCCTAAGCTCACCTCGTCCCACAAATACAGCTAGGTAACACCCACATTAGTGTAAATAACCCAGAAAATGACCCAAAAACTGACAGAACAGACTCTCCACAGCTAAATGTAGAGAAGAGGCCATGCCAAAGAGGGTGGGAAGAACAGAGACATGGTTGGGAGCTAAAGTGACCCATGGGACTGTCTTTAGGAGGGAGGGATGCTGTGGGCATGGAGAGGGTAGAGAGACAGACTCTCACACAGAAGAACCCACATGAGGAAGACAAATCCCCATAACATTTGGCTTTGAAAACCAGAAGTGTTGAATTTTGTGAGTTCTTATAATCAGCGGGGATTACCACCTGGGATTTTAAAAATCAGCAGGCTGGCTCTGGGAGAGCAATAGGAAACCAAGTCCCTGACTTTAAAGAGATAGTACAGTAAACAGCTCTATGGAGATACAGCATGGAAGGAGCAGTTTGAAAAACACCTGAGGTAAACTGGAGGAATGTCAGTTTACTAATTTGAGAGCATGTACTAGAGGGGCAGGGGTCTTTGGGAGGCTTGTCTAGGAACAAAGGAGTTGGTAGGTGCTATTTCCCTTTCCTGTCCCCCAGCCTAGCCACATGGACACCTACAAGAACAACTGCTGTGCCAACACTTGCTCCTTAACTTGCTAACAGTGTGCCCAGCCTCCAGGTTCCCCTGCAGATACATCTCACCAGCCAGTCTTCTGCTCCAGGTCCCCTCCCACAGCAGACCTGTGCAAACCTTGCTGGCACTGCCCACCTTGCCCCCGTGTTCTCCTGTGGTCCTGCTCCCTACAGTATGCCCTTGGCTGGAGCCCATCCAAAGTGGTGCCACAGGCAGGGCAGTATGCAAGCAGCCCCCAAGGGAGTCAACACTACTCCAAAGTGACTTTTGCCCCAGGGAGAGGGAAAGAGAACCACATACAACAATCCAACTGCAGGCCCAGCAGAGGGCTGGGGGCAGACAGTTGGTCTGACTGCAGTCTCTACCCATCAATGAAAGCTTCTCAGGGGACAACAGAGGGAGAGTACACTGCAGCTGCAACTACAGCTCTGGAAAATGCCTGGTCTGACTCTACTCAAGCTCAAGGCAGCCCCAGACTGGCCCACTAATGACACAGGGACCAAACCCTGCCCACAACAGGCAAAGAGCCTTGCAGACACCTGGACTGGAGGAAAATGTGGCTCAGCCACAACATAAGGGTGTATGCAATACACACAGGAGATACCCCTGAAGCACCAGGTTCTGATGAACAGGGGACACTGCACTATAGGGCACTACTGGACCTCTTTTTCACAAGGCCACTACTATCAAGAGTGGGAGATGTAAGTGACTTTCCTAATACATAGAAACAGACACAGAAAGTTAGACAAAACGAAGGACAGAGAATATGTCCCTAATGAAAGAACAGAACAAAATCACAGCAAGAGACATAGGCAAAATGGAGATAAGTAATATGCCTGACAGAGGTTCTAAAGTAATGGTCTTAAGATACTCATGGGAGTTGAGAAGAGTGCAGGACCTCAGTGATACCATTAACACAGAGAAAACATAAAAAAACAGCCAGAGATGAAGAACTTAATAACTGAAATTAAAAGCATACTAGATAGAATAAATAGTAGACTAGAGGAAGCAGAAGAAGGGATTAACTTCTTGGAGGACAGAGTAATGAGAAGCATCTTGTAGAACAGATGAGAGGAAAAAAAAATGAAAATAGATTTAGGGAACTCAGTGACTCTATCAAGTGTAATAACATTCACATTATAGGGATCCCAGGAGGAGAAGAGAAAGAAAATGGGACAGAGAATTTATTTGAAGACGAAATAGCTGAAAACTTCCTGAATCTGGCCAAGGAAACAGAAATCCAGATCCAGGATTCACAGAGAGCACCCAACAAAATCAATCCAATGAGGTCCACACCAAGAAACATAGTAATTAAAATGGCAAAAAAATAGTAGTAAAGAGAGAATTTTAATGGCAGCAAGAGAAAAGAAAACAGTTACATACAAAGGAAACCCCATAGGGCCATCTGCTGACTCTTCAGCAGCAACTTTGCAGGACAGAAGGGAGTGGCATGATATACTCAAGTGCTTAAAGAAAAACACACACACACACATACACACACAGTCAAGAATACTTTATCATTCATTATAGAAGGAGAGATAAAGTTTCCCAAACAAAAGGGGGTTAAAGGAATTTATGACCATTAAACCAGCCCTACAAGTAATGTTAAAAAGGATTCTTTGAGCGGAAAGGAAAGACCATAAGTAGGAGTAAGAAAAGCAGGAAGCACAAAAGCAGTAAAAAAAAGTATATCTATGAAAATCAGTCAAAAGATCCACAAAATGAAAGGATGTAAAGTATGACACCATATATGTAAAATGGAGGGGGGGGGAGTGGAAAGAGTAAAGAATGGGTTCAAACTTAAGTGACTGAACTTAATAGAGATGGCTACACGTGTAAGATGTTATATACAAACGTAATGGTAACCACAAATCAAAAACCAGTAATAGATATGCAAAAAATAAAGAAAAAGGAACCCAAGTATATCATTAAAGAAAGCCAACAAACCACAAGAGAAGAGGACAAGAGAAGAAAGTAACAGAGAAGAACTATAAAAACAACCATGGGGTGCCTGGGTGGTTCAGTTGGTAAGCACCTGACCCTTGGTTTCAGCTCATGTTGTGATCTCATAGTTCATGGGATCAAGCCCCATGTTGGGCTCCCTGCTGACAGTGCAGAGTCTGCTTGGGATTCTCTCTCTCTCTCCCCCTTTCTGCCCTACCCCTGCTCATGCTTTCTCTCTCAAAATAAATAAACTTGAAAAAAACAATAACAACCATAAAGCAAGAAACAAAATGGCAATAAGTACATACCTATCAATAATTACTTTGAATGTAAATAGACTAACTGTTCCAATCAAAAGACACAAGATGATGGAATGGACAAAAAAGTAAGACCTATCTAAATGCTCCCTACAAGAGATGTACTTTACATGTAAAGACACATGTAGATTGAAAGTGAAGAGATGGAAGAACATTTATCATGCAAATGGAAATGAAAAGAAAGGCAGAGTGCAATACTGACAGCAGACAAAATGGACTTTAAAACAAAGTCTGTAAAAAGAGAGAAATACTACATTAGCATAAAGGGAACAATCCAAAGAAGATATAACAATTGTAAAGATTTATGCACCCAACATGGGAATACCCAAATACATAAAGTCGCTATTAAGAAACACAGGAAGTAAACAACAGTAATCCAATAATAGTAGGAGACTCTCAAACCACACTTAAATCACTGGATAGAGCATCCAAACAGAAAATCAACAAGGAAACCATGGCTTTGAATGACACATTGGACTAGATGGATCTAACAGATATATTCAGAACACTGCCTCCTAAAACAGCAGAATACACATTTTTTCAAGTGCACATGGAACATTCTCTAGACTAGATCACATGTTAGGCCACAAAATAAGTCTCAATAAATTTAAAACGATTAAAGTCATACCGTGCATCTTTTCTGACCACAATGCTTTGAAACTAGAAATGAGCCACAAGAAAATATCTGGAAAAGCACAAATACAAGGAGATTAAATAACATGCTACTAAACAATGAATGGGTCAACCAAGAAATCAAAGAGAATAAAAAATACATGGAGGCAAATGAAAATGAAAATACAGTAATCCAAAATCTTTGGGATGCAGCAAAACTATTCTAAAAAGGAAGTTTAGAGCAATACAGGCCTATATCAAAAAATAAGAAAAATTTCAAAGAATCAACCTAACCTTACATCTAAAGGAGCTAGAAAAAGAATAGCAAGCAAAGCCCAAAACTATTAGAAGGAAGGACATAATAAAGATCAGAGCAGAAATAAACAATGTAGAAACTAAAATAACCCAACAGAACAGATCAATGAAACCAGGGAATCGTTCTTTGAAAGTATCAACAAAATTGATAACCTTTATCCAGACTCATCAAAAAGAGAGAGAGAGAGAGAGAGAGAGAGAGAGAGAGAGACAGATGACTCAAATAAAATCATAAATGAAATGAAAGAGGAGAAATACCAATCAATACCACAGAAATACAAAAGATTATAAGAGAATATTATGAAAAATTATATGGCAGCAAGTTGGACAACCTAGAAGAAATGGATAAATTCCTAGAAACGTACAAATTCCCAAAAGTGAATCAGACAGAAATAGAAAATTTGAACAGACTGATTACCCACAATGAAATTGATTCAGTAATCAAAAGACTCTGAACAAACAAAAGTCCAGGACCAGATGGCTTTACAGGTGAATTGTACCAAACATTTAATGAAGAGTTAATACCTATTCTTCTCAAACTATTCCAAAAAAATAGAAGATGAAGGAAAGCCTCCAAATTCATTCTATGAGGTCAACATTACCCCAATACGAAAACCAGATGAAGACATTACAAAAAAAGGAGAACTACAGGAAAACTAGTATATCTAGTGAACATAATAGATGCAAAAATCCTCAATAAAGTTATTAGCAAAACAAATCCAACATTATGTTAAAAAAAATCAGTCACCACGATCAAGTGGGATTTATTCCTGGGATGCAAAGATGGTTCAATATTCACAAATCAACCAACAGGATACATCACATCAATAAGAGAAAGGATAAGAACTCCAGAGAGTCATTTCAATAGATTCAGAGAAAGCATGTGACAAAGTGTACCATCCATTCGTGATAAAAACCCTCAACAAAGTAGATTTAGAGGGAACATACCTCAACATAATAAAGACCTTATACAAAAAACCAACAGCTAACATCATACTCAGTGGTGAAAAACTGAGAGCTTTTCCCCTAAGGTCAGAAACAAGACACTCACCACTTTTCTTCAACACAGTACTGGAAGTCCTAGCCACAGCAGACAACAAAAAAGAAATAAAAGCCATCCAAATTGGTAAGGAAGAAGCAAAACTTTTACTATATTCAGATGACATGATATTACATATAGAAAACCGTAAAAACTCCATTAAAAAACTACTAGAACTGACAAATAAATCCAGTAAGATCACAGGATACAAAAATCAATATACATAAATCCTGCATTTTTTTAAAGTTTATTTATTTTGAGAGAGAGTGTGTGTGCGTGTGAGCAGGGGAAGGGCAGAGGGAGAAGGAGAAGGCTCTGTCAGCACAGAGCCCAATGTGGGGCTCGATCCCACAAATCATGAGATCATGGCCTGAGTGGAAATCAAGAGTCGGACACTTAACCGACTGAGCCACCCAGGCACCCTTAATCTTGCATTTAAAAAAAATTTTTTTTTAACATTTATTTTTGAGACAGAGACAGAGCATGAACAGGGGAGGGGCAGAGAGAGAGGGAGACACAGAATCGGAAGCAGGCTTCAGGCTCTGAGCCATCAGCCCAGAGCCCGATGCGGGGCTCGAACTCACGGACCGTGAGATCGTGACCTGAGCTGAAGTCGGACGCACAACCGACTGAGCCACCCAGGCGCCCCAATCTTGCATTTTTTATACTAATAATGAAGCAGCAGAACAAGAAATTAAGGAAAACAATCCCATTTACAATTGCACCAAAAATAATAAAATACCTAGGAATAAACTTAACCAAGGAGGTGAAAGACCTGTACTCTGAAAACTATAAGACACTGATGAAAGAAACCGAAGATGACATAAGCCATTGAAAAGATATTCCATGGGCATGGATTGGTAGAACAAATATTATTAAAATGTCCATACTACCCAAAGCCATCTACACATTTAATCAATCTTTATCAAAATATCAACAGCATTTTTCATATAACTAGAACAATAATCCTAAAATTTGTACAAAACCAGAAAAGACTCTGAATAGCCAAAGCATTCTTGAAAAAGAAGAACGAAACTGAGGTATCACAATCCTAAATTTCAAGATGTACTACATAGCTGTAGTATTCAAAACAGTACAGTACTGGCACAGAAACAGACACATAGACCAATGAAACAGAATAGAGAGCCCAGAAATAAACCCACGATTATATGGCCAATTAATCCTTGACAAAGGATGCAAGAATATGCGATGGGAAAAAGTCTCTTCAATACATGGTGGTGGGAAAACTGGACAGCTACGTATGAAAGAATGAAACTGAACCACTTTCTTATACAAAACACAATAATAAACTCAAAATAGATTAAGGACCTAAATGTGAGACCTGAAACTGATAAAATCCTAGAAGAGAGCACAGGTAGTACTTTCTCTGACACTGGCCATAGCAACATTCTTCTGAGGCAGGAGGGAAAAAAGCAAAAATAAACTTTTGGGACTACATCAAAATACAAAGCTTCTGCACAGCAAAGGAAATAATCAACAAAACTAAAAGACAACCTAGTGGATGTGAGAAGATACTTACAAATGACGTATCTGAGAAAGGGTTAGTATCCAAAATATATAAAGACTTATACAATTGAACACCAAAAAGACAAATAATCCAATTAAATATGGACAATTAAAGGTGGCCCACAGACCCATGAAAAGTTGCTAAACATCACTCATCATCACGGAAATGCAAATCAAAACCACAATGAGATATCACTTCACACCTGTCAGAATGGCTAAAATCAAAAATGTAAGAAACAGCAAGTGTTGACAAGGATGTAAAGAAAAAGGAACCCTTATGGACTGTTGGTGGGAACACAAACTGGTATAGCCACTGTGGAAAACAGTATGGTGTTTCCTCAAAAAATTAAAAATAGGGGCACCTAGGTGGCTCAGTTGGTTGAGTGTGCAACTTCGGCTCAGGTCATGATCTCACAGTTCGTGAGTTCGAGCCCCACATTGGGCTCTGTGCTGACAGCTCAGAGCCTGGATCCTGCTTCAGATTCTATCTCTCTCTCTCTGCCCTCCCCTGCTCACATTCTGTCTCTGTCTCTCTCTCTAAAAAATAAACATTAAAAAAATTAAAAAAAAAATTAAAAATAGAACTACCATATGATCCAGTAATTCTACTACTGGGTATTTACCCAAAGAATACAAAAACCCGAATTCAAAGGGATATATGCATCCCTCTGTTTATTGCAGAATTATTTACAAATAGCCAAATTATGGAAGCAGCCATGAAAAGAACAAAATCTTGCCATTTACAACATGGATGGATCTAGAGAATAATGATAAGTGAAATAAGTCACTCAGGGAAAGACAAATTCCATGATTCCACTCATATGTAAAACTTAAGAAAAAAACAAATGAACAAAGAAAAAGAGACAAACCAGAAAGCAGACTCTTAACTAGAGAGAATAAACTGGCTGTTACCAAAGGGGAGGTAGGTGGGGGGATGGGTGACATAGGTGAAGAGGATTAAGAGTACACTTCTCGTAATGATCACCAGGTGATGTATGGAATTGTTGAATCACTATACTGTACACCTGAAACTAATATAACACTGCATGTTAACTATACAACTATACTGGAATTAAAAAACAAACACAATAACAAAAAAGATACACTAGATACTATATTAGCTGTAAAAAATACACTCAGAAATATTAGCACTTATAGAAGCCATTATGGAGTTGAACACGGGTATAAATAATATTTGACTAGATCTTGAAAATTTTCCCCGATTAGTTCCTTATAACTGGAGACCCAAAAAATAGTAAATAATAAATATAATCTAATCTGGTAAAATACAGTAAGATTCATTTCAAAAGGACTTTACAGCTCTAAGTATTGTGTTAAGAGGACCAGTTGCTTTTTGGACCCACAGATCCCCCAAATTTGTTGTTCTTTAGCGGAAACTCACTTTTAAGGGCCAGGAAGTATATCCAACACCCTCCAAGTTTTTGGATCCCTATCATTTCTTTGGGCAGAGCTCCTTATTTGTTTTAATTCAGATTAATGAGCGTATCTAGATATTAAGTGAAACTAGTATGATTCATGGGTGCTTCTGTATATCTATACCTATCCTCTACTACATTTTAGTCCATTTCCCTGAAATCTTAAAAGAGCACTCAGTGGTTTAAATTATAGGCAAAAATTTTAGGAACTGGCTCATCTTTTGATCAAAGTCAAAATCACAGATGCAGAAATGACAGCTCACTGAGCCCAGATCTTCTGTGGCTGATAACTAATAGCAAGGACCTCATGTACCTGTGCCTTAGCTCCTTTCATGTTCACTTGCTACGTTTAATAAAACTAACCTGTGGCCAGGAGGCTCCCCTGATGCATGGGAGATTTTCTGTGGCCACATTTCATGTGACTCAACATCAACAGGATACCTGGGTGGGCAGGCACTCTCCTGGGGGTGGAGGGCACCCGCCCAGTAAGGAGGAGCTGCTCTCTTACCCTTTCTTGTCCAAAGCAGCCACATCATCTACTCTCATGCCAAAGATGAACAGGTTCTCTTCCCCAGCTTCTTCTGCCATTTCCACGTTGGCCCCATCCATAGTCCCGATGGTCAGGGCCCCATTCAGCATGAATTTCATATTGCCTGTCCCTGAGGCTTCAGTGCCTGCGGTGGAAATCTGCTCCGACAGATCTGTAGCTGGAATGACTGCAAGCAAGGCGTATTAAAATCAGTGATTCTGCCTCTCTAGACCCGCTTGTATTGTATCTGAGCATTTATCTAGCTGGCCTGTTTTGATCATTAAAGTACTACATGTACATCAAAATAAACATTCCTATGGTATACAGAAGGATGGATCTCACTCTTCCCCTGGACTCAGGCAACTGCCTTTATCCATTTTTGATGTGCTATCTGGGTGGTTATTACCACAGTGCTAAATAACTATATGCTTATACTACTCTTTCTTGGACTGGGAACTCTGAAGAGTATCTACTGCTCTCTGCTATAAAAGTTCACATTACATTTCTCTTCTCTCTTCTCTTCCTCCCAGTTTTTGTTATGGTTTTATTTTTATTTCTTCTGCTTTATAATTTTATAAAATATATTAAAACTTTTCTTTATTGAACTTGAAATTTCAGCCTCTCCTGACTCTCCCTTTATAATCTGAGGAAATTGGATTGTCTGCATTCCTTCCTCTTCTCACCTCCTCCTTCCCTCTTTCAGCCCTGAGCACCTGTGGTGTGCCTGGGGCTACACACCAAGCCTCTGACCTTTCAGCCTAATTTACACACAAATTAGCATTGCCAGAAGGTCCCTTTCGACCACTTTGACTTCAAAGGTCAGGACGAATTCTCTGTTTTACTTTGAAGGCTTCTTTGTGGATTAGCTATATCTTCATTTGCATCTCTAGGAACCTGGCTCTCTTCTCTTTATGCATACAAGGTTAAACAGCAACTTCAGAGGACCCAGAAATACCTCAAAAAGAGAAAGGTCTGTTTTCAGTTTGGGACTTGGGTGAATGCACAGTTGGTATTTGCAGGTGGACGGTGCTTTGTGAGCACATGATGCAAATAAGCAAAGGTCCCAGTGGTAGAGAAAGGGATGTTGGCTTTCTGCCAGCCTGACTTTCCCCACGTGGGAACTCCATGCGTGATCAGTGCCCATCTAAGCACAGGTAAGCCTCATGCTTTGCAGCCTGATGTCTGTCCTTATTCCTTGTTGCCATGTACACAAATGACAGCCCTTCTTCATTCCATGAAGTGACCAGAGGACTATCAGGGGCTGGGGAACTGGTGTTCTATTGCAAAACTGGAGCTGGGAATGGAAGACCTTTCCTTTACTTTGGAGAGCACAGTCTATACTTTGCCAAAACCTCAGGGTCACTTCCTCCAGCACCCAGCTCTGACTAGCTGGCAGGAAAATGCACTTGCAAATGTAATCAGTGATACTGACTCTAGGGACAGCAATCTTGTTGTGAGTTGGATCACCTTAAAGGCTCTTAGCCTAGGCCCTTATTGTTCTATCCTAAGTTACTGGCTTCCTCAGTACCTCAGTGCCCAGCTACCTCATTTTTCCATATCATGCCATCTTTCTCTAGAATTTGTCCTGGCCCCGCATGATTTGTGATGAAGAAACTACCTTTTTCAGCAAGAGATACTCTGTAGTTCTCCAAGAAGATGACTTTCAACTTGCTTCCAACCATAGGGTCATTGTTCACCACATCTGCCACTGAAGTGATCAGCTTTATGATCATTTTGGCCATGTGATATCCTGGGGCAGCCTTGGAGAAGAATGTCAAACACACTGACAGAATGCAGCCATGATCAAGTGGAGAAATGGCAAGAGATCAGGGCCCCCAAATCCCCAGTGAATAGAATCAACTTACTTTGCCACCAATTATGACTGTTCTGGGCACGAATAACTTCTTAGGGTCTTTTTTAATACCTGAAAGAGAATGAGAAGCGGATGGAATGGAGGGCAGTTGATGGCTAGGGAGGCGAGACCTGTGCCAGCCAAGAGTGTCACTTCCACTTCCAGGGGGCGTGGTGGCCCCAGGGCTGACTCACGGTTGTACATGGTGACAACGTGCAGGCAGTTCAAGAGTTGCCGCTTGTACTCGTGGATCCTCTTCACATGCACATCAAACATGGAGGATGGGTTGATTTTCACTTTGTACTCCTTCTCCAAGAACTGGGAAAACTTCAGCTTGTTCTCCTGTGGAGACAGTGCACGATGCCAGAGCCCTTTTGACTTAGAAGCATCAGGTTGTCTGTTTTTAGAAACTGGAGCAATAATAAACCATAATAAAAACTGGAGCAGAACAAATGCCGTGGAAAGAATCCACACTGGGAAGCCTCACCTGCTTCACGTTGGAGAGTTCTCGGAGAAAGACGTCATCACCCATGAAGCTATGTAGCTTTGTCAGCTGGCTCAAGTCTTTCACGTAGTCTTCCCCGATTTTCTTTCAGTTTAAAGATGTGATTTAATTAATCAGGATGGCAGTCACGCCCAAATGAGCAGTTTCTGTCAGTCCGGTGAGTGCTTGTGCTCGCCTACAGCAAGGATGGCTGACCTACCACATAGTACGCAGAATGGCCACACTCACAGAAGAGGCTGGCAAGGCCATGTGGGAAGAACACTTTGCTAGTATCTTAAATGTGGTTTCAGTGGCGTTAAGTGTTAAAAACAGGAAACCTACCTAAACAAGGTAACACAGAACCCAGGTTCTACTAGTTATTTATATGGCCTTTGTTATTCTCTTTTACTAAATAGCATAACCATCTTTCATCTTTGTGTCATAGGAGTACGGTCAGCCAGGTATGTAATTTGCAGGCCCTTCCTTTACAAATCAAGAATTTCAAGATGGGTACAGTGGAAAATTAAGTCAAGCACAGAGCCTGTGGGACAGCACAAGTCACATGCTGGTGGCTGATGTAGCCGCCTGCTGCAGACTGGGTTCACAAAGTGCAAGGGCACCCCTTCCCGGTTACCTCTGCTATTAACTCTGCAAGCCCCGGGTTGCAGAGTAAGAGCCAGCGCCTTGGAGTGATCCCATTGGTTTTATTCTGAAACTTGTCTGGTTCTAGCTCGCTGAAGTCCTTGAATCTGGAGACAGAAGAGACACATCACTGAATCTGGCTGCAAGAGTGCGTTTCTGCTACATTCAAGAAGCCAAGTGTAGGCTTCGCAAGATTAAAAGATGGAAGGAGGAGCTGGCAGCAGCTAAGGCTGTTATTTGAAATAGAAATCCATTTGCAATTCCAAATAATTACAAGAAAAACTCCACATCGAATCACCTCCGTATGATTTCCTGGCTGGCACTGACATATAGACCAGACTTTTCAGCAGAATAATGTTGTGTGGGGGTTTTTTTTTTTCTTCTAAATCTAGAACTAGGAAGGTTGAGAGAAGAAGGCATTTTTTCTTTTTTAAGTGAATGTTACTTTGTGTAGAAGAAAATACTTCTGCACATTTTGATAGGGCCTTTTGTTATCCCCAAAAGCAAGCCCGCATCAACTAGCACCAGTGCACTGACGGAGCAACTTTAGACCCAGCACCACAGGAATGGACACTCACACTTGGGTCTTCACGATGTCTGAGTGAATTTTGGCCACACCATTCACAGCATGGGAGCCAACAATGCAGAGGTGGGCCATGTTGATCCGTTTGCCTCCTTCCTCTTCAATCAGAGACATCCTTCTCAGACGGTCGACATCTTTAGGAAACAAGGCCGCAATTCTCTGGCCAAAGGAAGAGAAAGGCCTTGCTGGCCACTCAGGTTTAAAGCAACAGTGAGATAATGTCGTTCACTTCCCAAACAAAATCTTTGATGGAGCAAATACAAAACTTCACTCCCACAGACAGGGGTCGGGTTATCCCTAGGGAGATGCCATCCTCCATTTTAGTCTTTTCAAAAAGATGCTTTTAACAAAGCCCCACCAGACTTGAATACTTTTTATGTATCAATGACGGAAAGATGTTTGGGCCTCCAGTTCAGTAAGAGGGAACACTGTAGCTACCCTTAAAATCTCAAGACCTCGTTCTCAAAAGGGCTATGAATCTCTAAAAATGACTTACATCTAAATGCTTCTGATTTATCTCATAAATGATTTGCAAATGTCGAGGAAGCAACTTTTCCACCAGGTCTACAGGCCAGCGCTCCAGGGCCTCTGGAAGCACCGTGTGGTTGGTGTATGCGAAGGTCTTCTGGGTGATCTCCCATGCCTGCGGGAAAAGGAGGGGCTTAGCAGCTTTCCTCTGCAAGAAAGGTGGCCCATCACACAAAACCAGACATTCCCTAAGTTCCCGCCAGTCTGCAACAGGACAGTTCATCTACACAGTAAGACACGCTCAATTCTACCAGGTTCCTGAATGGTCCAGAGACTGGGAATATGTAAGGGGGGGTAGGTGGGAAGCAGTTATTTGCAAAACTGTCTGATAAAACTGAAGACAATATACTGATAAGGTTTCTCTACTATCCTAACATGCCTTTTATTTATAAAATAAGCAAAATCTGAGGAACACAAACAAGTAATGTTTTCAATTAGCTGTGTTCTGAGGTTGCAAAGTTTAATTTAGAATCATTTTAGATGCAGAAATAAGGGTAAACACAACAAAAGTCTGAACTACTGAGCTGTGTCCCATTAGGAATGTATTTATTTCTTAATCTTACTCCATGTAAAGCAGTAAGGAGAGAGAGATGTTAGCACCAGGGCAAACTTATTTTTAACCACTGAGAGTTAGCAACAGTAACTTATTTTGAGAGACCGTAAAAGGACCTTTTGGCAAAATCTCAGAACCACAGATATTCTAGTTAATTGAGGGAAAAGGAAGCCAAACTATCCAGACCTTGGACCAGGGCAATTTTTCAATATCCACAAAAATCCTCATCAGCTCAGGGATGGCCAGTGCGGGGTGTGTGTCATTCAGCTGGATGGCAACCTGTGTGGGGAAAAAGGCATCGGTGTGAAGGTGAGAGATGGCCTAGTGTCTGCTTCCTTATCTTCATGCATGTCTGTGCAAAGCAAGAAGCAAAATGCCCACCTTTTGTGGGGTGCTTTAAGCCTACCATACTTACTCAAATGTTTTAGCAGAGAAAGGGTTGTAAATCTAACAGGAAGTCCTGAGCCCTCAGTTGTCCCTGTCTGTGTTCACAGACCAAATACTTGCCTGGTCTGGAAAGGCATCAAATGTAGTCTTGGCATTGTCAGTGGAGCCAAACTTGGAGGCTTTGAAACGTCGGATGACATCTTGCAAGGTAGCAGCCACCACAAAGTACTCCTGCTTCAATCGTAGCTCCTTTCCTTCAAAAAACTTCAAGCCAGAGAGAGTGAGTGAGAGTAGCTCACCTGGTGGGCGTGGCCAAAATATGACGGGGATCTCCCGCCCAGAGGACTTTAAGACTAAAGCTCATAGGACATACGGTGGAAGATGGCAGGTTGAATGTCAAGCATTGGACTTTGTTCTTTCCTGAAACAATATTAAAATGACAGTAAAGGGGCTTAAAGAAGGCATACAAATAAAGGATGAAAGGAATGGGAGACAAGACAACAGTAACAAACTTTTTGAAGCTGAAAAATAGATGGATGAGTGGTAATTGGGCCAGAAGACCCAGGAAAGCTGAATTTTGACCTGGTAGAGGAGAAGAGCCAAAAAGCAGCTAAATTTATGTGCCAAATCCTCTAAAGGCTCAGGACTTGACAGCACTGGGTGCATTTGGAAGTGGGGGTGAAGATGCGGTAAAAGGTTAGTTGTGAGGGGGTGCCTGGGTGGCTCAGCTGGTTAAGTGTCCAACTCTTGATTTAGGCTCAGGTCATGGTCTCACAGGTTTGTGAGATCCAATCCCACGTCAGGTTCCACAACGACAGCATGAAGCCTGCTTGGGATTCTCTCTCCCTCTATCTCTGCCCCTCCCTCCACTCTCTCTCCTTCTCTCAAAAATAAATAAATAAACATTGAAAAATAAATGGTTAGTTGCAAGCCTAAGAAGTAGCTGGCCTCAGACTTCATCCCCAGTTCCCTCAGCTGAGCAATCTCCTTCCCCAACTGAGACAGAAGCTGACATTCTCTGGAGATGGAAACACAGGGTTCTCTGGGCTGGAGGGAAGCAGGTACAGTCGAAAGCAGGGTTACCACTCTGTACTGAAAATGGGGGGAAAGGGAGTTAAGTGAAAATTTATGTGAATTGTTGAGACTCTAAGTTTTCTTCTCCCAATCAAATTTTAGAACACAGGCAGCCAACACTAATTCTGCGAGGAAAGAAGCTGCAAGAGCCTTCTCTTGGAGGTGAGAAAGATCAGAGCAAATAGTCCTGCATGGTCAGACCTCAGGCCAGGGCAAGACCATGGAGGATGCGTCAGAGAACTCAAGACCGTGTCATTTTTTTTAAAGGTTATTTCTTTATTTTGAGAGAGAGAGAGAGAGAGAGAGAGAGAGAGAGAGAGAGAGATGCAGAGAAACGCGAGAAAGAATCCCAAGAAATCTCTGCACTGTCAGCTCAGAGCCTGATGTGGGGCTAAATCTCCTGAACCAGTAGATCATGACCTGAGCTGAGATCAAGAGTCAGACACCTAACCGACTGAGCCACCCAGGAGCCCCTCATGACTGTATCATTGAGGAACTTAGGGAGCATATCTAAGATTCTGTGCTTTTCTTATAGGTGATTAGAAGACTTTAAAGAGCTTTAAGCAAGGGAAAAAAATCTAGCTAGCAGAGGGAGCACAGTTGCAAGATTCCTGGAAGAGAGACTAATGTCTGGATGAGGGCTATGGCCAAGTTGGGAAGAGAGAATGAGTTTGCTCTTGTAATTACAGTACAAAAATGATTTATTAACTTGTACTTAAAAACAGGCATGACCCCGAGAACTACCTTTTACTCAATGAATTTAGTTAACTTTGCATCCCATGCTAACTTAGTATACTCTGTGAACTGCTAGAGATAATTACTTCCAAGAAAAGTTAGGTTTGGCCCCTACTGAAGCTGGAGGATGCATTTTAAGCCCCTTCCAGTTAAATAATTCGGGAGGCTGGGTTTAGCTAGGTAGTACTTGGAAGTATTCTTATATTAACTGACCACAAAACAAGACCATTTTTTGCTTTTGGGTCAGAGATTTTTCTGACATGCACTGAAGTCACAATGTTTCTCTCAAAGGAAAAACTATACCATAAAGTTTCTGAAAATATTACGGCAAACTTAATCCTCTGTAGAGACTATAGTGCAACACCAAGTGGATACCCGGTCTTAAGCACCATTTATATCCCAGTCTTCCAATCCTTCTTTCGTGCCACTTTTCAGAGCACAGTACTAATTTGGTTGTTCCTGAGACTTATTATAAAAGAGTAATCATTACAGCTTCAAGAAAACAATTTCACCCGTATATAAGGTAGAGCTAAGTATATTTAAATCAACTGAGAATCCATAGTGGTCTTTTGTGATCCAGTTCCAAGTTTTTTAAAAAAGATTTTTTTTTTAATTTTAGCTATTTTTAGTGTAAAATTAGGAATAATCACCTATAAAAAAAAGTTTCAAGGGATAAATAAGTGGCATAAAAAACAAATGTTTGCTTCTGGGTCTGCTCCCAGGTCCAGACCCCACCTTGCCTGAGGGCAGAAGGCTGGGACGAGCCTGTCAGCAAGGGGAAGAGGTCAGGCAGGAAACTTCCAGAGTCTCCTGACCCTGTGGAAGAAACTTCTGTTTGGAACTGAAGCAGTATTTCACCAGTGCTCCCTTCATCTTTTATATCCAGGCTTGGTTTTGAAATGCACATACATAACCTCCCAACTGGTCATGAGGTTACTAGTCAAGGGCAAAATACCAATTCTGATTTCATGAAATGTACAAATTTGTTTTCCTTACTTGGCGGGGACGGGAAGGGAAATCTAGCAGTTCAGGAGGTGACAGAGATTACTGTGCACTGAAGAAAAAAAATCAGTATTGAAGATGTGCTTTACGGGCTATAAAGGGGTACTTTTGAAATAAGCTGCTTCTGTTTCTACTGGGAAAGCAAGCTTGACCACTCACATTATCATTGGGATAGAGGACGCGGGAGATGTTCTCGGCCAGATTTCGGTCCAGCACAGCCTGAATGTAGTCTCCAACGTTAACTGGGGGAAGGTTAGAAAAATGAATAAACAGATAAGCCGGCCACTGCTATCAAAGCTCCTTGACCTCACGTGATGCTTGCTGCGTGCCATGTGGATGTAGGGATTCTACAATTCCTGAAAGTTCAAAAGGAATTCCATAGATCTCCCTGCTGTGATTTGCATGAGAGTCTAAGAGGGCCAGACAGAAGGACTGCTTTAAAAATGTCCTTGCATGTGCTCCATAAAATGGCTGCTCAGCCACTTACGAGTTCTATCAGAAAGTCAAGACTGTTCTCTCAAGCTCAATTTGATACTATTAATCAGAAAGACTACACAGGCATACACACACATATACAGAAGCCATTTATGCCCCACTCCCCAATATCTTTGTTTTGCGCCATCTTTTAGAGTTGGTGCTGATTTGGTTGCTTCTGTGATCAAAATATTACACATACACACACAGACATGAGAGCCCAGTCTGTACTCACAGTCTCTGAGGTTAAAGTCATTTGGCGCCCGAGCAGACCAGAGGCGCATGGTGTTGACGGTGTTGTTCATATAGCCGGGCACCGGTGTGTCATATGGCAGGGCCAGGACCACCTGTGGGATTAAACCAAAGCAGCTGCTCAGTTTCCCATGTGTAGGGACGTTGGCTGAACAATGGGATGGAAGTTAGCAACTGGGATTCTGTTCCTGGCTCCATCACCAACTCAGACTGTGAGGGGCCTAAACCAAGATGGGGGTCCTAGGACTGGAGGGTAAGTTATTAGGGACCATGTGGAGCTTCCTCCCACTGGAGCAATCTGGGTGGCTGGAACCATCTAGACTGATGGTCCCCCGTATCATGCCAATGGTGCCTTCCCTTTGTGTCCCTTGCCTTGATGGGGATGCAGATCTTTCATGTTTCAGAATAAGCCATTGTTCTAAAAATAATAAAATATGATGTGCAAAGTGACAAAGTGAATCTGTATTCACTAAAAACAGGAATAGGGCAATTTTAGTGTAGGTAATTCAATAGTCTTATTTCAAATATGGTGAAAATTAACAGAACAGAAACATACGCAGCTAGATTATAGATGACGTTTAAAATACTATGCTAGATTTTTCAAAGTTGCATGAAGAAGAGTTATTTTGGCAATGAGACCAATCAGCTGATGATCAGCTGAGATGGGTATTAAGAGGTGAGCTTTGGAAAATTGGTAGCTCAGTCTTTGTGGCAGTCATTGAGACTGAGAAGAACAGGAAGGTAACTGTGTTTCACATGAATTAAAATTTATGTGGGAAAAGACTCATTTCTATTCTGACTCATCAGTCAAGCTCCAAGGAAAGGCAATGACAGAGAGGGAGGGAGGCAAACCATAAGAGACTCTTAAAAACAGAATAAACTGAGGGTTGATGGGGGGTGGGAGGGAAAAGTGGGTGATGGGCATTGAGGAGGGCACCTGTTGGGATGAGCACTGGGTGTTGTATGGAAACTAATTTGACAATTAATTTCATATTAAAACAAAAAAAGAAAGGCAATGACAGACTGACTGGACTGAAGGTGCTAGAGATCACTTAGTGCAACACACTCTTTTTGGACATGACAGGAATGAGGCTGAGAGAGAAGTGACTTGCCCACAGTCACAGTCAATGGTAGGGGTGAAACCGAAACACAAAGCTCTTTAATGTGAGTTATGAGTGAAAGAAGCCATATAGTCTGTATCAATCACATATATTCAATCATGCTTCCATGAATACCAGGACCTCGAAGTAATAAATCACCCTCCTTTAAATACCTTTTACCAGGAAAGACAGATCTCTGGAGATTTTTAAAGTACATTGTGATCCATCAGGAAAAGTTGTTTACAGAATGCGCATGCATCTGGGTTGAAACAGGATTTGTCCTCTGATCCTTGAAGTGTAATTGAGGCAGCTGTGGAACTACACTCAGATATCCCTTCAGAGAACTTTAGGCAGAACTTGCCACCTGGGAGCTTGAGCCGCTGAGGCCGTGCTTTCCTAGGGATGCTTCCATCATGTCGGAGCTTGAGAGCTAGGACTTGGCTCAAGAGCAATCTTTAATCTCAGGCCCCACCAGCCTGGCTGCTTGCTCTAAAATACACAGCCACCTGAGCTCTTCCCGAGGATCCTCCTTCTCTTCCCTTTTCTCTTCACAGGTGCCACACCTCCTCCAACTGCCCCCTCCTCTCTGTCACTATTAGCAATTGCCCCAATATGTCACTTGTACTTCTAATTCTCTCTGGCGTCTGCTTCCCAGAGGACCAGTGCTGACACACATGTGAAATGGATTGCTCAGTTTCCTAGAAGCTGCCCACAGCATGTGTATACCACGCCTGTCCTCATGCTCTCTGACCTCACCAGCTACAGACCTGGGACTGATTTGGGTGATGGCTTCCATAAATCCATAAAGTGCTGCAAAGTTTGGGCCAACTCACCTTATATTACACCTGCCCCATAACCTTGCCTTTGTGGGCACAGAAAAATATATTCTTTCTAATTGAATGTCTGGATATATTATGAAAATGCTTAGAGGTGCTCTGTAAATACAAGGTAGCTCAACAGTGGGACCTGGTATAAACAGAATGCTTCAGGATTGATTGTGTTAACTACATACATTTGAACAGGTCGGAAGTCACTGGAAGTTTTTAGACACCAAAACATATACCAAATACTTGCTAGTTGAATACCAAATACGCGTGTGAATTCTTTGGGCATATTAATGATTGATTTGTTTGCAGCTCTCCTGATCACATGTGTAACCAACTGCAATTTAGATTGTATTCTATTGTTCAACTAAATTTAGAAAAAGAGAAACTTATCTTGAAATTATAGTATTAGTTTATCCCTTATACCATTATACTATAATGACCTATTTTAGTTTCTAATCTATTTCATATGTTGAAGAAATTCATCCTCAGATAGAAAAATCATTTTTAAATAGTCTTATTTTTTTGAACTGCAAATAGCTCTACATGGATTAGCAGAATAAATTATCAGTTTAAAAAGTCAACTATAAAATGGGTGTTGGTTCTTCTAAAATAAAATAAAGCTTTTATTCATGGAGAATAATCCACAAACCATCTGAATTTAGCATTACAATACTGAACTTCATTCACAGTTTTGCTAAATAAAAATATCTACTTGGTCTTTACTGTTTCCTTTAAGCTTTTAAAGAATGGCTAGTGACACATCGTTCCCAGCCTGAGACCATATTTATTAAGCAAATATCTCAAATGGAGCCTCCAAAGATTAGACAATGCAGTCCCGTAATAGGGGTTATTTATCAGGATGTAAGAAGACAGCAAAGCACAAACCATCACTGGGGGTGCTGAGAAGTGAACTGGTCAGCAACATGGTAATGCTCCATATCCATCCATGAATTAAGTATGCTTGGATCGACACTAGCATTATTTTTCTAGAAGTGATTTTGCACAAAATAACAATTTGTAAAATTTTGTATTATTTTTCTTAACATATAAATGTTGGCATTCCTCTAAATACTTTAGTTTAAAAAAATTTTTTTTAAATGTTTTATTTAATTTTGAGAGAGAGAGAAAGAGACAGGGTGTGAGC
Organism: Acinonyx jubatus; assembly: GCF_027475565.1. Lineage (NCBI taxonomy): Eukaryota > Metazoa > Chordata > Mammalia > Carnivora > Felidae > Acinonyx > Acinonyx jubatus. Next base: position 96,663,430 of record NC_069386.1, read on the forward strand.
AGGGGAGGGGCAGAGAGAGAGAGAGACAGAGAATTCAAAGCAGGCTCCAGGCTCTGAGCTGTCAGCATAGAGCTTGACATGGGGCTTGAACCCACAAACCATGAGATCATGACCGGAGCTGAAGTCGGATGCTTTAACCGAGTGAGACACCCGGGCACCCCTAATAAATACTTTAGTTTTAAAATATTTACCCCTGAGAAGTAGCAAGTAAATGTATGGCAATGAGGTGAGGAATGACATTTACATTTATTTAGTCTTGGCATCAAAAACTTTTTATAAAACTGGAGAGCTAGGCATGCTAGGATTACAGAATCAATTAATCTCTGATGAAGCTGATTGCAAAATGACCCTGATAAGTTACTTGATCTTGAGGAAATCACTTCTCTCTTGGTCTCAGCTCCCTTGTTTCCAAAATGAGTGGGTTCAATAAGAGAAGTAATGGATTTATTTGTAAAAATATACTCTTCAATTATTCAAAACACAATGTACTATATCAGTATCATATACATATTATACTTTATGCTATGTATCCACTGTGCTATATAGTACAAAATATTCAGCATGAGGACACTCTGGATACCTGGGTGTCGATCCATTTGGTGCCAGTCTTGGTGTGCTCTACTTTTCCATAGAAGTGCACAGGCAGCATGAATTCAGGACGGGCTTTCTCCCAGGGGTTTCCATGCCTGAGCCAATCATCTGCCTCTTCTACCTGCAAAAAGGACATGGCTTAGAATTTATTTTTCAGAAGGGATGCCTGGGTGGCATTTATTTAATGTTTAATAGTAAACATTAAAAAAATTGAAAAATAATTTATTTTTCAGGAGATGTGGACCTTCAATTATATCAAATCAAAAACATCTTTGACTAAATCAATGCAAGAATACTTTTCGTAAGAAAGAACTGTCAAACTCAATTCACCTTTGTTAATGTATGACAATAATTTAGGTAATACATTACAATAATGTATTACCTAAATTAACAACAATAATACTTGTTAATACATAACATTTAATCCTCATAGCATAACTCTATAGGATGGAACTATGATGTTTCCTTTTTTATTTTTATATTTATTTATTTTTAAGAGACAGAGACAGAGACAGAGCATGAGCAGGGGAGGGGCAGAGAGAGAGGGAGACACAGAATCTGAAGCACCTGCAGGCTCTGAGCTGTCAGCACAGCCCAAATGCGGGACTCAAACCCACAGAGAGATCATGACCTGAGTCAGATGTCCAACCGAACGAGCCACCCAGGCACCCCTATGTTTCCTTTTTTAAAGAGGAGAAAATTATAACATCTGTCACACAGATGGTAAATGGTACAGCTGAGATTTGACCTTAGGTCTGCAGGTTCCAGAGCCTGTGTCTTAATATCTGTAAATACAATTGTCCAGCTTGAGGGATAGAGGGAGGCCATCCAGGAATGTTTATAACTGGATACCTGGACCTGATGGGTCCTAGATGATGGTTTCTGTCAAGATTGTTTTGCCTAGAATACCCAGAATCAGTTAAGAAATACTACTCATAGAGTAGTATGAGCCTGGGTGGCTCAGTTGGTTAAGCATCTGACTCTTGATTTAGGTTCAGGTCATGATCTCACGGTTCGTGAGTTCACGCCTCACACTGGGCTCTGCACTGACATTGAGGAGGCCGCTTGGGATTCCTTCTCGCTCTCTGCCCCCCCTCCCCCCCACCACTTGCTCGTGATCTCAAAAATAAATACAATTAATAAAATAAAAAAACAATACTACTAATAGAAATTCTCTTAAGAAAGCTTATTTCAATGTAGGTATAAGACACTATTACATTCTGTAGTCTTTGTTTAATTTAATCCTTTCATAATTATGATCTGATAATGAACTATTAATTATGGTTCATTTTGAAAATAACATCTACTAATACGTAAAGAATTTTTTGACAATTTCAACATTTCCCATGTGTTTATGTTAATTTATAACAACACATTTTTTATAAAAAATTTTAAAATCATAATTTGTATGATTTTAAATCATGTATGGACATGTATGTATGCACATCAAATTAATTTTGGTTTGCAACACACATGCCCAAACAAGAAAAAACACATTGGAGAGGGGGGAGGTATTTTTTTTTTAATTTTTTTTTTTTCAACGTTTATTTATCTTTGGGACAGAGAGAGACAGAGCATGAACGGGGGAGGGGCAGAGAGAGAGGGAGACACAGAATCGGAAACAGGCTCCAGGCTCTGAGCCATCAGCCCAGAGCCTGACGCAGGGCTCGAACTCCCGGACCGCGAGATCGTGACCTGGCTGAAGTCGGACGCCTAATCGACTGCGCCACCCAGGCACCCCGGGATGTGTTTTTAAAGTAAAGATATCATTAGTGAAACCTTTAAAATACTATATATATATTAAAAAATTTAGTTGTGTTTTCACAAGAAAGGAAGGGGTAAGGGATTTTAGTGTAAAGTACTCGTCAAAGAGATTACCCCAAATATTGATATTTTACCTACTTGATTCCTCACCTTCCCCTCTTAGAATATATAGCTTTATTTTAAGAAGATTTTGCTTATGAATTATGACAGACTGCTGGATGTTTCATGACTCTCACCTAAATACAAGTTCAATGCCTACCCCAGGCACACTGTAGAGAAAAAGAAATACAGTATCTTTTCAGGTATTAGGCAAAACACTGATGTCAACAGATAGACAAGAAAATATACATTCATTTATTCAAACACTGACTATGACTTTATATCAAGAAAGCCAGTAAGCTACCCATTAATACTAAGTACGTGCATAATGGTGAATCAAAAGGGGACTCAGAAACAACATCTGCAGGTAGTAGATCTGGGCGTGAGAGAGACGCTAGAGGCAAGATGCACCACATGTAGGGTGAAGCCTAGGGAAGGCTGGAGCTAGGTCTGAGCTAATCAGCTAATCAAACCTTGTTAAAATGCAGATTCTCAGTCAGTCTGGGAGGAGGTCTAAAATTCTGCACTTAAGGGGTGCCTGGGTGGCTTAGTCGGTTAAGCGTCCAACTTCAGCTCAGGTCATGATCTCGCGGTCTGTGAGTTCGAGCCCCATGTCAGGCTCTGTGCTGACAGCTCAGAGCCTGGAACCTGTTTCAGATTCTGTGTCTCCCTCTCTCTCTGACCCTCTCCTGTTCATGCTCTGTCTTTCTGTGTCTCAAAAATAAACATTTAAAAAAATAAAAAAAAAATAAATAAAACTCTGCACTTAAATTTTTTTTAAAACTTTTAATGTTTATTTATATTTGAGAGAGAGAGAGAGAGAGAGAGAGAGAGAGAGAGAGAGAAACAGAACACAAGCAGGGGAGGGGCAGAGAGAGAGAGACACAGAATCCGAAGCAGGCTCCAGGCTCTGAGCTGTCGGCACACAGCACGATGCAGGGCTTGAACCCACGAACTGTGATCATGACCTGAGCCAAAGTCAGATGCTCAACTGGCTGAGCCACCCAGATGCCCCTGAAATTCTGCATTAAAAAAAAATGTTTTTAATGTTTATTTATTTTTGACAGAGAGGGAAACAGAGCATGAGTGGGGGAGGGGCAGAGAGAGAGGGAGAACAGAATCTGAAGCAGGCTCCAGGCTCTGAGCTGTCAGCTCCCCCGGGCTCGAACTCATGGACCTCGAGATCATGACCTGAGCTGATGTCGGACACTGAACCGAATGAGCCACCCAGGCGCCCCTGAAATTCTGCATTTTTAACATGTGTCCTGGGGCTCCATGGTGCAACCAGGAGCTATGTGGTGATACAAAGTCAGTAACTGCAACTCAGAATTTAGACTTCCGCTTATTCTAGTCAGAAGAGAATATCAAAAAATGAAGTAAAAATTTAACAAGGAAACAGTTGAATTTTAGCAGCTGATAAGCTGGTTAAGTTAGAGTCCAGTAGCTTGTGTTGATAGCTAGAAATGCTACACAAATAAATGAATATATCCACAAAGGATCAAAACATCCTGACTTACAAAACACTTTATGCTGCATTTAGGCAAGGGCAGGTTGGGGGTTTTCAAACACTGGTCAGTGTGAACACTGCTTCCTGTAACAGGAAGAAACCTCATTTCAGCACTGGAGACGGTTGTAAAACCCACCTGAAGGCATTAAACAAAATGGGACAATGAGGCAGAAACAGCTTTCCTCAAAAATCTGTGTATAGGAGAGCTGACAATGTATCTTCTGCTGAGAAATGCAGCAGGATCATATCGTTTTGCCCTCAAGCAGCGTGAAATGCTCTCGCAAGAGATGAACTCTGGGCTCGTCACCACTGGCCCACTGCTGAGCAAGTCAGAGGCTGCATTTGCTCTTTTGAGAGAATATGAGGTGACAAGGCACCAGTCAGCAGATTACTTGTAATGCCATCAAATGTTGGTCTTTTTAACTTTTCCCTGAATAATGGCTGATTTCAACTCCACTGGGTTAACAAGTTATGTAGGAAGACAGAACTCCTAGCTTGCTGTTCTTTGTCTCGAACCTCTTCCTGATTTGGTAAGGAACCGGTTAATTATTCCCTCAATTTCACAAATCTTGTTTTTAAGGTAAATTGGCCAACATTTCATAAGCACAGGCTGGTCTGAACAGATCAGAGGAGAAAAGGGGAACTGTGGCCACCACCCCCACTAAACCCTCAGAAGCTGCAGAATGGTGATAAACCTCTACCTTGCTTTCTTCCAATGAATCAACAAACTGGTCTGTAAATTTAGATTTCCATGTAGCCAGTGACCCCTGAACGCACCGACATGCTGAGTCATGTGAAGGGCAGGGGCAAGATAGAAGAGCTTTCATTTACATCCAAGTGGGCTGCTGGATCTGAACACGCGGGATCAAAGGGAGCGGAGACAAAGAAAGTGTGGGTCTGTGGAGGAAGGAGTGGTGCTCCTGTCAGGGGGTGGGGTGGTGAGGAGGGGGCACAGCCTCGACTTGGCATCTTCCTAGAGGAATGACGCAATGGCTTCTGTGTTCCAGCCAGCATGGGAGCAGAGGTCAGCTCAGGGAGCTCTGTTAGTGACCGAATTGTAAGAAAGGCTTTCCCCGTCGACTAGGACACATGGGACATGAAGAACTAGTGAGCCAACAAACTTTGTTTTCTGATGGTACAATAAATTGAAAACTGTTTATGGGGGCACCACAAATTCAACAGTGGTAACTAGAATCTTGCTGGGCAATGTGAATTGTGCGAGAGAGAGAAGGGTTGATTCAACTCTGAGATACCTACTGTGAGCACCTTTCTACTCTGAGCTTTGGTATGGGACTGTTAAACTTTAATGTGAGGCTGTTCCAATTGTCTTTCCCTCCTTCCTCCCAGGGGCCAATTATTTTCATTCAAGACTATTACTGATAAAGTTTCAATGGTCCCCATTAGAGTTTAAGGTAAGTCAAGAATTTTGGCAATAAAATTACTTTCCTGGGGTTTCTGGGTGGCTCGGGTGGTTGAGCATGTCTGACTCTTGATTTTGGCTCAGGTCATGATCCCAGAGTTGTGGGACAGTCCCTCTAGGGTCTCCACACTGAGCATGGAGCCTGCTGAAGATTTCTTTCTCCATCTGTCTCTCTCTCTCCCTCACCTCCTCTCCCCTGCTCTTGTACTTTCTTTTTCTTTCTAAAATAAAAATAAATCAATAAATCAAATTATTTTCTTTAGGGTATTCACAATGAACACTTTAGTACTGCAAATGTTCCTTGAAGAGACTTCAAAAACTAGAAGTTCATTAACCTTTAAAAATCTTCCCAGTGTGTGCCATTTTCTTCAGCTTTCTCCACTGCAGGAGCAATGATGTAGCTGATGTGTGTGGGGGCATGCCCATACCTTCAAAAGATAGGCTTTCCTGGAAGATACTTTTTTTTTTTTTAATAGAAATAGCCTCTTTTTTAATGGTACGATGTATTTTGTGTTTGCCCTTTAAAATCCCATCACAGTAAACAATGGATATGGTAAATATAATTATGAGTTTTTCTGACTCAGTTTCAAGTCATAGTGAGAGTAGTGATGATGGCTAGCAAGGTCAGCTTTGGAGACTTGCAAAAGTCATGTAGTGTCTCTTTCTCATGAACACTAGAAATATAAGCTTCCTGGATCTGATAGGAGAGAAAGGGAAAGTGTCCTAGAATAAAGGCCATTTAAAAACAGCAAAGGTACATTGAAGAGGGCATCTTTTGGGATGAGCACTGGACTTACATAAAATCCTGGGGAAAAGGCACTTGAAAAAAAAATGTTTGAGACTGATGTGCTGAGTTTCTCTTAAATTGTTCACAGAACAGTAAAGAGGCAAGAAAGGAAATCCTTATTCTGAGGTATAATGCATGCCACACATACTTTCCAAGACTGAGACTGGATACGATGTATTGCTTGGTCGGGCTGTATCAAAATGTTGGTCACGCTAGAAATGCCTGTTAACCTAGGCTTCTCACAGTGTAACTCTAGATTACTTCACTGTGGAAGGGAGCCTGTTATTTTGTTTTCTAACTTTTATGATTATAAAATACACACGTCTTGTGAAATGAGTCATATTGAAAAGCGAATGTAGGATACTAAAAGTGACCTGTAATCGTATCTCCCAGAGATAATCACTGTTGAAGCTTTGATGTATTTTTTCCTAGTATTTTTTCTTTATCTTTTTGGCTTCTTTTGAAAATCCATATGATTCCACACCTCCTTTTTTCAACTAACATAAATAATCTCCCATTTTATTAAAATTAATCAAAATATATTAATAACTATATTAATATTATACAATACCACCATTTGTTAAATTATCCTCTTTTTCTTAGGCAAAATTATCACTTTTTTGAGTGCCTATTTGTGTGCCAGACATTGTAGATATCTTCATAATAGTTTCATGAAGCTGGTATCTCCATTTTATAGGTGAGAAAACTGAGGATCAGAGAGGTCAGGGAACCTAATCAAAGCAACACAAGTCATAAGTGTAATGAGTAGCAATTAGGCTCAGATTAGAAATTAGATCTCAGTTATGGCCTTAATGTTTTTTTTTTTTTTTCTACACAATGCTGCCTCCTAATTCCTTTAGGGATAGCTAAGGGGCGCCTGGGTAGCTCAGTCGGGTGAGCGACCGACTTTGGCTCAGGTCATGATCTCATGGTTTTTGAGTTTGAGCCCCTCATTGGGCTCTGTACTGACAGCTCAGAGCCTGGAGCTTGCTTCAGATTCTGTGTATCCTGCTTGTGCTCCGTCTCTCTCTCTCTCTCTCTCTCAAATAAATAAAACATTAAAAAAAATTATTTAGGGACAGCTAAGATACACTGGTCCTTAACAAAATTTGGAAGTGTGTCTTTCAATATGTGTCTTTCAATATGTTCCCAATAGTCTCCTTCTGAGACTTTTTCCTTGGTGCATTCTCTCCTCACATGCAAACCTTTTAGTTCCTTCTTCCTTGGCTCAGAGTGTCAAAATACTGAGGGAGGGAGAGAGAATGGCGCTGACACTAAGCTTATTCTCATCCTTCCTCTCCCCTGGGATTAGCTCCAGCCGAGGTCCCCCCATCCAACTCTGAGCACTCCATCCTCAGACTAACTCATGGAAGTATGGGAGGGGCTCTGAGAATGTGGGCTTTTTGAATTTAGTGAAATTCAGCATCTTTTTGTCAATGATGTGCGTGTAGGGGAAAAAGGGAGAGAGAAAGCCTAAATCACACTTAGCATCAGAAAGACTGTCCACACCAGGGCTGATTGCAGGCTCAAAGAATTACCAAAGATAAAAGAAACTAGCACCCAAGAATCCAGTTTAGTTATATAAAAATCAAATGAGAGTCATTTGTATGGACTATTTGTGCACATGTCTGTGGAGCACTATAATTACATGTATTAAATATGTGCCAGATTTATTTGATTTAATAGTTATAAAATTGCCTGCTTGCATCTTATAAAAAATTAGAACAATGAACTCATCTATCTTATATGATAAACATATTAAGGAGGGCAAGACTGAGTGTAGAGAAAATCTGGGGATACAGACCCATGCTTGCCAGCAGTGTGATCTGAGGTAACACTACTTAAGAGTCTCAGTTTTCTCGGGGCAACTGGGTGGCTGAGTCGGTTAAGCACCTGACTCTTGATTTTGGCTCAGGTCATGATCTCATGGTTTGTGAGTTGGAATCCTGTGTGGGGCTCTGTGCTGACAATGAGGAGCCTGCTTGGGATTCTCTCTCTCTCTCTCTCTCTCTCTCTCTGCTCCCACCCTGCCTCACCACCCCCCCGCTCCCCCCCACCTCGCTCTCTCTCAAAATAAATAAACATTACAAAAAGTCTGTTTCCTCACCTATAAAATGGGAACATGCTTCCTACCATCAAGAATTACAGGGGAAGATCATAAGTCAAAAAATGTATTCCTCCATCTTGCATGCTGCAGAGAATAGACATCGTACGTTGTAGGTGGTCCACATTCAGGTGTCAATGATAAATATTTTCAGAGTATTCTCATGAGTCAGGTACTATGTGAGGTGCTTATGGATCTGGTGCTGAATGATATTGGTAGCTCTCTGCTCTTAGGGAACTCACATCTCAAAGGGGGAAGACTGATAGTTTTCAGTGATGTCAATTAAATGCCAGGTAATTGCTTTACTAAAAGCTTTAAATTAATTGTCTGTACATTATAAATCGCCCAGAATACTATGAAGGAGAAGTATTTTTAATAACAAAATTTTGAAAGATGGCTCACATACCTGCCATCCATCTCGGATCTTCTGATTAAAGATTCCATATTCGTATCGGATGCCATATCCATAGGCTGCAAGTCCCAAGGTTGCCATGGAATCCAAGAAGCAGGCTAAATTAGAGAACACAGGCAAAAAACAGAGTCATCAAGGTTAGTCCAAATTTCATCTTTCTTTAAAAAACACGGCAGCCAAAAGACATTTTCTCTAAAACACATTTGTATTTTAAAGCACAGAGACAGCTGTGCAGTGGGTATTCAATTTTTTAAAAATAACATTTTAAAATTGTTGGCATTTTTTTTGAGAACAGATAAAGAAGATGGCCTGCCTTAGATATATCCATTATTGTGTCTGTCACTCACACTACCCTTTCTAAGGGAAGCTGTCTCTACGGCCCCTACTTGAAAAGATGGCCCCAGGAGAGTATAATTTACATGTTACCATCTAAACAACTAGCTGGACATCTGTGGTAGCCTCTCTTTCTGGCTAGTGGAATTCCAATGTTGTTCAGATCTCAGGTGGCCATATGCTTCAGGGAAGCTGGGCCAGGAAATGAATCTTGCTTTGGTCTAAGCTTCTAAGCCAATCATGGGCACACAATGACCTACAATCTAATGAGAGGTGCTAGGAAATCTGCAAGATGCAGTGAAAGATTTCTTTGCCCCTGCCATTTTTTTTTTTTTTTTCCATGAGAGGAAAGCCAAAAGAACCACAAAGATCTGACAGAATCATGCTGTTGAACTAATCTTGGGACGGCCCAACTCCCGGAGTCCTTGTTTACTGACAACACCTGTCCTTGTTGGTTGAACAAATTTTTGCTAGATTTTCTGTTACTTGTGGCTAAGAACATTAATGACAGAACCTCCGATCCAAAGCAGCCAATCAAAACACTGAGTAGGGATCTATGTTGTGGCCAGGAGCAACCTGGGGGGTTACACTAATCTGATTGTCCCTCTCAGGAATTTGAACTGAGAAATATACAGAGAATGAAGAAATGTACAATAGGATCTAAAACCTTTTGAAAAGTACATTTGTAGATCAAACAGAAATGGACTGAGTTAGGGTCATGGTGGGGCCCTAAAATGGAGAATCCACAAAAGCCAACAGCCAACGCCTTCAAGTTACTGTAACATCACAGTGGTCTTCTAGTCCCTATGTTCATGTAGCCTGACTCTCCCCCAGTTTCTGCTCTCTCAGAGCTGTGGCCACTTGTCTTTTCCTGGGTCACTCTCAAATTATTCTTAGAGCTTGACCAGAATGGGGTCCCAACCTTTTCAGTCAGGTAAAAATGAGGCTATCTAATGAGAATTACTCAAGCCTCATTCACCACTTCATTCTTTGACCTTATCTCCTTATCAGGAGCAAGGTCATTAATGTCAGGCACAGAGTGGGGTTAACTCAGCCAACAAATAGGCCTGGGGCTTTACATGAAAGGCAGGCTGGTTGTCATTCTTAGATGAATATGCCACTGGTTCTGCTGGTCTTCCTATAGCCCCATGGAAAGCCTACTAAATTGTCCAATGGTTGACTTTATAAGGTAGTAAGTATCTCTAATACTAATAGCAGTATTAACGAACACTGCAACTAATGTAGTGAGGATTAAATGCTACAAAATACACACAAATGGATTTCCCATAATTTGAAAGTGTGTGTAAAATTAAGAGTAAAATCATTTCTGAAAAAGAAGAAATAGATTATTTTTCATAGAGCACAATCTGATACACACATGTATGATGGTACATTTTTATTACTCAATTTAAATTTCACATGTACATTGTATGTTAATTATACTAGAATTAAAATAAAAAAATACGTAGCGCCTGGGTGGCTCAGTCAGTTAAGCATCCGACTCTCGATTTTGGCTCAGGTCATGATCACATGGTTCATGAGATCAAGCCCTGCGTCAGGCTCTGCGCTGACAGCGTAGAGCCTGCTTGGGATTCCCTCTCTCTCTCTCTCTCTCTCTCTCTCTCTCTCTCTGATCCTCCTTGACTCTCTTTCTCTTGCAAATATAAATAAACATTAAAAAAATAAAAAAATAAATTTCACAATACAACCTCATTGTAAAAAAACATTGAAACATTACAGATGGCATTAGTACCCTCTATTTTGCACTCTTCTCTAGGAAAGATCAGAGGGAATATTTCAAACTCCAGATTTTTTTCCCTATGAATTTATACATATACTTACAGAAAATATTTATTTTTTTAATGTTTATTTATTTTTGAGAAAGAGAGAGAACCCCAAGCAGTGTCTGTACTGTCAACACAGAGCCAGATAAGGGGCTTGAACTCAAGAACCGTTAAGATCAGATGACCTGAGCTGAAATCAAGAGTCAGGAGGGGCGCCTGGGTGGCTTGGTCGGTTAAGCGTCCGACTTCGGCTCAGGTCATGATCTCACGGTCCGTGAGTTCAAGCCCCGCGTCGGGCTCTGTGCTGACAGCTCGGAGCCTGGAGCCTGTTTCAGATTCTGTGTCTCCCTCTCTCTCTGCCCCTCCCCTGTTCATGCTCTGCCTCTCTGTCTCAAAAATAAATAAACGTTAAAAAAAAAAAATTAAAAAAAAAAAAAGAGTCAGGAGCTTAACCAACTAAGCCACTCAGGTGCCCCAGAAAATATTTAATTTTTAAAAAACATAAATAGTATCACACTGTGTTACTTTTAATGTCACTTGGGGTTTTTTTCCTTCCCCCTGAGAGGTCTACCCAGAGAAGTATATACAGATCAATTTTACTGTTTTTATTTTTTTACTGTAATATTTTTACTGCGTGTTTTTTTTTTTTTACTGCAATGTACATGTTCTAATACTTACTCTTATATCAATGGACATTTGGTTATTTCTAATATTTTGCCTTAATAAACAATACTGTAATAATTTTTTCACATGCCTCCTTGTGTACCTGTTTGAGCATATCTTTAGAGTAAATATCAGAAAGTTGAATTGCTTGGTCATAAGGAAGCATATCTTTAATTTAATGGAGTTAGTATTTTTTTAAATGTTTTCTTTTACATTCGTTGAAAAAGCATTTCCTGGATAAAGCACTCAAATTGCGTCCAAACAAAAAAAAAAAGATATTAATGAACTAAATCATACCAAAAATATAACAAGTGTATCACTGCCTACTAGTCAGTCAAAAAGCGAACTGTCAAGTGCATAAGACAACAACACAATGGTTAAACAACTGAGGTCATACCTATCACAAGTATGGGATTCGAGCAGCTATGGACAAATAACTGTGAAGTAAAGGGGCCACTGTGGAAACTCTTCAGTGCACAGGAAGGAGCTGGTTAACTTTGGGGTTTTAAGCAATGTCTCCAAGGGGTTTAAGCAATGTCTCTTTTGTTCAAGTTCCCTTCTCTACTATTTGTGTAGAACTGATCAAACCATAGTGCAAACTCAAAAACAAATCCATCTATAACCAGCTCACACCTTGCACTCCTCCTACAGAGCCTTTCTGGTTCCTGTAAGCATGGTCTAAGGTACGCAGCATCTGAGAAGCCACTGACTGTCCAGACAACAGAGCACACTCACCACGTCACTTACCAGCAAGCCTCCCAAGACCACCATTGCCAAGCCCGGCATCTTCTTCAATTTCTTCTAGCTCTTCCATATCCAATCCAAGCTAGTGATGAAAGGAAAACACACTGGATGCAGATACAAATGCAGGCCATTTCAGAAAGCATAGTCATTTCCTAAAGCTCTGGGTCAGGCACCTGGGTCATCTGCGTACTCCATTCTGTGGGCACCCTCACAGAGTATTCTGGCATCAGATGCCCACTGCAGATGGTGGCGACCGCAGATGCATACCACACAAGACGGCACGGCAGCAGCTCGGGGAGGAGGGGAGGCTCCAAATGTCCATTACTGGCTCTGTTACTTCTTAGTTACCTGACTCTGGGCAAAGTAACTCTCCTTATACTTCTCTTATTTAAAAAACGAGGACAGGGCCCCCGGGTGGCTCAGTCAGTTAAGTGTCTGACTCTTGATTTTGGCTCAGGTCATGATCTTGTTGTGCATGAGATCAAGCTCCACGTTGGGCTCTGCACTGAGTGTGGGGCCTGCTTGGGATTCTCTCTCTCCCTCTCTCTCTGCCCCTCGCCCCTCATGCAGATGCATTCTCTCTCTCTCATGCAATAAATAAATAAACATTTTAAAAAGTAAAAAATGAGGATAATAGTATCTGCCTCATTTAGGGCTGCCATGAATTAAAGGAGAGTATACAAAGCATGTAGAATTACCCTGAACAGATATTTCTCAATAAATGTTAGCTACCCCTCATTTTTAAAATTATTCTTTTGTGTGTGCTAAGAGGTAAAACCTCAGGAATGGTCCAGTGCCACTCTGATACTAACTGGGCTGAAGGACTTTGAAAACTATCAAAAAGTATGAGGTCAGACCTTCTGGGATGAACTAAAGTTCATCTTTTCATGACCAGAACATATTTACTCAGTAGGGTCAATGGTTGTTAACCCAAAACCAGTTACTGAGTCACTGCTCAGGAGACCTGGGGTCAGATAGCAGTCAGGGAAACAGCCCTGTGGGCCAACTGGTAAGGGCTAAAATCCTCTACTTCTTTCTGTGGTGCGTAAGGGACTATGGGAGGCCAATGAGCCTCTGTGACGCTGGTGATAGATGGAACTGGTTCCCAACCAGCTCCCTGACCCAGAGCATTTGGTGTGCACAGCCAGAGGCCACTGTCATCAGCATGGACTCGTGTCAGAATTGTGCAGCCCTGGAGATGACTCTGGACCGTTTGTCTTGCAACGAAGAAACTGACAGCGAGATAAATTAAATGACCTCTTCTATGTTGACTAGATAGTAACCTAGCCCATGCTTGGCTAATACTGGTTTGTTGTGAAAAGGACTGTATTCTTAGCTGAAAGTGATGCAATCCACAAAATCCAGTATTATTTAAAATGGAAACATACTTAAACATATTTACAAACATCCATAAAAATTAAAAGCATGCTTGAGGTTGATGCCCAGGTTTTCACGGAGCCACCTACTTGGATCCCCACCTTTATCCCAAAAGTGGCTTTCTCACACCAGTGTCAATGACTAAATCTTCTCAGAATTCAAGAATGGCTTTGTCTGTTTACTGTTGAAGAGGTTTTCAAATTTGCTCCCTGGTGACTAGAGTTTACTGGGGTCCTTGTGCAAGCCAACAACACAATGGTTAAGCAACTCAGGTAATACCCCACAAATATGTGACTTGAGTAGCTGTGAACAAATAACAGTGGAATAAAGGAGAGGCCACTTTGGAAAAAACCTTTCGGTGCTAACGTCAACATTCAGGATGTTTTCAATTCTCAAAATGTAAATCTAAAGTAGGCTGTAAACCTTGAGTAGCTTGACAGGGGTTACTTTACCCACCTGTTTATGCGAGGGCGGGGAGGTATATTATTTTCACCTGCTATGAGGGGACACAAAGAAAGGGAAACAGAGGGGAGCTGCAATGATTCTTTCATAGAAAATACCTCTCCCACGTGAAGGAAAACAGTCCTTAGTGACAGCAGCTGGCCACATGAGACAATCCCATGCTAAGGAAAAGGAGTGGGTAGAACAATCTCTCATTTAGAATGTGTCTTTGCAAATACACATTTCTCCTTTCAATCACATGAAAAGGATTAAAAACTTTGTTTTTTAGCGTGGAGATCCCTGAGGCTCTGGGGAGAAACAGTTAAATACATTCATGAAAACAAATTAGCATATTGAGTTTCAGACCTCAAGCTCTTCATTTAAGGAGGAAGTGTATTTTACATCTCATTAAGCAATAAAGCAAGTATGTCAATGCAATTTTAAAAACCTATTATTTATACATGTTGCCTTGATGTATGAATAATAGGCAAACTTTGATCATTTTTAAAAGTAGACACGGAGGGCTCAGTTGGTGGAGCCTGTGTGTGACGCTTGATCTCGGGGTTGTGTGTTTGAGCCCCACAGTGGTGTAGAGATTACTCAAAAATAAATTCTTTAAAAAAAAAAAAAGTAGATAGGAGCCCAAAGTAAAACTTGTGATTCTGATAGCAGGGGCTCAGGTACTTTTAAAAGGTTTGTTCAGATGCTGATTCTTAACATGTAATTTGTAATGTGTCAAAAACTGATTGCAAAAGAAAATTCTCATGAGGCAAAACCAGTTCTCTTTGTTTCTCTTAAACCAGAGATCTCCACTAGTTTATGTTTCTAATTGTAATAGCCACAGATAAAGAAACAACTTTTCACTTTTTTTTTTTTTTTTTGGTGCTATGCTCCCAAGTTTCCTGAACTGAACTTGAAATTTAAGGGGAGAGAAGCAAAGATATATGGAGACAATGTACCTGGTAAATGGCCTCATCACAAGCATTTTGCAGACCAAGGTTGATCATGGTGTTCTGTAATGTTCGGCCCATATAAAATTCCAAAGAGAGGTAATAAACTCTCTGAAAACAAAGAGAGGTCATGTTAATGCTAGAAGGCTAACCTTACTTGTCAACATAAAAGCACAAAAGGTCACCAATAAGAAACAAACAGACAAGACTACTTTAATACAAATTCAAATGAGACTCTTATAGAGGTATGAAGCGCTAAATAAAAGCATAACTGACAACTGGCTTTGAGAAAAACCATTTTATACCCTATTTTTGGCAAAGTAGTTTCTATGCCTAGGGAGAAAAAAAGCAAACTCATCCAACTAATCAGATTCAGTGTTTTGTGTGTGTGTGTGTGTGTGTGTGTGTGTGTGTGTGTGTGTTTCCTTCCTGTTCATAAACCTCATCAATTAAGCTATGTTTTGGACAGAAGTCAGACTGCCACAGCTCATCAATCACTTGTAAAATACTTATAGGATGAGAGTCAGGTGGGGTTGACTGTGATCATCTCGACTCATCCAAGAAACGTAAAGATTAACTCCTTCAAGATACACCCAAAGGCTAGACTATAGCCACTTTGACTACTGCAAGTAATACTGCGATTAATTATTTTAGGATACAATTATTCTTGAAAGGCTATGATCTGGCAATAACAAAAGATTACCTCAGGTATTGGGGTTTGTTCTTGATGAGGTGGGGAATTTCTCTAGCGACTTAGAAACCGTTGGCCTTTGACAGAAAGCCAGGTAAATACTACTTGAGTTGAATGTGAAAGGTGCAAAGGTCAGAGTTGCCTGAAACCTTTCAAAGTACAAGCGCAATTTACTAATTAAAAAAAGAGAGGAAGATCAGTGAATAACTTCATCATCCCCTTTTACGATGCCTTACTTTCCATATCAGTTCCCCTTTTCTTTTTGGCCAAACGCAAAACAACAAACATCTATAAATGCATCACTATAAAGTCACTTCAAATTTTAGGGATTCTTTCATTTCCAGATAGGAAGAAGCAGAAAGAAAGTATTTGGTCAACCTGAAAACATAAAAAGAATATACTTCAACATAACAGATTTTTATTATAATATTTAACTCATTAGTTACACACATATTTAGAATAAAATACTATATGAAAATTTCAACTTAGAAATTTCACTTTTTGCCACTTTCATTTAATGAAACAATTGGCTTTTAAGTGTTCCCACGGATAGTCAATATCCATATCTTCGTGGGTAGTATAATGCGATCTTCCGGAGTATATCATCATTATTTTTATCCCAGTTGTCTGAATATCTATAAAGCTGTTATTAGCTTATTAGATGCCTCTGTGTGAGTTGGGAAAAGGTATCTTTCCTGAGGCAGACACACACCAAAGAGGTGCATGGTGTCACTCACCCCCACGGATGTCCATGAGGCTATTATAGCACAGGAAAGAACGCCTTAAGCCACACGTATCATTTGCACAACGTCAGTGTAGTTTTCCCCATTCTTCCCTGTACATTCATTATTTCAATAAAACCACAATGTATTATTGCTTTTCACATTTTAGTGATGTATAAAAAGCCTGTTTGCAATTGTGAGGTCACACCTGCAGATGACTACATGTGTTCACTTTCTTTGCTTCCCTTTTAATGATTCCAAATTAGCACGGACTTAGGACATTTTAAGACATTTCAAGGTCTTCCTAAAAAAATGTTGTTGCTTAAAGTAATTGAAAAAGCACCTCATTATATGACAGACTTTACAAGCACATGAATTTAAAGTGATTTCCTGTTTTCTCATAAATAATTTTTGGCAGGGAGGAAACCTCATCTCCTATTTGGGGATATACGAGACCTTGAAAAATTGAACTCTCTCCAACCTGAGTCAGTGGTCTCTGAACACTTAAAACATACTCCTGGTAGTAAAATATTTGAACATCTCCAACACACCTTAAAAACTGTGTACATGCACTGCTGTTACTGACATTTTATGTATATATTACATAAAGTGGACATTTTCAAAAGGGTTATAAAAAGACACAGGAACTAATATTTTAAAAATAATATTATTTTTATTTCTAGCATCAATCAGAGGACCCGGGTACTTCTGGGAAGACATATGAACAGGTGGCAACACAACTGACTTGCAGGACAGGTAAGAGTTGAGCATGGAGACACGTGGAGGGAAGGGCAATCGCACGTGACAGGTGCACTGTGGGCAGAGGCCCAGAAGTGGGGAGTACAGGGCAGGGACAGGGACAGAAGATTGGTTTGGTGGGAGAGCAAGGTAGGTCCAGGAGAATAATGGGAGATAGGATAGGAGGGACAGGTTCATCTGGACTGAGAAGGACCTTAAATGCATGACTGTGACAGGCAGTGGGGGCCATGATATCCGAACAAATGGCAACATGTGTTCCTTTAGGAAGCTTAATTGGACTACAGTGCCCAGAGGGAGATGGGAATGCATACCTAGATGCCTCCAGGAGCCAGGCAGGGAAAATAAATGTGTAATGGAAGTCACATGAAACAATGAGGAGTCCTGGGCCAAGAACTGGGGTGTGTGTGTCCTGCTCGAAGGCACTGAAAATTTAACCGCTTACAGGTGTCTCGCTGGCCAAACAAAACACAGTGGCTAGCCACATTCAGCCACACACTGCCAGCTTTACCACTCAGTGGAAAGCAAGGTAACCGCTCAGAAGTCTACTTCATACACCAGGAGCCTTGGCCTCAAGCTCAGAAAAGGGAGAATGCAGGGGAGTGGGTAATTTCAAGAGGACCCACGGGAATCAGCAGAATTTGGCAACTTGTTGAATGAAGAATCTAGGAGGAGATCAAAGGTGAGACTACAGCGTTGTGTCTGGGTGACTGCCAGGAGGGCAATGCTATTAAATTAGAAACATAAGATTGGTCAGGATTGGGTGGGGGCGGGGGGGGGGGGTGATGATTTGAGTTTGAGGAAATAGGAAGAGATTTAAGTATGTATGTGCACTGAGCACTCAGAAATGTAGGAATGGAGTCTGAAAAGGAACTCAGGCTAGAGGTCCAGATTTGGGATTCATCTGCATGGTTCCCAGAGAGCAGGGGAGACGGGAGGGAAGCTTGGACACATTTACTGGCTTCATTCTCTGCTCTAATGAGGCCAGGGATCTCCTGTTTAGGGGAACAACTGTCACAAAGGAGATACTTTATTATTTTTGTTCATTTTATTTTAGAGAGAGAGCGTGAGCATGATTGGGTAGAAGGGCAAAGGAAGGGAGGGAGGGAGAGAGGAACAGGGAGAGAGGATGAATCTTAAGCAGGTTCCACGCTCAGCACGGAGCCTGACAAGGAGCTTGATCCCACAACTCTGGGATCATGACCTGAGCCAAAATCAAGAGTCAGATGCTCAACCGAACCACCCAGGAACCCCTGAGGAGACAGTTTATTAACATGTGCGGAATGAATCTTGCTTGCTGTTGTATCCCCAGTGTATCATTCTCAGAATACCCAGTTTATACCTGCACTCAGGGCCAGTGAAGAAACTAGCCAGAGGACAGAAGAACAATAAAGTACCAGATAAGGCCACTGGCGGAGAAACATACAAGGTCAGTGTATTCTATGGTGCTAAAGGCTATGGAGGGGTGTGTGTGGGGTGGGGGTGAGGTTCTAAAATATGGCTCATTGTCTCACTCTCCAGGCTTAAAAACTTATAAAAGTATTTTTAATGGGAAGTCCCAAGCTGCAGTCCCTTCTATGCAAATAAAAAGATACAATAAATAGAAGAATACACAAAGTGCTTTCTAAGATTATATTTTAGCAGTTGCCACCTTTGGGCACAGGCCTAGGCTTCTGGGGCACAGAAGCATTTGAAAGCTTTGTTACAGTTGCAGTTTCTTACTATGAGAATTTCTTTTGCTCATTGGTTCTTTGGAGTATTGTTTCTTTTCATGCTTTTACATATTGAAAATAGTCCTAATAAATGTTTATATGCATTTCCCACTGCCTCCTGGGTATATTCCACTTTCACCCTTTCCAAGATGCCTCCAGCCAGTCTTTCCAGTTTCCTCTTCCAATCCTTACTCACACCCACCTCGTTATGCACAACACAACACCTCTCCCTGCCAGGTTCCTTCCAACCTTGCCACCCCACCTTCCTAGGTTGGCCAGGTTGGCATAGGTTGTCCCTCTGTGCGCCCGAAACCTCCCTAAGGACCCTTGCATTCCAGCCCCCGCGCAGTGGACAGGGGTAGTCTGTGAACACCAGCAGCTCCTCGGTAGGTCTCAGAGGCCAGAGCACGTCCTGGCCCTCTGCCTCCAGCCCGCAGGAAAACAAGGAAGTGCAGGAGCTCCACACCCCACTCACTGGTGGGAACTGCTGGGAGCCAGCCCGCAGAGCTCTGACTGCGGGGGCGGCACCCTTGCCCCTCCCTCTCCACCTCAGACGGGAGGAGAAGCCCGGGTCATCCACGCATCCCCCAATCTAGCCCCTCCAAAGCCTCTAGGGGCAGTGAGGCACCATCCTTCATCTCCTCTTTTCTGCCTCCTCTCCACGCCCCCCCACTCTCCCAGTTCACATTCCCCTTTCACGGCCAATTTGTCTCCCCTCTCTAAACATTAAACTTAGCCAAGGCAGCGCTTTTGTCCATTTTGTTCGGGGCCGCCTGGCCTAGAACTGTGCCCGGCGTGCAGGCAGGAGGCGCCCGAGACCTCCTATTAAACGCAGATGAGCAGAGACGTTCCAAAAAAGTTAGTGAAATAAGCGGGCAGCGAGGGTAACCTGGGCGGTCGCCCACTGGGCGGTCGCCGGAGCTCACGGGCGCGGCGGCTCGGGTGGGGCTGGTGCGCGGCGCCGCCGCACCCGGGTGGGGCTCTGGTGGAGCGGCGCAGTGCCGTCCCCTGCCTCCCGAACACGTCAAGCCCAGACTTCGGGGGGCACTTCCCCGCGGGGGACGGGGGCAAGAACGGGGTGAAGAGGGTCACTCCGGGGGCTCCTCCCGCCGGGCCGGTACCTTGGGGCACTTCTCGTAGTAGTACTGCTGCGTGCGGATCCAGCGCCCCACCAGGTGGTCGCGCACCGTGTGCGCCAGCGCGAAGAAGTAGTCGCGGGGGGTGGCCACGTTGCGGTCCTTGACCAGCGTGAAGTGCAGGTGCCGGTTGAAGCCTTTCTTCAGCTCGGCCACGTTCTCCACGCCCACGATGCCGCGGATGCTGATCTGCCGCCGCTTCTCCTGGTCCGTCAGGGGCTTGGCCATGGCGGCGGCGGCGGCGGGGGCTGAGCAGCTAGCGGGACTAGCGGCCTGGCGCCGGGGCAGGACGGGTGGAGCGGGCTCCGCGCCGCGCGCCGCCGCTTTTGAGTCTGAGGAAAGTTTGGGGTCCGCCCCTGGGCGCGGCGCCTCCCCGGGTCCGGCCCGCCGGCCGCGGGGCGGAGGGAGGACCTGGCCCGCCCAGGACTCCGCGGCCGCCGCGTCGGGGGCGTCGGGGGCGTCGGGGGCGTCGGGGGCGGGGCGCGCGCGGGACCCCTGCCGGCCGGAGTGTGCGCACCAGCCCTGCCGGGCTGGGGCGGGGTGGGGGCGGGGCCGGGGCCGGGGGCGGGGGCGGGACCGGGGGCGGGGGCGGGACCGGGGCGGGGTGGGGCCGGGGCCGGGGCCGGGGCTGGGCTGAGCCCTCTGGGCGGTCCAGGGCGGGACCTCCGGCGGGTCACGTAGCCACTCGGCGGCTCGTTTCCGAATGTGGGAATCCGGGAGGACGGCAGGTGTCCTGTCAACCCACTGGAGATGCTCGGCTTTAGGAGGACGTCTGAAAGCACGTTGTCGGCAAACTTTTGTTTTACAGAAGTTTACCTGCTGTGTCGTTATTTCTCACCTGGAAGGGGTGCCACCAATAAGCATCTGAAGGGATCAGCATGCCTTTACTTCAGCTGTCCCGTCCCACTTGTCAGTCCGTGGCATTGCCCCACCTTGGATCCCAGACTTCAGAAGGAAATCCCAGGGTGCTTCTTTTGCTTTCAGCTAAAAGGACTCAAGGATTCGGATTTCTTGACTCCTCAGACCCTCGTTTGCCCTGGCAAAAGCCCCCTACTGCTCATCTGTAGAGACAACTTAGTAAGAATCAGAAAGTCCTGCGTTGGCCCTTTGGGCTGATGAGGCGGCAGGAGCTCTTACGTTAGGCCTCTTGTTTGAATTACCTTTTAGTTTTTAATTTTTTATTTAATTTTTTATTTTAGAGAGAGAGAGGGGGAGACACAGAATCCAAAGCAGGCTCCAGGCTCTGAGCTGTCAGCACAGAGCCTGAGGCACGGCTGAAACTCAGGAACCTGGAGATCGCGACCTGAGCTGAAGTCGGAAGCTTCATCGACTGAGCCACCCAGGCACCTCTGAATTACCTTTTAAAGGAAGGTGGGGTGCAGTAGGGAGAAAAGAAAAGGGTCTATGTGTGGAAAGTGAAGGGATAACTCACTGAGCCAGTTGCCATGTTAACAAGTTGCCCACAAAGCAGTCTGTGTTAATCTGTAGTACAGGCTGATCTTTGCACACTGTTTGCCTCCAGCTTGGGTGCTATTTGTGTGTGTGTGTGTGTGTGTGTGTGTGTGTGTGTGTGTGTGTAAGCCTTGGAAAAGGCAAACACGTGCTGTTTTAGGATGTCATCAGACGCTTTTGCTTCTTCAACAAAGGGTGGTGTTAATCTATCAGACTCTATCAGAAACAGTCCATTGCCAGAATTGCCAACAATGACTTGTGCTATTCCTGCTGCTCAACTACCGGTCCCCCGCGGGTGCTATGATGAAATGGCACTTGTGAATACCTGAACAAACTGTCCGGACCTCACAGGACAAGTATAAGTTACCCATTGTCGGAAATGAACGTTAGGAAAGTGAGTTAATCCATGTCTTCAGAGAAGCAGATGCTAAGACATGATTAAACGTGCAAAGATTTTATCAGGGCAAATGCCTGTGGGAGAGAATATGTAGAAGGAGCCAAGTTAGCCTGGGAGAGTATCAGACTGTGAGGCTAGTTTGACCACCTCCCCCCACTCTGTACCACTGAAGGAAAGAGGGAGGGAAGAATGAGAAAGGACATCCCAGGCTGCCCTGAAGTCCTAGGAAGAACCAGCAAGGCCACAGGGCTGTTCTGGGGCCAAAGTCAACTGTCAGAGGTGGCCCTATGCTCTCTGAGTCATCGGTGGGAGCATGCCCCAGAGGCATGGCCCCTGTAAGAGCACAGAGAGGCTGTCCAGGCGGCCTGGGGCCCTTGCTCAGTGATGTTTTCTACAGTGGGAGGTCTCTGAGGCCCATTCTGGGGGCCACCACAGAAAGATTTTAGATAGACATAGATTAACAGTCAGTATGTTTCTAAGTGGAGCCGATTGTGTTGACATTCCACTTTCGGATTCATCAAAACTGCAGCCGGCGTTTCCTGAGGGCTCTGGCGAGGTGCTTAATGTGCATTCCCTCATTTAATCCTTTCACCTGCTCTGTGGGCAAGTTGTAGCCTTCTTCCCATTTTACAGATGAGGAAACCGAGGCTTAGGGAAAGTAAGCAACTTACTCAAGACCACTTGAGTAAGGGGCTGAAGGGGTTTTCAGTTCTTTGCATGTTGTTTTCCCTCTTCTGAAACAGGGTTTGAGATCTATTTTATACACCTGAATTCTGACTGCCCTTCAGCTGACCTACTTACCCCATCCACGTGGTTTGCTTAGTACTGTTCTCTGGCCTTTTGACCTACTTCTAATCAGTTATGAAATCCAGGGATATGTCAGAAGTCCAAAGTGACCCTGCAACAGGTCACTTGCACTCTGGGGATGGGCAGGATAAAGGTGAGCTGAGGTTCATGTTCACTGAGCTTATTTAAGTACATTCCACTCAGTATATTTAATGTATGAGTCTGTCAACCAAGGCTACTACCTAGGCTCTGCTGTTTTAAATATTTAGTAAGATGACTGAGAGCCCAGACTTATTATACTGTTGAATTCCCTTAGAATCTGTAGACAGCACAGCTGACCGAATTGCCATCTCTGCAATTGTCTGTGACTGTGACCATTCACTTGCTACCTGAATATATTTGGTTTATCTTGAAGCAAGTGAGTGTTTCTGGCACTTTCAGATCCTGTCATATTTGATTTGCTCATTAATACGGTAGTTTGGCTTGTTAGGTGTGGCCCAGTGGGAGTTCCCGAAAAGCCAGAAATATTTAACAATCTGTCTTCTCCCCATCCATCAAATCACTGATGGTCTTAATATGCCTGGTGTGGAATATGCTGAGACTGGAGAATCACTTAGTGCCTCAATTTTGACTTCTGCCAAATAAGACTAAAGCTCTCTGTCCTGTTCACTCCACAAAATGGCTAAGCTCAAAAAAGGTATGCATGGAGAGATACTAGGCTATGTTAAAAGCATTCTTAAGATGTAAACTTTGGACTTGGGATTATGTTTGGAAATATTCATCAATATATTTTTTAATGTTTTTTTAAAATTTATTTTTGAAGGAGAGAGAGACAGAGGATGAGTGGGGGAGGAGCAGAGAGAGAGGGAGACACAGAAATTGAAGCAGGCTCCAGGCTCTATGCTGTCAGCACAGAGCCCGACGTGGGGCTTGAACTCACGAACTGTGAGATAATGACCTGAGCCGAAGTTGGTCGCTCAACTGACTGAGCCACCCAGGCGCCCCTATTCATCAATATTTAAAAAAATTATTTTTAATGTTTACTTTTGAGAGAGAGAGGCACACAGAGTGAGAGTGGGGGAGGGGCAGAGAGAGAGTGAGACACAGAATCCAAAGCAGGCTCCAGGCTCTGAGCTGTCAGCACAGAGCCCAATGCGGGGCTCGAACCCACGGACTGTGAGATCATGACCTGAACCTAAGTCAGATGCTTAACTGACTGAGCCACCCAGGAGCCCCTACATTCGTCGATATTTCAATTTTCTCCTGGTAGTTTGCCTTTTCCCCATCTCCCTTGAGGAGCTGCTCTAGCACCTGTACTTATAAGCTCTGAGGAAAGACGTGAGCCTTCCTGGTTTGGGGGATGCATGAAGAGTAAGGGCTAAGGGCTGAGGAGACTGGGGCAGGAGTGAAAAGATGACATCTCAGGTATGGGGGAAGTAGAGACATAACTGATCTTGCAGCAAGGAGCCTGGAGCCTGCTTTTCTGGGGAGACAGCAGAAAACCCAGGTAGTCTGAGTCTGTGAAAGCAGCCTGGGATGTTGCTCTGCTTTCTTGGAAGATCCAGGGAGGTAGCAGGGCCCCAGGGAGGATGTGGCTGCTTGGAGGCTTTCAGTGGTCCAGGTTTAGATGTGTTCACAAAGACTCTCCACCCACCAGGAGCCAGGCTGGAGACCTGTGCGAAGCTGACTCAGAGAATACAGGGCGGGGGGGGGGGGGGGGGGGGCGCGGCAGGGGGAGGGGAGGGGGGCAGGGGGATGTCAAAGCCTGAGGTTTCCATCCCCCACCCCTTCCACTGGTGCCTTGGTCTCCAAATGAATGGACCAATTGACCGAGATCACATTTCCCCCCTTCCAGGAGAAATGAGGGCTCAAATTAGAGATTAAGCTGATAGATGAAAAATAAAGCTGCATTTCTCATTTAACTGAGTTTATATACTGCTGTGTTTGCTTTAGCCTCTGGTATTATTCCTAATGCAACAAAGCATGTTTCAGAAAAAGCTTTAGCTTGTAATGGGAATGAATGAGAAGATTAATTCTGAGAAAATTTTGCAAAGAGATATGAACAAATCCTGACAAGTGAAGGGAAGTGAGAAATGGGCTAAGCACAGGGTTTCAGCAGATAATCATGATGCAACATGCCCTGGGGACAGCATCCCAGTAACCTTGGCTCAGGCCCTTTGTCATGTGCACACCTAGGTGAGCTCACATTTTAACTTACCCTTTGTGTGTGATTGATTAATTGTAAGCATTAACCAAATAAAACATAGACCATAAGAAACTGTGGTTCCCTGAAAACCTCGTGGTTCTCCTGTACAAATATTATTGGGTTTTAGAATTTTGTTTCTTTAGAGGTTGATCTGAGAATCACCAACACCAGGTTCTCAAATGCCAGATACTTTAACATTTCTGAGCTGTGTAATTACCAACCTTTAAATCTCTATCAGTAAGGTGTTCACATACTGAGGGCTTAAAACATGTAACACAGAGAAAAATAGTTTCCTTTTCACTTGATATTTTCAAGGATGGGTTCTGGGAGTTGGGATGCTATATTGAAAGCTGTTCTCATACACAAATGCACGGCTTTTCTTTCTGCATTTCTTGTTGTCTTCTATGGATTATAGTTCACAAAGCATAGTTTTGCATAGCATAATCTATCTCTGTTTTTCAAATTCAATATTTCTAATTTATTGTTTTATTAGAAAAATATTTAAGTGCCTACTGTGTATCCAGCACTGGGCTGGGCACTTGAGATACATCTACTGACTATAGAGTAGCCAGATGCATTGTTTCCCTGGTAGTCTGTTTTCTGGGAACTACCTTCCTCTCTTGATCTCCTTCTCACTCCTATATATTTAAGAATAAGTCTGTATACTTATTGTGGGAGTGGTCATTGTACAACTGGATCCAGGTTGTACAACCATGACTACGGGACTCCCTTATGGTCATGTACCAGGTGAAGAAGGACCTGGAAGTATTGGCCAACTTGGAAAGTCAACAAAGTAATCATTGAATGAGCACCCACTGTATACAAGGTACGGTGTTCACGGCTAATGGTACAAAAAATCGAGGCCACAGTCTCTGCCTTACCATGAACTTTAAACTATGTTAAGGTACCACAGTCACATGAAAATACAAGGCAGAACCATGCTAAAGGAAAAAAAAAAAAAATAGCCAGGACCTTAAGTGCTATCTAAGTTCATAGGAAGGAAAGAGCAACTTGTCTTTGTCCTGAAGTCAAATGACAGCAGCTCTTTCTCTTTCTTCCTGGAAGTTCTATCTCCTCTTCCACCCTCTTGAATGGTAGTATCTTAGTCATGGAATCATAATACACTCCCAGTTTAAGATGAAAACATGAAGTTTCGCCTCACTCATAATTTTCATGACAAACCGTCTTTTACGTTTTTGAGGATAAGATTTAGTGCGAGAACTGCAGAGACAGGCTCACACCAGCAGGTGGAGGAATGTGCCGTTTGAACTTGACCTCTCAGGTTATCCAGTGGTTCGGCAAAGGTTGAGATTGCAATTTTAATTACTGCCTTAGTTCTCTTTCTTTGTTCCAGATATTTCTGCACCAAAGTACCCTGAAAAAATACCCATATTCTGAAGAAGATAAATCGAAATTGATTATTTTCGTCACTGGGGCCAGAGCATAAAGTTTGTCCCTTTCAAAATCGGAGATGTAAAATATCGAAATCTAAAGAAACAATTTATTCTGAGGCAGAATATTGGAAAAGTCTTAAAATTAAAAACGAAAGCATGGGATCTTAACATTCTTTTTTTAAAAAAAAATTTTTATGTTTACTTTTGAGAAAGAGAGAGAGACAGAGTGCAAGCAGGGGAGGGGCAGAGAGACAGGGAGACACAGAATCTGAAGCAGGCTCCAGGCTCTGAGCTGTCAGCACAGTGCCCCATGCAGGGCTCGAGCCCACGAACCACGAGGTCATGACCTGAGCTGAAGTCAGATGCTTAACTGACTGAGCCACCCAGGTGCCCCAGGATCTTCACATTCTTATGCTAGATTTAGGACACACCTAAATTGGGTGTGCTAGTAGGCTTCCCAGTCAACTATGAGTTTACAGGATTAGAATGGCAGAGCGGAGGGGTCTCCACTAGAGAGGTTTTCAAGGCTATCTGGGCATGTCTGAACTGATAAAACAGGCCCGAGTGAAGTCAAGTGCCCAGGGGAGGTTGAAGTCATCTGGGAGGAAGTCAAGTCATGCCCACTGTGGGGTTCAGGTGTATATGAGCATGTCTGGCAAGCTGTTGGTGGCTGGTAAGGTCTGAGGAGCTTCCTGGGTGAGAACTCACCCTAAGGGCAAAAGGAATCTGGTGACAAGCTTGAGCCAGGAGGAAACCTTAGTTGTCAGAGGGGAGCAGTGTGTCTGACTGGGACATTGTAGCAATCTCTTGATTGTATTCTGTAGTCTAGCTACTTAGAAGCATGTGCTTCATTGGGACATAGAGGGCTATGGTAAAAACGGAATGAATTTTTGCATTAAGCTTTATACAAAATACCCAGATCCCAGAAACACTGTTTTCCCTTCCAACTTGAACAGGTGAGTCATTCCCTTGCACTTCACTCCTGCACAGCTTGGAGGAGGGTCTGGAAAAACTGCTTGCTCAAGGGGCAGAGGCGGTTGCCAGCAGAATTGGGAGCACATGGAGACACCTTCTGGAGACTTCCAGAAATACAGGACGTGTTATATAGGGGCTGGAGGTTTGGTAGCAAGAACCAGGGACATTTGTGTTGGAGTTAATGGGATGTCCTTTGACTCAGAGGCTTGTTAAGAACTGGAGAAATAGGCATTACAGATATACTATTAGCCAAGTTCTTAGAATGATAAAACATCTACTAAAAGAATCTTCATAACTGTGTCTCCCTTGATGTATAAGCTTTTTTGGTAAAACCCCATTTCTTGGGTAATATTTTTAAATTTTTTCTTTAACGTTTATTTTTGAGAAGAGAGAGATAGAGCATGAGTGGGGGAGGAGATAGAAAGAGGGAGACACAGAATCTGAAACGGGCTCTGGGCTCTGAGCTGTCAGCACAGAGCCCGGTGCAGGGCTCCAACTCACGGACTATGAGATCATGACCTGAGCTGAAGTCGGACACTTAACCGACTGAGCCACCCAGGCGCCCCTTGGGTAATATTTTTATAGCAGTAAAACATATACTGGTGGATAAATCTTAAGTTTATATCACAACAAATTTTACAAATGAAAAACGTGTGCACACCCACCTACACTGATGTACAGAACATTATGAACAGCTTAGAAGTGCCCCCTGGGCATACTTCCACTCTCCCTCCCTAAGGGTAATCACCACCCTGATTTCCAATATTGCAAATTACTCTTGCCTCTTTTTTTTTTTTTTAATGTTTATTTATTTTTGAGAGAGAGTGCACAAGCGGGGAGGGGCAGAGAGAGAGGGGGACAGAGGATCCCACGGGGACTCTGTGCTGACAGCAGAGAGCCTGATGGGGGGCTCGAACTCACAGACTGTGAGATCATGACCTGAGCCAAAGTCAGACACTTAACCGACTGAACCACCCAGGCACCCCTACTCTTGGCCTCTCTTAAACTTTGTATAAACGGAACCATACAGAACATCGATATTCTGTTTGGCCTGTTTTACTCAATACTATGCCTGCAAGTTTCATTTATGTTCTTGCCAAACTTCATGTTTTCATTGCTGTACAATATTCCATTATATGAATGTAGCACAATTGTATTTATCCATTTTACTGTTGGTGGACATTTGGGTCGTGTCCAGTTTGGGGATATTATGAACAATGCTGCCATAGAGATAGATATCAGTACCTGTTTTTCCTGCACACGTGCCCTCATTTGCCCAGATCTGATATATAATTTTTAATGGCATTGTTTTCCTTCCTGATGTAGAAAACGTAATTTCCTGATGTAGAAAATGTGCAGTTCTCCTGAAGTAAAGGGATTGAAGTAAAGATGAAAGTAATTTGAAGAGAAGGCTAGGAAGAAAGCACTGGCATTACTTAGACTAGCTGGGTACTGATACTTTCGAATACTCATTTGCTATCATAAGTTAAAGTGGTAACAATGTGAACTATGTCATTGCTCATGACAAATTTAAAAGTAATTAGGATAGGGGCGCCTGGGTGGCTCAGTCAGTTGAGCATCCAACTCCTGGTTTCGGCTCAGGTCTTGATCCCAGGGTCGTGGGATGGAGCCCTACATCGGACTCTGCACTGGAGTCTGCTTGTGATTCTCTCTCTCTCCCTCCGTCCCTCTCCCCCACTCTCTCTCTGTGTCTCTCTAAACAAAAAAATAAACAAAAAGCAATTTGGGTAGCTTTCCACTGCTACCTAAAATATCTCCTCCTGGAAGCTCATTTTTAATATTAGCCTTAGGAAGATAAGCTTAGAAAACTAATTAAAATTACGAAAAAATATTTCTGTCCATCAGTGGAGATGGCTAGAAGTTGGTGGCAGCACGGATTGTGGCATTTACCCCTGTAGGCTGAGAAACATCAGTGGGTCTTCTAATTGTTTTATTTTTAGTTAATCTGTTTTGCGTGTTGACCTTTGTGTTTCATGAATTTAAGCTATGAAGACTGGATGGAAGGAAATAGCACTAAGTTTGGGTCCCAGGAGACAAATGTTTTGTGCTGTAAGCCTCACTCAGAATCTCTGTGGCGAAAAATATCCCTGGGGTTAAAGTTACCCAGTAGCTCTTGGTCCAACGCTGAAAATTCTGCATCTAGTCTCTAAGACTGTCACTTGGATTTGTTGAAAACTAATATTGTTTCTACTCACTTTTTAAATATAAAACTAGGGTGTGTTTATTCTAGAAAAATTGGATGGTGTGTAAAAATATAACACATAAAAATCTCATGTAAGAGCATCATCTTTTGTTAATATTTTGGAATATTTACTTTCAGTTTTTAAGTTCCCCATTTTTTTCCCATAGTTATTTTATTCAGTGCGTGTTTTTGAAATTTTCCTATGTACTGATGGCACAACTGAATAGAACCAGGGGTCCTGCAATCTCTTATAGGTTCTCCAAGACTTGAGCTTACCCAACAGGATCCAGAACAACTCCAAGACCAGAGATGATGGGGCTGGAAAGAATGACCTCCAGGAAATGGTGCAGGAAAGAGAACATAGCAGCCTGAGACAGCTGTCCTTAGAAAGGCTTGCTGGTGGGGCACCTGGGTGGCTCAGTAGGTTAAGTGTCCAACTCTTGGTTTTGGCTCAGGTCATGATCTCATGGTTCGTTGGATTGAGCCCTGTGTCAGGCTCTGTGCTGACAGCATGGAGCCTGCTTGAGATTTTCTCTCTCCCTCTCTCACTGCCCCTCCCCTGCTTGCACACGCTCTTTCTCTCTCAAAATAAATAAATAAACTTAAAAAAAAAAAGAATGACTTACTGGCAAGTTTGGCCCTTGCCCAGCAATGGAAACTTAGATTTCAGGAGTTTTCTTACCATTCTCTAACTGATAAGGATGGTTTACTGTACCCAGCCTAGACTGTTTGTGCAAACATATGTTTCTGGTGAACACCTGTTCTTCTGAGAGTCTGGAATTTTGACACGTGGTAGGTCCCTACATGGGAAGCCTCCAATAAAAACTTTGGATACTGGGTCTAGTGAGGTTCCCTGGTAGACAACACTTTGCATAGGTTGTTACATGTGGTTGTTGGAAGAATTAAGTACATCCTATGACTCCACTTGGAGAGTTATCTGGAAGCTGATTCTAGGTTCTTTGGGACTTTGCCCCAGGCATCTTTTTCCTTTGCTGATTTGGCTTCGTATCCTTTTGTTGCCATAAACTGTACCTGTGAGTATAACTACATTCTGTGAGTCCTTGTAGCAAATCACTGAACATAAAGTTGGTCTTGGGAGACCCCTGATACGGTGACCCACTGGGAACTTAAGTTACCAGATGAGTCATTACCTCTCCTTTCATGGTGAACCTTAGGATAAAGCTGAGGATATAAGTCCTTGAGTGGGTCTCCTCAAAAGCCATGCTCCAGGGGTAGAGATTTGGGCAAGATAAATGGCTTAATGTCCCAGGTAACTTATAGCCACAGAAGGGTTGGAGAGACTGAACCTGAGGACTATTTATCTGTTCAATCCACATCCTCCTCTGCCCTGAACAATCCTCTTGCTGGAGAACAGTCTCACTGGTTTAAAAAAAAAAAAATTGCAACTATCAGCCATAGTTCAATATACCTTCAGCCCAATATAATGTCCAAACATTTAAGGAAAACCAATAGTATGATAGGCATGGATTCAATAGACGGACCCGACTCACAAAAGAGAAAGAGTTAATACAGGAAGCAGAGGAAATCTTAAAAATAATTACAAATACGTAAGAAAATTGAGAAATTTTTATTTATACAGTTCTCCTTACTGAGAGCCCTGTACATGATAGAAGCAATGTGTTGCTTGGCTGCTGGATTATTCTCAATAAATCCTGGGGATTTTGCTTTACTCTCCAATCCCCAAATCACTTGGTCTCAAGCGCTGAGACGCTTCTCACTTAAAACTGGCACTAGTTTATGGAAGTTAAGAAGTGTCTTTAAAGACTTGGCACAGAGGGTGGTAATAGAAGAGAATTATGTCACAACACAGGAAATATCTCGAAATCAGTTGTCAGACATCATTGTGCCCACAGACCCTCAGACACGGTCAGAGGGAGTTGCTTTCTGGCTGTTTCTTTCCTTGGGTCCTATTCTGCTTCCATGCTCTTAGACACCATCCTTAGAGATCAGAGTGGCTTTTTCTAGCTCCTCTTTCCCTTGAGACCCCTGACTACAATCTCTGGGATGCCAGCAGGAAAAAAGAAGTCCCTTAACATGCAACAGACCAAGAAGCAAACCCAAACCTACCTGCACAAAGATGAGGACTCACATTACTGCACAGAACAGCTTAGTTCCATATCCTCTCAGTCATCCTTGCTGGGCTGGGCTGGGCCAGAGCTTTCCTTTTACATAATCAGAGTTTCCTTTAAAGTATTTTATTTATTTATTTTTAAGTTTATTTATTTATTTTGAGAGAGACAGAGGCAGCACAAGTGGGGGAGGGTCAGAGAGCGAGGGAGAGAGAGAAGCCCAAGCAGGCTCTGCACTACCAGCACAGAGCCCTATGTGGGGCTCGAACTCATGAAACCATGAGATCATGACCTGAGCCGAAACCAAGAGTTGGATGCTTAACTGACTGGGCCACCCAGGTACGCCTCCCTTAAAGCATTTTCACAAAAAAAAATGGGGAAAAAAGCAGTTTTCCCCCAAGGCAGTTGTCTCCAGTGTCCTCAATGCAGTGGTGGCTGCAGCTTAAAAAATTCTAGTCCTAACTTCCTCTCTTTTGTTCTGCTTCAGGAGGAAAGATAATTTTTGTTGTTGAGAATATTAGTCAAATACCCTCAATGTGGCTGGCCTCTGAAGATTTTCCTGCCTCAGCCCTTACGAGCCAGCATCACCTCCAGGGCAGGGCACACCCTCTGCCTCCAGCTCTGGGTGTTCTGAGACGTACAGTCCTGAATGGATGCAAAAAGAGGAGGTGGGGCCCCATCGAGAGCAACAGGGCATAGCTCCTGGGTATTATTTTGTGCAGGACCTGCATTTCTGAGCTGGGTGCTGATAGGGGGGTGACTCGTGCTCCTTTTCTGTTCTTCCCAAGTGTCCATGTGGCTCTGTCCCAAGGGCTGGAGCCTGTTTAGTTCACTGCGTTCTCTTTGTGTCTTGGCCACAATTATGTTTCACAGGCCAGTATCCTTTGTGCTGACATATGGGTCTAGATTCCTTTTGGGTCCTGTCAAATGGTCGACAGGGTTTCTTTTTTTTTATTTTTTAATTTTTTAAAAAATGTTTTTATTTATTTTTGAGACAGGGAGAGACAGAACATGAGCAGAGGAGGGGCAGAGAGAGAGAGGGAGACACAGAATCCAAAGCAGGCTCCAGGCTCTGAGCTGTCAGCACAGAGCTGATGCGGGGCTCGAACTCACGGACTGTGAGATCATGACCTGGGCTGAAGTTGGACGCTTGACCGACTGAGCCACCCAGGTGCCCCTGGTTGACAGGGTTTCTAATGCTGTTGAAACTTTTGTATTTTAAGAAGCTTATATGGATATCTTAGTGGGAAGCTGTAAGAAACTATTGGAGATTATTACCCTGATGCAGCAGTAACCTGGAAATTGTAGGTTGGGAGATTTGATTAATGAGGGAAGTGGAGGAGAGATTGAGCTGAGTACGGCCCCTGAGGCAGGGATGGGGTAAGTTGCAGTTGTTGGAAGCTGTCCTACTTTGGATCCTGTATTCCTGGTGAGGAGGGCTGAACAGGAGAGGAAAGTGAGAGGTTACCAGAGCGATACCTTGTTTGCTTTGGAATTTTGCCAGGTGTTGGCTTTGGTCTCAATCCTTGTGGATACTAGATGGGAAATAAAGTCTAAAGAAGAGAACCTTTTTACACCAGCTTGGTGATCCTCTGAGAGGGCCAAGGCCAAGGGCCAGGGTCCAGGGAGACCAGATTTCTATCAGAATTTCTCCAGGTCCTGGACATAAACCTTTTTAAAAGAATTAAATTTTGTTTTATTGTGGTAAGGACATTCAGTGTGAGATCTATTCTGTTGACAAATTAAGTGTATAACACAGTATTGTTAACTATAAGTACAGTGTTACGTAGCAGATCGCTAGAATTCATTCATGTCGCTTAACTGAGACTTTATGTCCACTGATTTGCAGCTCCCCATTCCCCTATCCCCTGGCCTCTGGCAACCGCCCTTCTGCTCCTTGACTCTGTATTTTAGCATCCCCATATTCATTGCAGCATTATTCATAATAGCTAAGATATGGAAACAACCTAAATGTCCATTTGCAGATGAATGAAGAAAATATGGCGTACACACACAATGGAGTATTGTTCGACCTTAAAAGAATCACATTTT
Source organism: Acinonyx jubatus (assembly GCF_027475565.1). NCBI lineage: Eukaryota > Metazoa > Chordata > Mammalia > Carnivora > Felidae > Acinonyx > Acinonyx jubatus. The sequence continues at coordinate 96,696,978 of NC_069386.1, forward strand.
GAATTTTTTTTATATTTATTTATTTTTGAGAGACAGAGCGAGACAAAGTGAGACTGGGGGAGGGGCAGAGAGAGAGGGAGACACAGGATTGGAAACAGGCTCTAGGCACTGAGCTGTCAGCACAGAGCCTGACGCGGGGCTCGAACCCACAGACTGTGAGATCATGACCTGAGCCAAAGTCAGACGCTCAACCGACTGAGCCACCCAGGCGCCCCAAAAGAAGCACATTTTGTAATGTGAGGCAACACGGATGAACTTTGGGTACATTATGCTGAATGAAATATGTCAGTCTCAGAAGAGACAACGCTACATGGTTCACTTACATCGTTATCTAAAATAATGAAATATTTGGACAGAAACCGCTTTAATCTATTCCAGGAAAAGAAGACCTAAGTCCCTCTAATCCTCCACCAGTGTCTGATTCCAATTGCCAACACTTCCTCCACGCCTTGTGTGCCATTCTCATGAATGGAGGGAGCTGAGAAGGCTGACCAAGATCAAGCGTTAAAGGAGCCATAGGTTGTTGTGGCTGATTCACGCAGATAAAGAATAGCATATTCTGTTGTTTCCTACTGGAAGGATGCTAAAGAAGGCACGGTCCCTGTCCTCAAAGAATTCATTCACATAAAGTATTTTTCCAACAAACTAAAAACTTGAAAACTCTTTAAAATCTACTTTTGAGGATCCACAAAACACATGTAATTTTAAAACTGGAGTTGTAATTTGTTAGGCCACACCCTGAGCAGAACAACTGTATGCAAGGGAGGAAGCTGGGCATCCCACTGGGGGTACATATAGATTAGTGCTTCTTTCCTATTCAGAAAGTGGAACAGATGGTTAGGAGTGAAGGCCCCAGAACTGACATGTGGGGGTTTCCTTCCAAGCCCAGCTCTATCACTTACCAGCTGTGTGACCTTGGGCAAATGACACAAACTGTATTTGCTTTAATTTCCTCACTTTTATTTAAAAAATTTTTAAAACATGTTATTTATTATTGAGAGACAGAGAGAGACAGAGCATGAGCATGGGAGGGGCAAAGGGAGAGGGAGACACAGAATCCGAAGCAGGCTCCAGGCTCTGAGCTGTCAGCACAGAGCCTGATGGGGGGCTCGAACTCACAAACCGTGAGACCATGACCTGAGCTGAAGTCGGACGCTTAGCCGACTGAGCCACCCAGGCGCCCCAGGTTTCCTCATTTTTAAAATGGGGATTAACAGTAATGCCAACCTCATAGGTTTGTTCTATAGATTAAGTGAGCTAGTAGCTGTCAAGTGTTTAGAATAGTGCTCAGTACCCTGTGAGCACAGTAACAATGACTATTGTTACTTGCCCTAAGACACATGGGTGTGAACGATATTCAAAGAATGAAAATCTTGTGAAGTTATTCAAGGCCAAAATCCCTTGCAAATTTTTTTCCCCTTCCCCATCCACGTTATAAACCTAAGAGCAATGCATATTTAATTATATACTGACCATTCTGCATTGCCAGGATGGACAAGAGCTTAACCAAGAGGAATTCCAAGGAAGTGCTACATTAGGCCATATATATTATTTTTTCACTTAATCCTTACAAGCACCCTTTCGTGTAGGTATTATCTCCGGTTTATGACAAACTAAGGCTTATTGAGGTTCATTACCTTGTCTAAGTTCATATGTGATAAAGAGGTTGATGTGTGCTGGGAACCTGATTTTTGTGACTCATGACTCTGGTGAGACAGATTTTCAGATCAGCAAGACCCAAAGAATGATTAAAAATTTTTTTTTTTATCAACTATGTGGATCTTTATGTCGTGAGAAAAAATTCCCAGTTCAGTTTTGAGTAACTTAGAGGCAGGGACTTCTTGTGTTCATTGCTCAGAAAAGATGTAGAAGGTAAAATTGGCTCTGGCCCCAGATTCAACCGAGTTGTGGAAGCTCTGTTGTTTTTTGAGCTAAATCAGTTGAGCATTTAGTATTCTGAGACATAACATCAATACTGAAGAGAATGTCCCCCTTCCCTGTTTATTCTCTGCAGAGATTGAAATTGAGCCACCTTGCTTCCTGCCATTTCTAAAACACTTGTTTTTGTAAACAAACAAACAACAAAAAAAACACTGCAGTATTTAAAGGCACAGACGTAAACAGCATTCATTCACTCAAATCACTGCATAGATATAACCTGTCACTTTCATTTGCTCTTTTTGCTGCTAGCACCCATCCCCACTTTTCTAGAAACAACACTCAGATTGAATGCCGTGGTTTGAGTTCTAAGTCATGATGTCCTGCCATCCCTCAGCCAAGCATCAGACACAGGACCCAAGCAAAATCACACTATCTTTTTGGAATCAAATCTTGAGCAGAGAGAAAAAGATGGGAAAGAGCAGGAGCGTTTGAGCAGCATTTGTGGGGCCTGGAGAAGGCCAATGGCTCATCAGTTTCTGCTCAATATTTAGAGCTGCTCTGGTTCCCATCTTTCCGAGCTACCATTGTAATATCTTCTGTCCATGCCTTTAGGTCAGCCCAAGTTCCAGTTTTTGTAACCAGACTCTTACCTGCTGTCTCTGGCCTGCGGGAGCCTCCCTGGTTTGGCCCTGCCCACCTCCTGGCCTCACCTGGCGCTGCTTTCCATCTCACTACAGGTCAGCTGTACTGCATTGCTTTCTAGCTCCTTGGACCCAAGGCCCTCTCCCATTGCCCATGGCTCTGCAGCCCAAATACCATCTCCTCAGACAAGTACTGACCACTCCAAAACTTTCTATCTCATGAGCCGGTTCAATTTCTGGTCTCAGTATTTAAAATTATCTCAAGCTTGGGCACCTGGCTGGCTCCGTCAGTTAAGCGTCTGACTTCGGCCTAGGTCATGATCTCGTGATTCATGAGTTCGAGCCCCACCTCGGGCTCTGTGCTGACAGCTCAAGGCCTGGAGCCTGCTTTGGATTCTGTGTCTTCCTCTCTCTCCATCTCTCCCCTGCTCATGATCTGTCTCTCAAAAATAAATAAATGTTAAAAAAAATAAAATTATCTTGAGATTTATTTATTTACTTATTATTATTTGCATTTCCCAATTAGAATATTGGGTCTAAGAATATGGAGACTTTGTCTATTTTGTTCACCGGTATACCTAGTATTTAACAGTGTTTAGTGCTTAATCGATCCTCATTAAATATTTATTGAATGAATGAGTATGTTGTATGTGGTGCACCCTAGGCAGAGCAATCACAGTGTCCTATAATCAACCAAGTGGTTAAGAGCACAGGCCCTGGAGTCAGGCTGTTTGAATTGTAATCTTGACTCTGCAAAAATTCTAAATGAAGTACTAGCAAATCGAATCCAACAATACTTTAAAATAATTATTTACTACAATCAAGTGGGATTTATTCCTGGGCTGTGGGGATGGTTCAATATCTGCAAATCAATCAATGTGATACATCACATTAATTAAAAAAAAGGGTAAGAACCACATGATCCTGTCAATAGATGCAGAAAAAGCATTTGACAAAATACAGCATCTTTTCTTGATGAAAACCCTCAATAAAGTATGGATAGAAGGAACATTCCTCAACATCTTAAAAGCCATATATGAAAGACCCACGGCTAATATCCTAAATGTGGAAAAACTGAGAACTTTCCCTCTGAGGTCAGGAACTTGACAGGGATGTCCACTCTCATCAGTCATTCAACATAGTACCAGAAATCCTAGCCTCAGCAATCAGACAACAAAAAGAAATAAAAGGAATCAGAACAGGCAAGGAAGAAGTCAAACTTTCATTCTTCGTAGACAACATGATAACCTACATGGAAAACCTGAAAGATTCTACCAAAAAACAGCTAGAACTGATACATGAATTCAGCAAAGTTGCAGAATATAAAATCAACATAGAGAAATCGGTTACATTTCTATACACCAATAATGCAGCAGCAGAAAGAGAAATCAAGGAATCGATTCCATTTACAATTGTACCAAAAGATACTTAGGAATACCTAGGAATAAACCTAACCAAAGAGGTAAAAGATCTGTATTCTGAAAACTATAGAAAACATGTGAAAGAAATTGAAGAGGACACAAATAAATGGAAAAACATTCCATGTTCATGGATTGGAAGAATATTGTCAAAATGTCTATACTACCCAAGCAATCTACACATTCAACGCAATCCCTACCAAAATAACACCAACATCTTTCACAGAGCTAGATTAAACAATTCTAAAATTTGTATGAAACTAGAAAAGACCTGAATAGCCAAGATAATGTTGAAAAAGAAAACCAAAGCTGGAGGCATACAATTATGAACTTCAAGCTGTATTTACAAAGCGGTAATCATCAAGACAGTATGGTACTGGTACAAAAACAGACACATAGATCAATGGAACATAATACAGAATCCAGAAATGAACTCACAAACGTATGGCCAACTAGTCTTTGACAAAGCAGGACAAAGTATCCAATGGAAAAAAGACAGTCTCTTCAGCAAATGGTGTTGGAAAAACTGGAAAGCAAGATGCAGAAGAATGAAACTGGGCCATTTTCTTACACCATACACAAAAACAAACTCAAAATGGGTGAAAGACCTAAATGTAAGGCAGGAAACCATCAAAATCTTAGAGGAGAAAGCAGGCAACAACTTCTTTGACCTAGGCTGCAGCAACTTCTTACTGGACATGTCTCTGGAGGCAAGGGAAACAAGAGCAAAAATGAACTATTGGGACCTCATCAAGATAAAAAAGTTTCTGCACAGTGAGGGAAACAATCAACAAAACTAAAAGGTAACCAACAGAATGGGATAAGTTATTTGCAAATGACATATCAGGTAAAGGGTTAGTATACAAAATTTATAAAGAACTTACCAAACCCAACACCCAAAACACAAACAATCCAGTAAAGAAATGGGCAAAAGGCATGAACAGACACTTTTCCAAAGACATCCAGATGGCTAACAGACACATGAAAAGATGCTCAACATCACTCACCTTTAGGAAAATGCAAATCAAAACCACAATGAGATACCACCTCACACCATCAGAATGGCTAAACAATTCAGGAAACAATGGATACTGGCGAAGACACAGATTAAGGAGAACACTTTTGCACTGTTGGTGGGAATGCAAACTGGTGTGGCCACTGTGGAAAACAGTATAGAGGTTCCTCAAAATGTTAAAAATAGAGTTACCCTATGACCCAGCAATTGCACTACTAGGTATTTATCCAAAGGATGCAGAAATGTGGATCCAAAGGGGCACATGCACACCAATATTTATAGCAACACTATCAACAATAGCCAAGTTATGGAAAGAGCCCAAATGTTCATCAACTGATGAATGGATAAAGAAGATGTGGCATAAAAATACAATGGAATATTACTTGACGATCAAAAAGAATGGAATCTTGCCATTTGCAACAACGTGGTGGAACTAGAGTGTATTATGCTAAGCAAAATAAGTCAGTTGGAGAAAGACAAATATATGATTTTACTCATGTGTGGAATTTAAGAAACAAAACAGATGAACATAGGGGAAGGGAAGGAAAAACAAGATAAAACCAGAGAGGGAGGCAAACAAAAAGAGACTCTTAAATACAGAAAACAAACTGAGGGGTAATGGTGGGGTATTGGGTGGGGGGGATGGGCTAAATGGGCGATGTGCATTAAGGAGGGTATTTGTTGGGATGAGCACTGGGTGTTATATATTTGTGATAAATCACTAAATTCTATTCCTGAAGCCCTTATTACACTACATGTTAACTAACTTGGATTTAAATAAAGTAAAAAATAAATTAAAAAATAAAAATATTAAGAGAAATTAACAGATTTTATAGGCTAAAATAAAGATTATACAAGGTGTTGTTAGTGGGGGAAAAAACAGAATCCTTGACTCTAACATTTGCCTACTGGGTGACATTAGGCAAGTTACTTAAGCTCTCGATGCTTCAATTTTTATCATTTCTAAATGTTAACAATAAAAATGTATAAGTAAGATGAAAATTAAGTAAGCCTCTTGTACATTGCATGGAAAACAAGGTGATTCAATATATGACCACAAATATTATTGTCGTATTTCTCAATTGAAACAAGCTTTTGTCAGAGATTGTAAGATGTACCACGGACTTCACATTAACTCTTTTGGAGAAAACCACAACCAAATATAATGTTAAATGCACCCAATTTTAAAAAACCTAATTTACAACATCATAGATTTATCTCTACAAATACATGCTGCCTTCCTTTTCAGGATGACAATCACAATTGGGTCTAACATGCCTATCAAGTATGGCCATTGGCTGTTACATGTAATGTAATGGTAACCGCTGCTGGTGATCTGGACCTTGTTAGCATCTTTGTGATATAGCAGAATAATTTAATCACATGTCAAAGAATATTGTGGGTTATGTGGGGTTTCATTAGTTTCTTCGCATTTCCTTTTTGGCTACCTTGTGTTGTTGCGGATAATTACATTACAAGTAAGTTCAAGTAAAGAGCTTTTCTGGGAAGAGCTGGAAGCTTTTGATAGATTTGGGCATCTGAATGATAGTTTTTGACACATCAGTTGGTCTTAACAATTGAAAATCTTATAATCTGTTCTCAGAATTTTGGCAATTTTTACTGCTTTCAATCACAGCATCCAATGTATGGTTAATTTTGTGCATACACAAAATTTTGTTCTATGTTGCATTATTAGTGGAATCTTTAAAAAGGCCTTTTAAGTGATAATTGTAATGTGGATTTAAATTTACCACCTATCTGTACACGTGAGACTAATATAAGACTGTATGTTGACTGTAGTGGAATTAAAATTTAAAAATAATAAAAATAGATAAATGAATAAATTCACCAGCTATCAGTGCAAATAACTCCACAGAAGTAACAGGTGACGAACTGACCCACATCATGTGAATTTCCTAACCGCAGAGGGGGTGAAAATTGTGAGTGGATGCCATCCACTTGTTCTCTGTCTTCTCGAAACTGACTGTACATTAGAATCATCTGGGCAACTTAAAAGAGTCCCACATCCTCAGGCCAAATCCCAAACCAAGTAGTCTGATATCACTACTTTTAGAGTTCTTCAGATGATTTCAATGTGCAGTGGAGTGACCAGTACTAGTACCCTGTACCAGTGGCTGGTGACCTTCTTTTGACACATGTGAGATGTATCTTCATCGCAGAGATGTTAAAGTGTGAAAAATTAATTAATTAAGAAAAACAAGAGATATAAGAAAACAGGGTATTACTATTGTTATTGTTAGCCCAGCCCCAGGAAGATTCAGACCATGAAAAATAACGTATTGGCTCAGACCCATTTTGTGGAAAAACCGATGTTCCTTTGTTGTCCTTTATTGCACATTTGATAGTTCCTACTAGGAATGTGTCTGAGTGATTGCCTTTCCTTTAGTTACTACCAAAGACCTGACAAGAGGCTTAAAGACAAAGCCTGACACTCAAGCCCTCTAAAGAAAAAAAAAAAAGGAGGTGTAGAATGCATCTAATGCTCCTTGTCAATGAGCATTAGATGCACCTGTATCCTGTTCTCTCTTGTCCCCTTTGAGTTCGTTTCGGCATCCCAAATGCTCCGGGACTGGACCTCAGTGCTTCCTCTGATCCAGTGGTATCCTCTCTCTACCCATCCCCAAGGCATGGAGAACGGATCTCAGGTTCTTTTAACATCAGGAAAAAGTGTCCCTCCAAGTTGGATGATGGCCGAGCAGCTTACAGTACGTGTAATTGCAGTTGTTAACTGCACTACATTTCTAGGATGGACTGATTTCTTTCCAATGGATATTTGCAGTTTTTTCCCACAGGTCTATCAGGTCTGAGCATATCACTATACCTAGGCATTAAAGTTTGCATATTTGCAGAGCCTATTGTATTGCCAGCGATGAAACTAACCTCAGGAGAAGCTGCAATTAACCTTCACCTGCTCATCATTTTAAGCCTGCCAACCGAGAAGACGGGGGACTTATTTCTTCATATCTGACAGCCACATGGCCCACCAGGCAATTAGGAAAATATATGTAGTGGAGCGGTCTTTTCACAGATCACATGTGGAAATCAGCATTACAGAAGGAAGTGTTAGGATCCTCATTTACCGCAGACGACGTGCTCATTATAAACTCATTAACTACTAGGTTGAAAATACAGTCCAGAAACAGAGTGCAGAGTAGTTCATATTTAATACTTTCATATTTCCTTAAAAGTAGTTTGTTAAATGGTGGCATAGCAATAAATCAATACAGTCAGTAAGTCTGTAGCCCTCGAAGTAGGTTTCGACAGGAGAAAGATGGGCTCAGTTAATTAAAGAAGGAAACAGATGGGTATGACATATAGGCAGGGATAACAAAGGAGGGTTCAAAATGTAAAATATAAGTTGTGGAGGAGTTTTAGAAAATGGATAAGCTTACTGGATAAAGTAATTTACAGTGACATAAACCTCCTTGAGAAAGATCAGATGAGTATTTGTAATCTCTTCTGGCTTAGTAAAGTTTTAAATATTTCATGTTTAATATCTTAATATCTGGGTTTTGATGTGATTAAGAATATAGCTTTGCTTTCCAAATAGCTGACCAACTTTCAAATATTTTTCATCACTTTTGAGTAATTTTCATTCCCTCTTTTGTGATTCTCTGTTCAACATCTGTTGAAATCTCTGTTTCTGAGTTGTAGTTGATTTGAGTAATAGTCGGCCCTTTTGATTATTGTGGTTTTGAAGTAGATTTTAACGTGTCATGTAAATTACCTTACTGCTTTTGCTCAGAATGTCCTTGCCTACAGTCTTCCATTAATTTAACAAAAGAACTATTTTGTCAAGCTCCAGAGATAGGCATTGTCTCCCAAGAAGACGATTACATGAATCATTGTTGATATTCAGTTGGGATCTTAGGAATAAAAAAGGGAGGGGATGGGATAGTGGCATCATGAACAGATTGCACACAAATGAATAATACCTACCACTTCATAGCACTCATCGCAGGCTAAGTGCTGCTTAGAGTGATTTGCACATATTGTTTGATTTAACCCTCAAAACTATTCTATTGTTATCTCTAGACTATAGAAACTATGGTTGAGTTTTCATCGTGTGCTCCAGGGCACACGGCTGGCATACCTTGGAGCCAGGGCCCAAATTCAGACAGTCACCGCCAGATGCTGCTCTTGGTCACTATACTTTTTTCCTCTCAGGGTGGTCTGATAATGCAGAGTGTAGAGGTTACTTAATAATTAATACTCACATTTAACATGCCTTTCATCTCGATTGCACGAAGCACTTATACATGCATGATCTCACTTTGTGCCCCTTCCTTTGTGCAGAACATATAGAAATGCATGGTTGGACATATTGTCCTTACTAGAGAATTTTAGCCAGGGTTGAAAACCACTGGTTTATACTTTCATGAAGTTTCTCTTATCAAGGTGGTTTTTTTAAGCGTTATGCTTTCCTTTATTGTACACGTTACAACTTATGGCTATACATCACAAGATGGTTTGTAAGTTGTTAGCAGGTAATTGAAATTTAATATTCAACCATGCTTATTGATGGCATTATAATTTATTATACTCATCATTAGAGAGTTTCAGGAAAAAATATTGGAGAAAAAAGGGCAAGAATTACCAACCAAAATATTAACTCTTTTAGACTTCATGGTGAACGTTTATTTTTACCTGGTGCGAGAAGGAAGACAAATGTGAGCAAGATTCACAACCACTGGAGGTATGTTAGAGCTATTTCTAATTGCTTCCTTAATGGCAGTGAGGGTTTTACTCTCCCCACCATCATGGCCCTCAAGAAAGGGGCAAGTTAAAGTCCATGTTAGAGAGGTTGAGAGTGAAATGGAGAAGCAATCTTCACCAGATGGGGAGAGGAAGCAAATCAAAGCCCTTCCACCAACCAAGGGAATATGGAGGGGAAGGAAAGGAAAGGAAGGGAAGGAGAAAGTAGGGTCAGGAAGTCTGTTCCTAGGTCCTCAACACCGCTTCTTCTGCCTTGGGCTTTATCTCAGAGGACAGGCTGGGGGAAATAGGAACAGACTTGGGTGTAGCTGGAGGGAGGGGATAAGGAGAGTCCTGGTCATGTCCAACACGGCCCTTCAGCCTTTCAAGTGTACAGCTCAGTGATTTGTGGTACAATCACCAGGTTATGTCACCGCTAATTCTGTGACATTTAATCTGTACCTGAAGTTTTTCTTAGTGCAGTTGTGGCACCGTGGAGCAGACAATACATCCAAAAACTAGGCTGATCTTTCTGTGTGTATTTAATTAGGTGCCCCCACCGTACAGTCTTAATCAATCCCGCAAATTCTGTGTGTGTCTGAAACACTGGCTCTTTGGATAAAGACAAGGTTTAGGAAGCCTCAGTTACCTGTGACGTCTTATGTCAGACCCAACTTTCCATAAACGCCAGTATCTGTGGAAGTAGCTGGGACATACATTTGAAAAACAGATGTGGGTATCGTTAGCATGTTCGCAGTAATCATAAGGTAGTGTGATCCGAGAACCTCCTTAACTGCTATAGTTCCCTTGATTCATGATCAAAAATCCTGATTCAACAGAAAGTCCTCCTTTCTTATCAGTGAGTTGAATAGATGAGCAAAAGATTAATGCACCCATTAAAGGCAGAAAAAAGGGATTTCACTTCCAGAAAATAGGATGAGATCTTTGCAAATCACTTCATCATCCTACGAGGCAATGCCAGGAATCAGAAGTTCCATTAACCTTAGTGCCATGAGAAGACTAGAAAGTGGCTAACGGGTTGCATTAGGTAGAGAATAGAAGGAAAGAAAACCACGAAAGCAATGGGACCCATAGAAGAAGAAGGAAGTTTCAGGGTATGGGGCGAGGATGTGGGGAGACCTGGGTGGACACAGAGCAGGAGCTGTTCCAACGGCCTAGTGTGCTGCTCTGAGATGAAAACCAAGGTCAGCTGCTTGCAGGTGATGTTTTCCTTTAAACAAAACAAAACAAAACAAAACAAAACAAAACAAAACTAAACAGGGGCCCTGGGTGGCTCAGTCGGTTGAGCATTCGACTTCAGCTCAGGTCATGGTCTCGTGGTTTGTGGGTTTGAGCTGTGCTGACAGGTCAGAGTCTGGAGCCTGCTTCGGATTCTGTGCCCCCCTCTCTCTCTTTCTCTCTCTCTCTCTCAAAAATAAACATTAAAAAACAGTTCCTCTTTAAAAAATTTTTTAATGTTTATTTTTGAGAGAGAGAGAGAGAGAGAGAGAGATCGTGAGCATGAGTGGGGGAGGGGTAGAGAGAGAGGGAGACACAGATTCCAAAGCAGGCTCCAAGCTCAGAGCTGTCAGCACAGAGCCCGACGCGGGGCTCGAATTCACACACGGTGAGATCATGACATGAGCCAAAGTCAGACGTTTAACCGACTACGCCACCGGGCATCCCCCCCACCACCGACCACCTCGGAAAAAACAGTTCATTTTAAAAAGGTAATGACAATAATACTGTTGTGATTATTTAAAAACAACTGTATGGTTCAGCCAGTCAAAGCAATGTTGGAGGCACCGGTTTGAAAAAGTCAGTGACACTGTATTTTGCAATACACGTTTATGGCCTTTCTCAGGAGCAGGCTTGTAAAAGTAAGTCCCTGATACTTGGAGGCAGACCCAAACAGCATCTAAGTTCCAAATGTTTCACACCAAATTAAGATTCAGGAGGTGGGTATCACCAGGAGACAGTGCCAGGGCTCCCAAGGAAATCAGATGAAGAGCAAATATTTTCAAGAGCTCGGGGGACTTTGTAATTACACTCGGCTGGAGAAATATCGTTCCAACAAAGGTGAATTGTCATCCCAACTAGGTAAAAACCATGACATTCTGAAGAGACATGTGATCTTCCCTCATAAAAATCTTTTATTGGCACACCAGAAATATCCATTTTTTTCTAGTACAGTAGCTGTATGCATCTACAATGGCCATTCTGTGTAAACTACGTGTTACAAGTCACTAGAAATCTAATTAGCAAGATGAATTTAATAAAGAACAAGAGTAATTATGAGTCTACAGCGGCCCAGCCTTCGAGTCTCATTGGAGAGTAAATCAAATATCAAACTAGTGTTGCCCTGCAACAGAGTTTTTCTGTAGCCAAGAAACCAAGATGGACGTAAACAGGATAGCACCCATTCAATAAATTAGGTACGCTTAACTAGAAAAACACTGTAACTGATAGAAATGACCTAAATAAAGCACGAAAGGAAATAATCAGCTATTTACATATATTATTTTTTGCCAAAACTTTAGTTTGTTAGCCTTCCCACCTTACCTCTTCTATTTGTTATTCTTGTTTTTTCATGGTGAATTTCTTGGCTCACTGGCAAATGCTTAGGCAACTGATCAGGACCTCTTTCCCTGTTCTCCGTTTTCTAAAACTTCATGTCAAACTAAAGAATCTGAAAGGTAACCTGTGTGAGTCTATCTCTCTAGAGAAGTAATGAGAATTATTGTTCTGCTTTCAGTCACAGCCATGACGCACAATTGCATTTTTCTTCCACACATTGTTTGAACTACTCCAGAGAGCTGGGTTGTGCATGGCAGCAGAGTGGACGGATTGGTCATTTGTGACAGGCACAGGTACACATGGAGACAAGCGTGTTGATCCTGAGAATGGGGGTGCTGTGGACTGCAACTTCAGATCCCCCATTACTGAAAATGGGGTCTCTCTCTGGTTGCTTTTGTTTCACATTTATTTTTAAGGCTTAGTGTCATTGCAGCATTAACAAATAAGAATGCTGACGTCATTTCTGTCAAAGAAGGGCTCTGTGATGAATGGCAGCAGGTGCCATAATTAAAATAGCGTTGTTGAAAAGGCATCGAGTTGGTATGTTTCTGCCGCTATGGCCAGAATGTGTAGATTTTTAGCATCGCTCTTGAGGATCTGAGAGATCTTGCCAATGAGCCTCTTTGTCCCTTGTTTATTCCCTTTCTAGTACTTATAACAATTTTGTAATTGTTTTATTTTCAGTTTGCTTTCCTATGAGAATATAAGCCCCAGAAGGGCAGTAACCACACCTGTGTATTCACCACTGTGTCTCCAGTGTCTAGAACAGTGCCTGGTCCATAGTAGGTTCTCAATTAAAAACTTGTATTAAATAAATGAACCAAATCATAAATCTCCTGGTCTTCCTGTGTCTAGAGACTTTCTAGTTTGACTCGATGACCAGGGTTTCTGGCCTATCCTAATCATCCTACGTGCTGTGAACCTCTGTGTAGCCCTATGGCTAATATTTTTGTGCTTCGATGGATAGTATAACCTCTCAATGCTGCATTTGTTCTGCCCATCTCTCAAAGACTAGCTATGCAGGGCTAACTCTGCATGAGAGATAACAGGGCAAGAACCTTGTAGAAGGTAAACTGCAAGCTCCAAATTCAACTCATTCTTCCCCGCCTCTCTTTACAACCTCTTTGTCAGAAAGCTTAAGAAAAAGGTCATCAGGAGAATATTCTCTCGGTGGTACCAGTTCAGTAAGTCACCAATAACATGATCAGAAAAGAAACAAAATAGAACTCACCTACATTAAAAGAAACTTAAATTAAATGAAAGCAAAATCTGGGAGTGGAAACTAAGTGACACGGTGGGCTGTCTAGGTCCTTTGTTGCTGGACACGGAAGTGACGGCAGACATCAGAGCAGGAGGGGGGTTGGAAAAGAAGGGGTGGAGCTGTGGGGTGTGAAGACACGGGGGTCCAGCTTTTCTCTCCTCCTCCCCCTCTGCTTCCGGAGTGCTCCCTCTGCATGCTGGCTGAGCTCTTGCTGTCGCTCTCTCAGGCAGAGGTGAGGACGGCCCGGCCCGTCGTCCTTAGGCTATTGATGCTCTGCTGGAGTAGAAGTCGGGGACTGGGAGCCCGGTGTGAAGCGTGACCTGGGGGACGAGACTGTGAGTCCTGGAGGCACCGCGGGAACCCTCCCGGCATGCCCCTCCCCAGGGCACAGGGCATGTGTTCCTAATTCAACAGGGGCCCTGTTGGCTTCCTTTAACGTCTATTCTAGTAGACGTTAAAGAGAATTCTAGTAGAATTCTGCCTGTGCGAGGAGCCTGGCCACCATGGTGGGCTCCCAAATCCTGGAGACACTTGATAATATGGTTCTCATCCATCTGCCTCTTTTAAGGATCCTGGGAAGACCGTGTTCCTTATGACCGAAGACACAGGCATTGATCTGCAGGTAGCAAAGCCTGTTGGCGAGGACGCAGTGACACTGCCAAGTCCATGGATAGAGAACAGGTGAGCAGACAACCCTTCCCTTACCACTTGTCCACTAGTCACTCCCAGGAGGATAAGCCTTTTGTATGGGGAACGAACAGGTGATTGCCAGGTAAGAAGAAACATGGGCACTTATACGGTTTCCCTGGTTCCATGCAGCCTTGCACTTCAGTGGGAAGCTGCACGGATGAGGCTGGAACTGTTCCATGCGGGGCTGTCATCCCTCCCCTTCTCGTCCCTGTCTCCCCCAGCCCAAGAGTCTTTCTCCAGATACTCAGAACATCCCGGAAACCGCTGAAGAGCATTGAGTGCCATACTCCTGGGAAGGGGAAACAGCTGAAAATGTGGAAAACTTCGAAGGAGGTTTTTCTAAGACTCACTTCTAGGGCAATTTATGGTTTTCTTCCTTCCAAGGTAGAGGCTGACCTCTGAGAGATTAGATTTCAGCCTCCTAGAAAACCCGGTCTAGTCGCAGGAAGAGAGAAGGGCAGAGGTCACTGGGTTACAATCACTTTTACTGCACACACTGATAAATGACAATGTTTTTTTGTTGTTTTAATAGTTCCCGAGACTGCAGTTCTGAACAGAGCAAAAATCACCTGCAGTATTTTGATTCCCAAGGCCTATGTATCTTAAGGCAGCCGTCTGCTGAATGAGGTGCACAGCTGATAATGAGAGCTCCAGGTGAGAAGGGCAGGGGCAGCCCCTCAGGGCACCCCACGGCTCTCTGATCTTTGCCCCAGCCGTGGCCCCTTGGTCCCACCTTGCCCCTGTGAGGCCCCTCATACCTTAGAAACTTTGTCCTGGTTGCTCCCTCTGCCAGGAAACCTCCACACGGCTCGCTCCCCACCCCCCTCCAAGGCTCAGCTCACCTGCCACAGCAATAAGACCTACCCTCAGACTGCAGCTGCCCGCCCGTCCAACCCCAGCACTCTCCACCCCCTCGCCCTGCCCTTGGCCTTGTCTCCCTTGCACTTATTGCCTTCTAACACATTATATAATTAACGTAGTAGTTTTCTTATTATTTCTTCTATCTCCTGTAACTCATAGGAGGCACAATTTTGTATGTTTTGTTTTCACTGATAAACAACAATACTTACAGTAATTATAATAATGGTGCCTTACGTATTAAAGGCACCCAGTAGGTGTTTGTTGAGTGAATGCATGAGAAGAACCTGTAGTTTTTGCCATTTGCAGTAAATCCTAAGTAAGTGGCCCACAGGCAGGGATTGTTTTCTATCCCTGTGGCACCTAATAGAACCGAGTAAGAGTGCAGAGAAGATGTTCAGGATTTCTGATAATGGTGCTAAAACTTCAGTCTCACACCTTCACTTCTGGGGTGCTTCTGGCGCTCTGCATAAGTCATTCCATCTGTTTTCATTCCAGCTGGTTCAGGGGTTTCGTTCCTACTAGGGATGAATCTAGGCCTCGGGGACGATCAATAGCAAACCATGAACAGAGTTCCAATTCGCTGTTCATTAGACTGCGTCCAAGCTTAACGAAGGGGCTGATGCTGATCTGGAATCATCTCAGTTGTCACCGTTGATCCCTTTCCCCTCTCCTTTCCTCCGTGTCTTGGTCTGGGCCTTACACGGTTGGCTTCCCTGTCTCGGGGATCAATGTACTGCCCGCGGGCAGCCTTTGAAGCGGAGCGAGCGGAAGCCGAGGTGACACCCGGGGGCGCGGTGCTTACCTGCACGTTCCTGTTCAGGCTGACAGCCGGGAAGAACAGGCCTTCCACGTTCTCGAAGGCTATGGGCCCCTGCTGTTCGTCGTTGATAAAAAATGTCAAGGTTTTCCGATTTAAGTCGAGGAGCACCCCGATGGTGGCCCCCTTGGTGATTCCTCCCTCAGTTCTGTGAGAAAAAAAAACATCACGTGTCATCATTCCAGAAGCTCCCCTTTTTGTGCTAAATGTACAAACCCTTTTGACTAACCAGTGTTTCTCGGCCTGTTTAAGAGTATCGTTCCCCACATCCGAGGAGCATCTTCAAATACCTTTTTTCCTTAATCACCCCTCCTCACATAAAATTTTCATATCACAGATATGCTGCATATGTTTATGTGTTATGTATATATCTGTGCTTTGTGAATGAAAAGAGTAACATGTTTTGCTTGCCCCCAACCCCCACACTAATTTTCACTCCCTTGGGGGGAGATAGCGCCCCCTGTTGAGAATATAGAGTCAACCACACTGCTCTGCTGTTGCTGAGGGTGAACTCTTTCTCAGAAGGTCTCTACCACTGAACCACAGCAGCAGAAAACAAATCGGTAAAGTGCAAGAAAAAACAAAGTAGGCTTTGGGCTATCAGAGCTCTGCCTACAGCTGTGCTGTGTACTTTGCACAAATGGTGTGGCTTGAACATCAACTCCAAAATGACTTAATTTGAAAGTCAAAATAAAGAGGCACTTAAGCTAAATCTAAAGCATATGCATGAAAAATTGGATTTGGGGCCTTATGCTACTCATTAAATAGAAAAACTCATTCCGGAAAGATGTTAATTTTTGGCCTGTTGAGTTTGAATTGAGAAGGCTGTCCGTAAAATGACAACATCGAAGAGGATTCTTCCCTGCAAAGTGAAACAATTATATTGTAGAAGATGGAGTGGTTTTCAAGAACCTGCACTGAAATGTCATTTTAAAACAAAGTATGTCTTATGCTTCAGTTGGTGGTTTCTCAAAAGTCATTAACACGGATGACCAGATTTGTCTTACTGGCCACTTCCCAACTCTTTGAGGTCTAGCAATATTGAGCTTCACCCTGATCTCAGCAGAGCATACAAATTGGTAAGTGTTGTTCCTCCCCCCCGGCATGCAGAATACAGACTGTACATAGCGGTTAAAAGACAGGCTTGTACGTTGCATCTTGTTAATCACAGCTTCAACAATGACAGCACAGGCGACGTGCAGTCTGCATGCAAGCAGACGTGTTCAGCTTCAAGAACGTGTTTTTTTTTTGCATAGTGTGACACTTGTGTTATTCTTTACTCCTTCACTCCAAAATAAAGAAGCTAGAAGGGAAAAGTAAGTGTGCTACCTCGGGGAATGGCATCAGGAATCTAGTGACTGAAGGCTCCCCCACGTGCAAATCACCAAAGGTGACCGCTCATCTACATCTAGAAGGATTTGATATCAGGCTGCAAGGACATGTATGTTCACTTTCAGCGATAGTGGACAACGCACACCTGAGTGGAGGTGTATAGAAAAAGTCTAAGGGAGTAGGAAGTGGAGGTCCTAAGAATCCTACTGGCTGGAGAAACAGCAGAGATGATGTATCCAGAAAAAGGTGAGACTGTGGAGCCCACCAGCCTACCACTGCCAGACTCGCTTTCCTTTTGATCTGACTGAATAGAACTCTATATTTTTTTCCTTGAAACACCAGTGAGAGCGTATCTCAGGGAAATCTTTGAGAATAAGGTGGATGAGGATCCATGAAAGACACCTCTCTACTTACACAAACCAAATGATAAAGGAAGTGTAGGAGGAAAATGTGTAGCATAGATTAAATTATAATTGCTTATGATTTGCTGTTAGAGGCAAACCTAAGGAGATTTCTATGTTCTCTTTCCCCAGCAAACAAATCAAATTTATACAATAGTAAGAGAGTCCTACCCAAAGGAGTAGGTGCTAAAGGTTCTCAAGTTACCCAAACTGACATCCATAAGATTTAGTTTAATGAATGGCTTCTATTCTGGGCAGTGGTAGTAATAATAATCATAACAAGAAGAACAATGGCTTCTGTTTTCAGATGCCTCTGATGTGAGGCATTTCCCCATATCTATCTCACTTAATCTTGAGAACACTCCCACATGAAAAAATACTATTATCCTAATTTGGGGGATTGGAGATGAAGGTTCAGAAAAACTCAATGACTTTCCTGGGAAGTTGTAGCTCGGGATTTTAGAATCCTGGGATGTTTTCCTGAAATGGATACGCATTGGAATCCTTAGTTTCCAGCCATGGTGGAATAGAACAGTGAAGGGCCTAGGAAAGTGCTCATGTCTCTGGCATTATGCAAAACATCATATATATATATATATATATATATGTGTGTGTGTGTGTGTGTGTGTGTGTGTATACACACATACATACATACATATATACATATATATGTGTATATATACACACATATATATGTATATATGTATGTATGTATGTGTGTATATATACATGTATATGTATATGTATGTGTGTGTGTATATATATATATATATACACACACACATACATAAAATAAACAAATAAACACTGAGATGGAGAGTGGTAGAATTCCCGTGCTACCCACTGAAGACCACCTGCCTGGCTCCCTTAATGTCATCTCTTTAACAGGACTTTGAGCCTGGGCTGTCGTTTTTGACCAGAAGCCAACGTGAAGAAGGCTCGGTTTGGGGGCCGCTGGGTACCTGTTGGTGTGCGAGTTGTTGTGCATGAACCAGCTCCGGTTATTGTCCACATACATTGCCCAAGCTTTGTCGTCCTTTCCTAACATCACATCCTTCATCACGTCGATGCGAGCCACGCCGAAGGCAGGGTCAGGGTGGTTGTCATAGCGGTCTACAGTTAGCTCCCAGTAGTGGACGCCCTTGGAGAAGCCGGTCTTCCCCAGCACCACCCGGTCATCGTAGCTGCTGCAGGTCACAGTCAGGTTGTCATTGGAGAAGATGATGTCAGAGTGTGCCGAGCCGGGGTCGAAAGCAAACCAGGCCACTGGGAACAAGAGAAGGGAGTGCGGTTACTAAGGCAGACCCAGCGAGCTCTACGCCGCAACACGCTCCTGCGCGGGTGAGGAGTGTCGTGTCCCGTTTTCATGCTGCCATGCAGGAAGGAGGCTTCCGGGGCCAGAGGGGGCCCTGAGTGAGCAGACCGGGGGCACGTCCTGGGAGGTGGCACTGTCTGCACCCAGAAGCAGACGGAGGACACAAGACCGATTCAGCAGGGGTTACCTGACTCAGACTGCACTCCCAACCAGGTGATCCGGGAGTGAGGTGGCATCGATTTTGGAAGGTGCAAGTCCCTTCACCCGGTGACTGGGACAACAGTACACCAGAGACATAAAGGGAGAGGGTGCGCTAAGATGCCTGTGTAACCCTGAGGCGGGGAGGCTAGGATCTACAGTCCTAGATGGAGGAGGGATAAAACACACTGAGTGAAACCAGCAAATATCCCTTCGGCAGAAGTGCTGAAGTCTAGTCATTTTGAAAACTTCCTTAAGCGGTATTGGAAGCTTAAAGGCTGCGAAGCTGTCGGCAACATGAGCTGATGTTCATGAGTGACCGTGACTCGGACTTAAGACAGGTTGCTTTCTTTGTACCTTAAAAATAACAGTTTGCATGTTACTCCTGACCCTAACGTGTAAACTATTTTGCTGGAGCAGCAGGTATTTTGGACATCGGGTGAACACAGAATGACATCTTTGAACACATCATTATGACTCGAGTTCTAAATGCCGCCTACCAATAACACACTCTGGAGAGATGTCATTGCTGATTTACTGAACCTGTGAGCCACCTCACATGCACTTTGGTCTTTGCTATTTGTAACAGAATAAGGTTATTCCATACCTGCCAACAGCTTTTTAATGTCAACTGTTGTCATTCCAAGTGAAAGGCATGGGAGAGAGAAATAGGAAGCAAAATTGACATTGATAAGAAAACAGGTCTCTTTTGATAGGCTAATACTAAAAAAGGACTCAATTTAGGACACTGCAAACATTACAACAGTTGGTCTGACTGGTACCTTTACCCACGTGAGCGCTCATAAAGAGTGCATTGGTGTTTAAGAAAAATGGGGGGGAAATGTAACCTTCTTCTAGGTATAAAATTTAAAAATACATTTTTCCAAGTATTTGAGAAACTTATAATAGGATTTTAATGACAATTAGACAATTTTATTGACATAAAATAAGCTGCAGCCATTTATTTGCTGAAGGAGATTGAGCATGCCAACCACAAAAGTAAAAGATGACAATCACAATAGGTGTACTTGCCTAATTGAGAGTAAGGTGCAGATTGTGTCTCAAAATTGCATCCTATAAAGAGATACTACACATCAAAGCTATGAAACAGCAACCAGGTTGATAAAAATTATTTGTATACAACGAAAAAGCACCAGCTGAAAAGAGTCACCAGAGGCCTGATTCATGAAAAACCAAAGCCCTTTTTATATTTGTTTTGTTTAGTTTTCTGGATAAAAACTGCTTCTCTTGCTCTTTCAAAACGAAAAGCACATCTTTCTTTTTTCCATTTAACAAATTCTCCTCCAACTGATGCTAAACTATACAGCTTAAATGTTTATCATCTCCCCACGCTCAACCTTTTCCACTAAAATTTCCATATTAAGAAGGCTTACTGTTTAAAATGAGAAAAATGTGGGGTGGGAGGGAAGCTAAACAAAATTAAATACAAAATAAAAATGAGAAAAATTCACCCGATTGAAATGGAGAAACCAACAGATCTTGATAAAACTCTGTTCTATATTACTTGTCCATGCACTTCTAACTCTGGTGATACAGGAAGGCCTTTGTCGTGACTTGGGCCCAAGTTAAATGACACATATATGTATAAATGAACATGGAATGTAATGTGTATGTTAATAAAAGCATCTGATAATTGTTAATAATGACATGAATTAAATGTAGTAAAACAAATTACTTCATCCCCTTCTCAGATCATTTTGTTATATCAGTTCTTCTTACCGAAGGGAGGGGAGGGGGCCCTGGTGGAGGTAAGATGGTCTCAGAGACATATTAGAATCACCTGTGGAACTTTTTCACCCCCTCCAAATCTTAGGAGATTTGGATACCCCCTAGCTACTCCATGAGAAACTGGGTTGGGGGGAGGAAGCAGTCTAGTCTTAAAATGTTCAAAGGTATATAAACTATAGTTTCAAGTCATGTTGGGGACTGAGCTGGAAAATGCATTTTTGAGGAGCACTAGGGTATCCCCTAGAAAGGATCATTTAATTTTTTTAAGTCAGTAAGACCCTTATAAAGTAATTTCTAAAACAATCAAATGATAATACACTGAATTCAAATAATTTTAGAATTAAGATAGCAACTTACCATAAAAAAAGGACTAATGATTAAGTTAAAACACAAAATTGAAAGGTTATGACCTTACTTTTGGTTACTTTCTTTTACTATGGGATGAGTTCACAGACAAAAGAATCATCTTCTCCCAACTCATGGATGATTTTTATGTTTAATTTCCACCAATTATCACTTAATTCCTATTCATGGGTTAGAGCATAGTGAGTACTGACCACAGGGGTTTGATTAAAGCTGAATTGCCTATCCCACTTTGGAAATAAATCTGTAGAATCTAAATAGGGCTTTTGAAAATTTTAAATGAATCATGCCTTGTGCAAGTCTTTTTCAAAACAAGTTCTCTGAAATCTTTTTACACTATTTAAAACATACCACCATACATTTAAGATTCAACGATACAATGAGCACAATGCTGTGAAATACAGCCATCACATCTCCCCAAATCCACATTTCATTTTATTCTCGAGACAGTACGTGTTACAAAGACTACAACAATATTTCAGTACATTGGACACAGGTGAAAAGAGTTCCATAACAAAGCATGTCTTGAAAGCCAGTAGTGCACAGAAAAACAATAAGAAACATAAAAGCACAAAGAAAAAGGTCGTTTTAAAGGGAGCTTGAAGTCCCTGCATCCTTTTTGCACTGTCATGCTGTGGCCTTCTTCATTCCGGGATGTGGGATGAGCAAAAAGAAGAAAATAAAAAACAAAAGAAACCTTTGGAAATGTGAAATGTGCACCACGTGTATCCACGATTACAATATAGTCCTGAAGAGATCAAATAGGTCTGCATCTTAGATGTTTTCGGGTTCTATTTGCTAGACAGAGTTGATTGCACAGTAACGCATGTCTAGCTTCCCTGAAATCAGCCTGAAGCCCTGTCACAACCTGCTTGGCTGTAGGAAACTTGGGGGAAGCCAGCCTTTTCCATGACTTGGATCTTTGGGCCTTAGGCCAGTTAAGGGTTTCTAATTTGGCTAGTGATGATCCCTCCCCTTCGCTAGGGAAAAAAAATCAGCCACGAGCCAGACCGTCCTACCAGTGAGCACGGGCTTTTGCAGAAAATACTTTCACTTTCTGCTCTCTGGTTTGCCCGCTTTGTAGGATGCATTCTGTTGTTGGTGTGTTTTTACTTTATTTTTCCAATAAAGATCTCTTGAGTCTATGTTTAATCAGACCACTATGAGCTGGATGCACTGATCCAGTCTCCCAGACACAGCTGGTTTCCTGGATACAGCAGGGTTGCAAATCTCCAAACGAAGGCCACAGCCTCCACTCAGCCAGCCTATGCCGTGCGATGCCACTGCATGTGATGACGGAGCGGGTTATCCGTGGCGGTACCAGCTTGTGCAAAAGGAACCATTTCGCTCGTCACTGTCCAATGCCATTGTACATTGACCACAGCTCGATGGTTGGGCCTTACACCACACAAACAAGAATGCCACAAAGCTCCAGCATCCAAATGCTCCTCAGACCGGAAGCAGGCCACAGACATAGAGACTAGCTCATTGCCCTCTCCATGCACATGAATGGCAAGAACAAAACAGGTATTCGGAAGATGCCATCAAGGCACAGAGAGATCAAGGGGAAAGATCAGACGAGCTCAGCTCACCCGGTGCATTGAGAGACTGCAAAGAGGAATGCAAGCTCAGCTGGTGGGGTGAGGGTCGGAAATCAAAGTAGGATCTCCCGGGAAAGCTGGGTTGTAGATTAAGGGTGGAGGAGAAAGGACTCATTCTACGGAGCGGCAATCTTTCCGAAGGCACTGGAAAAGGGAGTGTCTGTTCTTCTGAATCTGTGTCTAAATGTAAGATCAACGCAAACTAGAGATCAGAAATCTGGTACCTGCCCGTGCACGGTTCCCCAAGACCTGCCTTACCAGTGCGTGTGCACAAAGCCTCATCCATCCCGCAGGTGCCACGAGGCATTTACAAAACCAACGTGGCTTGGGGCTAGGAGGGCACTCTCAGCAGCCAGGACTCAAGAGCACGGGACACCTCAAATATCACAGACAATTGCTTTCACTTCTCCCAATTCTCAGTGGTAGAGACAGTATCTTGGAAGGTTCCCTTTTAATTCAATACTTCAGAGTTGAATTTAGAAACTTTAGAGGTAGATTTTACCCATTGATGACCAAGAGTAACACTTTACCCCTTTTGGCTACCTTGGAAGGAAGTTACTACCTGTATAACAATGACCTCTTAAAGGGTTTTTGTTTAGGAAATGATGATTTTTTTTACCCACTCTTTGCTTTTCCATATTTTTCCCTTTTCTCTCTTATGTATATATTTCCATTTCTGAATGGACGAGATGATTTTTCTTGTGTACTAGCACACAAGACCTGCTCTTGAATAGGATAGGAAGATAGGGCTGAGCAAGTAATCAGGGAAGGAGCCTTACCTTTGTTTCCGAATTAAGATCAGACCCCAGCAATGCCACTTGGACATCTCTGGTTGTCTAATAATAAACAAACTGGGGCAGTGGTAAGGTGCATTGGTGGCAAAAATGTCTTTATTTTCAGATACTTGGGTATGGCATGAAGGTCACTATTATATTAAATAAAGACTTATCGATTATCCGACCTGGTTTTAGAAGCGCTTATTAGATAGTTTCTCTAAATTGCTAAAATCACTCCTTTCTCTTTTGTCAAACAAGAGCTGGTTCTATGCAGCAGGGTGGTCTGGTCAGAGACAGATATTTTATCAATTGGGGCCTTCTTAGAACACAGTTTGACAATAATAATTTAAGAAATAGACACGGTACAATGGTAATATTCTATGTCCAAAAACACCAAGCAACCATCTTTTTATTGAAAAAATAATTTTGTTTTTGTGGCCAGAGGATGTTCCTAGGGATACTTTTCTGGTTTGAGTATGTCAGCATGCTTCTCGTGTTGAACATACCCTTAGCCTATCAAAATACTATTGTGGACATGTTCAAGCCAAAAGAACTCAAGTGTGTGCGTGTGTGTGTGTGTGTGTGTGTGTGTGTGTGCGCGCGCGCGCGCGCGCGCTCATGCGTGTATAACACGATCCTATTTGCAAAGCTCAGAATAAGGGGATTGGCTAGTTTCAGTTGAAACTGCCAAGAGTCAGTCTCATTTTAGTTTCTGAATTTACAATATTAAAATTAGCTTTTTGGGCTTTACTCTTATCCTTGGGGAATTTTCTTTTTAAGAAGTATAAAAAGATCCCAGAGAAAAGGAATTGCTATCTATGGAGTTAAGGTGTTGTGTTCCCAATCACAATATATTAAAATTTCTTCAACCTAAACTTCATATAATTTCGGTGATTTGACGTACGTGGGCATTTCTTGGCTCAAAAATGTTAAATAAGAAATGATTCTGATTCTATAATTGTCTCAAGGGGGAACTAGTCTTTTAGTTTAATGGAAAAATTTTGAAATACAGCACCACAAACTGACATGGGCTTCGTTTAGGAAGAGAAGGCCATATTTATGTCAGTAAAAGATTTTTCATTAACAAGAATTTGCTTGGAAATGTATTTTTCACCAGGTGGTAGCAATCAATTCATTATATTGAAAATACTTGTTGCTTTAAAAATTAAGGGAAAGGATATACATAGTAAAATGAATTCCAGAGTATATTGAACCTCCAAGTCATCATCTGAAAACCAAGGAAGAGATGTATACTGAATCCAGAACGCAGGGACCATACCCAAGCCATCATGAATCGTACTCACCTTTCCTATTCTCAGTACTGAGTTGGTGATGGCACCATTCTGTGGGGTGGGGGCTGTGAGTAGCTGTGGTCATTCATACAATCAACAACTTGACACTAAAATAGTTATTGCTTTTCTATCCTTTTATGTGGGTCCATTATATTGATGACCCAATTTTCCTTGACTTCTCTCACTCTTGAACTATGCCCTCTCTTCAGGCAAGCTTATTTAATATCCAACCATTCCATCTCTGTCTTTTTTCCCCCACCAATGGCCTCCCATACTCTTCAGCTGGGCTCATGTTCTCTAAGGAGAGTCTAAAAAAATTTCTTACCTCGTTGTGAAAACTTTCCAAATGAATTACAAGAGAGAGAGTGTTTTCCACCTGATCCCAGCAGGCCTAAACAACAGTGCCCCTTTATGCCCTTCCCCATGGGCACATAGTACAAATGTTTGGTCAGTTGCCTCTAGGTCATCTATGTTACCTGATGTTATCTTAGATTACAGGAGTCTTAGAGGAAGATGCTTCTTTCAGTAACGTCTAAGGAGCAATCATCATGCTTCCCCTTGAGATATCCTGGGTGGAAGAACTCATTGCCTCTGGGCAGCCCCTCTCCAGTTTATAGTTACTGTTTATATTGCTCTGGATATTCCTCTTTGGGATCTTTACTCATCAATTG
The DNA here is from genome assembly GCF_027475565.1 of Acinonyx jubatus. NCBI lineage: Eukaryota > Metazoa > Chordata > Mammalia > Carnivora > Felidae > Acinonyx > Acinonyx jubatus. Next base: position 96,722,553 of record NC_069386.1, read on the forward strand.
TAGCATTACTATCTGGGGCCAAGATAGTTTTAGTTCTTCAAGTATTTGAGGGCAGTCAGCAAACCCCTTTAAATCTTCCCTTTTCTGGGCTAAATAGAATCTATTTCCAACCCTTGTTCTATGGTATGGATTTCAAATCTTTACTTTCATTGTCTTGCCCTCTGGATATATTCAAAAACATGAACCAAAGATAACATGACAATATTGGGAACAGTATTGCCACTCCCCGGTTTAGCCAAATCACACAACTCACAATGAATATACACACAGCTATGCAGGAAGGATGTACATCCTCCTCCCTCACCTCCTTTTGAAAGCACAACTATTGAGATCTGGAGAAAGTTTCTTAGTCATCAGTATTCTATTAGCCAAGACAAATAGGAACAAAGTTAATCTTTTTTTCCCCCAAAATACATGATATGGAAGCCATGTTTCAGATCATAGCTAATATGCAGGATCATTATTATTATTTTTATTAAAAATGTTTAATGTTTATTTTTGAGAGAGAGAGAGAGAGACAGAGAGAGAGAGGGAGAGACAGAGAGAGAAGCAGAGAGAGAGGGAGACACAGAATCCGAAGTGGCTCCAGGCTCTGAGCTGTCAGCACAGAGCCTGATGTGGGGCTTGAACCCACGAACTGTGAGATCCTGACTTGAGCCAAAGGCAAACGCTTAACTGACTGAGCCACCCAGGCACTCCACAGGATCATTACTATTAATTTTTAATGTATATATCACTAGAGAAAGACACGTAGCGCCTTAAAAGATTTTTAATTTCTTGTCATGTTTCATTCCATGCAGTAATCTGTCTGCTGAAGAGTTTTGCTGAGTAAAAGCAGTTTATCAGGAAAGACCAATGGAAAGAGCAGTAGAATGTCAGCTGAATACTGTTATGGTGACTCTAGGCACAGCTGAATCTCTGGGGTGGAGACAGTGGTCATAATGGGAATGCATCAAGACACAATTTCCATCAATTCTATCAAAAACCACCATTTTCCTCTTGCCCTTGCCTAGACTGTTTTCCCTTCCCACCCAGCATTAGCTGGATTCAGGAGTTGAGGCCTCTGTTTTAAAGAAGCAGTTAAGAATTATCAAAGCAAAGATCAACTGGGGATCACACTTATTATTTAATGACTCCTGGGTTCAAGGTGAAAAAAGAATGTGTAGGTACTGTACTCCTGTTTGGCTTAGTGTTTATACTTTTTGTTGCTGTTGTTCATTAGTTAACATTTACTGAACACCTACCGTGTGGCAGACATTGTATTAAAACTGAGCAGCTATGAAACATGAAGTTGGCAGGAGAACTGACCACAGGAAAAATAATAATTTAGAGAAAATCTTCTAGAGGTAGAATTTCTTGACTGATTCCAACATGTACAGAGTACGAAAGATTTCTGTAGTGTGGTAGAATATTTTAGAAATATTTCTCATCAGTCTTTGACGTATTATTTTTGGAATTCAAAGAGGAAAAGCAAACTGACAGGTCTTCCTTATGACAGCGTATGCTAATCCAGCTTTCTTTGTGACTGGTAGAATTCTTGGTCATCTTTTTGTCTGGTAGCAAACAGCTTCATAACTTGGACAGCCCTTGGGTGCTGGGCTGACAAGACAGTTATATTTCAAAGCACAGAAAGGCAGAATATGTCAGTAAGAACTGCACAAATGGCATTAAACATGAATTTCAGTTCAATTATAAACCATCTGTAAAATAATTTGCCTTCTTTAGGAGACAAAGAAATGAACGAAGGAGGCTGAGATTCCTCAAATGATCTAATAAGCACAAAGTCACAATTATGTCCAACTGGCACATAACTTACAATGAAAGGTGGTATTTAAGCTCTCTTAAGTGTGGCATTAATTGCAACTGGGAAGTGAGAAGCAAATATGTTTTGAAAAATTCCTTCTAAGAGAAGAAATGAAATAGTCTCTTACCACTCCTGGGACAATTGCGTACTTTGTCATCAAATCTCCACTCCAATTTAGAATTATATCATGGAGCTATTTATAAGTAACTACCACCAGAAGAACCAAAAATTCCTATATTTCAAATAGATACAAAAGATCCCAAAGGACTAAACTGCTCTCCAGAGTGTCAACTGCAAAGCATATTCCCCAAAACCAAAGACAGGGTCTGGATCCAATTCAGTTCTATGGAAAAATTCAGGGAATTCCCTGGGATATCATGCATGTTGTCAACATTGAGAGGAACAAGGTATCTCTCTTTTCTGGGTTCTGAAACCTATCATGCTTCTCACTTTGGATTTTGTAATATCGACCCTAATTTGTTCAAGTATGATTTACCTACCTTGAGGATTTTGTCCTGGAAATGCACATTCTTCTAACTAAATAATGTTTTGGTAGCTCTGATGCTCTGAGTGAGGAGAAATAAAGCAGAGGCATAGGAAAAAAATGTCTCCAGTGGACAATATACTTCTCCCTATATGACCCTTTATCAACTATTTTCTATTATTGTTGAATTCTCAGTATCATAGGCAGATCTTTAAGACCTATTAAGACCCTTGGAGGAGGGGGGAGGTGTCTATGCCTGTTCATAGCATTTTCTGAAACAGTTAACAGATTTCACAAGTACTTTTGAAGACAGAAACCATATAAGAAAACCAGGGGTACAGATTGTAAAGAACTTATAGGTTATCTGCTCTAAACCTCTAGTTTTGGAGACAAAAACAAAAACAAAACCACCCCCCTAAACCAAGAAGCCTCCCCACCCCCCTTCCCAAATACAACAACCACAAAGCAAAAGCCCCTAAGGTCCAGAGAAGTTAAGGGACACATCCCAAGTCACACTGCCAGTTGTGGTAGGACATGATAGGGACCTAGGCAGGATCAATTCTTGGGGAATAATACCTTGGGAGTGACAAGGCCATTGTTTCTCTTTTGTGCCTTGGAAATGCACAAAAATGTAAAGTCTATGCCACAGGCCATGGGCACATGCCAGTGGTCTCAGAGGTGGCCAGGCTTTGTGCAGATGAACCTAATATATCATTCTCCAAATCCTGCACCATACTGCGTGAGGGTGAATCTTTCTTCTCTAAACGGAGCAGCTTTGGGGACTGGGGTGGTTAGGGATTGAAAGGCAAACACATCATCCTCCCCTTTGGGATTTTGGTCATGGGGAGTGGGTGAGCAGAGAGTTTCCTGTTGTTCTTCTGAGATCAGATGAGGGTCCTTTTCCCTCACAAGGTTACAGCTTCTCTGGGGTGGAGGGGGGCCGGTGGTTCAAGACATCAGGATTTAAGAGTGCAGTACTTACATTGGTCCAAAGTCACTATAAAATATCTGCAAAGAGATTCTGGACAGATGCATCTGGGGCTACTCTGGGGTCATATTCTATTTCTACCACTGAATATTCTTTGGATTATTTCCTTTAATGTGCAGGAGAAGGAGCTATCACATTGGAAGGGGGAGTATGATGCTAACAATCCAATGTGGGGGCGGGGGGATAGACATTTTAATGTTATGAATAACATCTTCTATGCCCTCTTTTAGAAAGCATTTTCTAAGATGTAATTTTAAGAATCTTAACCCTTTTATTATCATTACACAAGACAATCCTGAAAAGTGTTGAGGAAATGGCTCCTGTGGACATTCGGCCAAGAAAATAGTGATTCTCTATCACTATTTACCTTCTCTCTAGTTTTCTCACAATTGAAATCTGGAGGGCTGAGAGCTTTTGTCAAGAAATGGCTCTGTGGTTTCAACCACACAAGAGCTCCAAGACCCAGACCTCATTTGGTAGGATCTTTCAAGGACCTTGAAAAGGTGACTCTGACATTCCTTTTTTTCCCCCAAGCAGCGACCTGTCACTGCCAGCCAAGAGCATACTCTAGTACCAACAGAGGAGAAGGGCTTCTCTAGGGAAGCACTCACTCTGGGGAGGAAAGAGAGGGGAGCTAGTGGAAATGCAGAGACAGAAGAAAAGGACAGGACTTGAGTAGGAGCTTGGATATGACGTTGGAAAGGACAGCCTCTTCACACCTCCTTCTTAAAGGACGAATGTTATTTTTTTCACCAAAATTCTAACATGACTGTTTGAAAGTGTTAAAGTCCATTTCTGGCTGGGGTTTCTGGATGAATACATGAGACAGCTACGCAATGCTGTTGCATTTTGACAAGATGTTTCACACACTTAGCAAACAGATTTAGGATAGGGTTCCCTCTTTCCTCCCTTTTGGTTGAGTGCAAATAGCACTGTTCTAATGTCAGCACCAGAGTGCACTACACTGGGCATTGCAGGCCGAAGGCCCGGGTTTGACATATCACTTAACCTCTGGAAGGCTCAGTTTTCCCAAATGCAGTGTGAGATAATAATGCTAATACTTTCTCCTAGAGTGTAGTAGGATTCCAGTCCTTGGAATCTGTGAATACATTACCTTACTGTCAAAAAGAACTTCACAGATATCATTACGTTAGGGATTTTGAGATGGAGAGATTATCCAGATGGGCCCAAGATAATCACAGGGCTCCTTATAAAAGGGAAACAGGAGGTTCAGAGTCAGGAAGAGATTCAAAGATGCTACACTGCTAGCTTTGCAGATGGGGGAAGGGGCCAGGAGCCAAGGAATACAGGTGGCTTCTAGAAGCTGGAAGAGGAGAGAGAACAGATTGTCCTCTAGAACTACCTGAAGGAATGCATCTCTGCTGTGAAATCCACTTAGGATTCTGACCTCCAGAACTGTAAGGTCATAAATGTGTGCTGTTTTAAGCTACTAAGAGTGTAGTAATTTGTTAGAGCAGCAACAGGGAATTAATACACAGGGTAAATCTGGAATATTGCAGCAACAGAACAGGAGAAGGGTTTAGACATTACATTAGCAGTGGGCACGAAGGTGTAGTCTGGAATCTAAATAGCTGTCTTAGAGTGAACAGAAAAAAAATTCCTAGTTTTTCCTCAGAAGCTTAGAATGAAACATAGAATGGATAGTTTTTATACAATTCCTCCACTGGATTTCAGTCTCCTAAAAATACTTGCTGGCTGTCATGTTGCTGTCATTTTTCATGGACTCTTTTACTGGACAATGTAGAAATGAGGCAGTTGATTGCAATAGTTTTCTCAGTGTATTTTGTACTGTGATCCCATAAAGCCTTCTGAGAGACACCTAATGCTCATTATGAAGGGTTCCAGATAATTTACTTTTAAATGTTAGATGGAAATATTTTTAAAATTCATGTATGCTTTCTTTCTTAATCAGAACCCAAGCCACAGAATGCTCTCTTTTGACTCCCCCCTCCTCCGGGTCTGTTCTCAGTTTTCTGTTACCTTCCCTGATCACCAACCCTTCTTGTCTCTTCTAATGTGAAGATCCTAGTCTGCTGTGGTCTTCCCAGCTGGGTCAAGGAGCTCTTGGACTTGTGTGTAAAGTAAGACTAAGCAAGAACTGAGGGAGACCAGGGGCCCTGCTGTAAAGACACAGGAGTGTCTACACCTGAACTTTGTTGCCCGCCCCCCCCCCACCTTTTTTTTTTTTTTGCCAGTAAGAGGTCATTGTCACTTCTTGATTGTAAGATGACCATCTAGATTTCAGGGTGGATATCTTAGTTCTAGAAAGGTGAGATACCATAGTTTTCAGGCACTCTTGAGTCAGGTGCCATGGAGTTCAGGAGGGAGGAGGGGTGGAGCCTATAAACTCCAGGGCAGGGGCCATGTCTCATGCATCTTTGTGACCCTGGGCCCAGCACAGTGCCTGACAAAATTGAGGTGCTCAATTAATGCTTTTGAATGAATGAGGTTTCTTTATCATAGCCAGCTCAAGGCAGACTTTGAAGTTTTTGCCTTGCATACAGTTATTCCCTGTGTTTGGATTTCTGTCTCTCTACTCTCTGGGAAGTCTTCTCTCCTTTTTAGATTATATTCATTTTCCCTGCAATATGTTGTAACATATTTCATGTAGCTCTTATATGTAAAACAATTGAGACATTATTTCCATGAAAATATAAATTTCAAAAGCCCTCTTTGAGAAACACTTACTTTTAGGGGGCTGCTTGTTAGTTGAAATTAAACTCCAAATAGAAGTAAGGTGATTTTAAAAAACGGAATGGCTCATACATTTCTGGTGTAAAATCTATCTGGAAAGCAATTTAGAAACACAGATCAAGGGCCTTAAAAATGTTCCTACTCCTTGGTCCAATAATTCTAATTCTAAGAATTTGTCTAAGGAAGATAATCTTTTTACACAAAGATTTGTGTTGGAGAGTATATACTGAGTAAAGAGTGCCACCCTTCATGTTCTAATTTCCCCGAAGGACTCCCACCTATGCTCAGACTGTGTGAAGCAATTCGCTCACAATTCTCTCCTCTGAGAGGTGGGTCAGAGAGAGACCCTCTCATTTCAGCCAGTTAATAGTTATTTGAGCCCCAGGAATGTTACCTTCGGTCTATTTCATTTTCTCTCCAGATTAAAGAAAAAGAAAAAGGTAAGTCTGTTTAGTTAGGTAAAGGGAAAATAGGGAAACATCAATAGGAGGTTTTCCTATTCTGTTCTCAGCCTTGCCTAGAAAATTTTTTTTGTTTCAGGAGGAGTCTCCCACACAGAATAAGCCCCAGAACTCTAGTAGGAACAAGGCCCTATTACATAATGGATACTCTTTTGCAGATGGTTTCAAAGACTGTGACACAGCCATGGTGGCTATTAAATGGGTTACTTTAAAAATATATACAACTAGGGTTGTGGGCTTTATTTTAAAATTTCATAAAGATTCTTAATTGCTTACAGTTATATTTCTTCTTCAGTCGGGGGGTAATATGGTTTAGATCTGCAACTGGCTTTATTTGCATGGCTGTTTTAGGTATATTTCCAAGAACTCTGCTTTCAGGGAACTAACCACATTTGAATTCATCCAATAATGCATTTTCCTTTCCTTGTCTCTTTTAATAACACATTCTTTATCATTTCCATTGAATTACATTATTTTCATTGTTTCCCTGATGAATTCCCCGCCTCCCCGCCCCCCCACGCCGCATACAAATTATGTCTTCCTACTAGTCCTTTTTCCTTCCTTCCCAGGGTTTATAATAACTTGTATGTACATAACTAGCCGTGTGTCTGTTTTTTTAAGGACCATCTCTCTTCCTAGACTCTAAGCTCATGAAAGCAGGGACGACATCTACTCAACCCTCTAAACTCACAGCGTAACAGACACTGAACATTTACCAAACACTGCCCAATAAATACACAGAATTGCTGTCAGAAAAAATGGTCAGCATTTCTAACAATGTGGACATGTGATCTCCCCTGAATAATGTTACCTGTAAGTCAGCAGATGGTTTTATGACAGTTCGAACAGTATACGTGATAAGTGATTTAAACCTCGGACTAAATGCATGTAAATACAAGTCAGACTTGCTATCACATATGAAATAATACCCTTCTGTAATACAGATTTTTGTTTTGAAACTTGGAAAGGGGTTAGCTCTTGCTACGAAGACCGCACAAGATTTGTTACAATAGAAAGCCAAAACGAACCACCACATCACCCCCAATAGCAGCAAAGAAAAAAAATGTTTTCCAAAGCAAACCTTTCCAGGAGCTGTAGGAAGTAAGATTAATAGAGGATAATATAAGTTCAGTTAATGTATTGATCTCTGTCAATGGCATTTTTCTCACTGATTTCTAAAAAAAACCCAATATATATATGTGTGTGTGTGTGTATACATATATACACACACACATATATATATATATCTACATATGACTCTTCAATTCTCTAGGTTTTCTCTATCATTACAAGGTTGATCAAATCTTTTTTTTCTTTTTAATTGGCCATTCATGATATTTTTTTTCTTGCTTTCTAAACCTTGTCTCACCATTTGAATGGATTAGAATGAGGGAGAAACAAATAGAACAAACCAAAGTTATGGAGAAAGTATGTGTGTGAACTTTATTTCATCATGAGAAAATCACTTCTGGGCAGTAACAGAGAATACTGATATCTACAAGATGATAAGGTTTTCTTTGTATTTAGATACATACCTTATATTTGTACACAATATATAAAATTCATGGAGGAAATTAATTTCTACAGTACAGTTTCTTTGTTGGAAGAGGACTTGTTCCGTTAGTTTCTTTTAGAAAATGACCCCCAGTTCTGTGACGGGGATCGCAGTTCCAATCCTGGAATTTATTAGACACCATAATCTTATGAACATTAAGAGAAACTGAGAAACTACATCCTCCTGCAGGATGAAAAGAGAAACATGAATGCTCAAGCTGCTATGCTAATAACTGATTTTAGCAGAAGAATATGATTTCCATGATGGATTATGAGTAGAAATAGGAGGTCTCATGACACATATTAGCAACATTGCTGCAAACTGGCTCCCTGCTCTGATGGCATGCACTTCACTCTTCAATCAAACCGCCTTGTATGCCTGGTACGCACGTGGGAAACGAGGCCATCATCAGGAAGGGCCTTCTGCCCTGCATCGAGGCAACTCTTGAGGGCTTTAGCATTTAGCATGGTGCTTTGGGAAAAGAGGCAACTGCTCTCAAGCGGATAGGTCATCCCAGAGAGAAGTTGCTAACGTGATCATTCGGGAGGCTGTCGCTGCCACATCCCCATAACCCGACGGGAATAGGTCACTCGGCCATTTTCCCTTCAGCGAATCCTTCCCTTCGAATACCGTCCCTCACAGACTTACCCCTGCTCCCCAGGCACGGTTTGTATGGCTAGGGACCTGCCAACCTTGCTGTGGGATTTGAAGTTGTGCTTGTTTTTAACCATGTGAACCATTTTAAGGGTGGCTGGCACATGCCAAGGTCTGTGGGACGTGGGAAAAAAACACCACCACAGTTCTTTTAGCTAACATCTTGAATTTGAACAAAATCAACACAATTATAGTTCTGCAGACAGAGGTCATGGGCGAATGCCGGTGGGGGGGTCACTTCTGTGATTAAAATGACACCCAGGGGGTCTGAAAATGCTTTGGCACCAACCACAAATACCTCTTCATAGGTTTAATTTCATGTGCTGTGATTGCTTTTAAAATGAAAATGTTAAAAGCCTCAGAGGTTATACCCGGTCATCAAATTCAAGCCCCTCTTCCGAGGGGAATGGCTTGTCTTTGATGGCCAAACTATTTACAGTACAGCCAAGAAGCGAGTGTTCGCTAGAGAGTGACCTTGTGTGGTGGCCCTAAGGTGGCCTGACCAAGCCTAGAGGGACGGGCAAAGGTGAAAATGGCGAGGTAATGCGGAGTTGCTGGTCACTTCCTGTTTGGTGCCCACAGGAAGCCTCAGTCCAGGCGCCGCCGGCCTCGGCTTTGGGTGAGATGGAAGCGGTCCGTGCTGGGGAAGCCAGGAGTGGCCAACAGGCCCTCTCTGAACAGCTCTAGCACCCACACCCACTGGAAACATGTTCAGTCACACAAATCCACAGCTGGAAAGAACCTCGGTCCCACCCTCAGAAACAAGCAAGCACTACAAAGCAATTTAGAATCATCTGGGCAAAACTGGCAAGTGATGTGTATCGTGGAGAATGGGAGCCTGCCCTAGAGCCTAGATACATTTGTGTCACACACCAGGGGGGGGGACATTCAGGCCTTCATTTTTCAGCTTCTTCAACTGCAGCTTATTTAGAATGTTATCAAAGGAAGCCGACGCCCCAGGCCATTTGAACTGCTGCTGTGGACTCTTTGGTTTGATCACATCCACATACCATGGGCTCTCTAACGGCAGGAGAGGAACAGCGGCCTTGTGCCAGAATGCAGAGCAAGTCATGGAAACACTTGAGAATGTGGGCAGTGGTGGGGTTACCTCCGGGCTTGCCAGCCATTTTAGATGCCTCGAAGTTCTCGCTCTGAGGGATACTGCTGAAGGGCCTTACCCTCAGACGTTTGGAGGACCAGGGTCTTGCTGTACTGGCTGACTCCTGTTTTGTTGAAGGCCTTGATGCGAGCGTTGTATGTGCTGTTGAAGTGAAGACCGTCCACGGTGCACATCGTCTCCTTTCCAACATACACTTCCTGAGGGTCAACAAATAACAGGCCACCGTTTAACACCATCTCCCATGAGGGGTTGGGGATGCACTGTCGCTCAGAGGTTAGGAGCAAGCATTTTAGTGTCAGCCTGATCTGGTTCAAATCCTGTGAGATCTTAAGCCATTTAATTGACCTTGTTTCGTTTCAGTGTCCTCATCTGTAAAACGGGGACAGTAATGCCCACTTTATGAGGTTGCTATATGAGCATATATGGAGGTCATGCGTGCAAATTGACACAGTGCCTTACATTTAGCATGGGCCTCACACCTTAATGAATGCCACTTACTAGTGGCTAGGGCTTAAAAAATTAAAACTGGGTGCTTTAGTTAGCATTATGCATACTATTATTAACTTGGCATTTATAAATATGTTATACCTACCGAGCTGTTTACCCTTCCGTGAGATTTTTAAAAACTGGTTTGGAAACATGAGGGTGGTCTCTACTATGTTTATAACTCCACTGGTAATTTCAGAAACTGTCACAAAGACTACCCTCAAAGTCACAGGAATATCGGTTTTATCATGGTACAGAGGGAAGGGGGAGGAAACAGGGGCTGGAGGAAGAATGACATTTCAAAGGCTTAAAATAAATCGTAGCATAATGCATCTTTAGCATAGGTTAGGCATGTGCCTCCCTCTTTAGCTGTATGCTTTGCAACATTATGCTGATGTAATGAGTAAAAATAATTTGTATTCCAAGCACAGCCTTAAAATGACGACTGTCTGGTGGGATACTAACACGATTGGGGTTGGGGATCCTGGCATGCTGAGAATTGCATACGGGTTGTCTAATTGACTCTTAACAAAAATGCATAAGGTACATGTTAATATTATCCTCATTTTCCAAATGAGGGGGTCCCGAGGGCTCAACGAGGCGAGAAATGGGCAGTCACACAGCTAGATGGTGGAGTCCGGATATGGGAGCACACAGTCTGACCCCAGAGCTTACAGCACTGCATCCGCTTTCTCTGAAGAAGCGTAGGGCAGCTTCTACTCAGAGACTCCATCATCCATCTTTAATGGTTCAAGGAGAACACAAGCCTCAGTTGAAGGGCAGGCAGGCCCTGCCAGGATGGTCTGGCTCTAGGAGAGATGGGGAAGCTTGGCCTGAGACCCCATGGTGGGCTCTCTGAGGTGGTCAGTGGCTTTGGTTGACAAGTAGCAGGTTCTCTGCTTACCCGAAACTGACCACCGTTGCCGTCATCCAGCTCCAGAATGTAGCCTTCCGCAGGCACCGTGGACAGAGGTGGCTGTTTCCAGGACAGTGTGGCGCTGTTGTTGTGAGTGCAACACTCCTCCAGCTGCAGGATGGGGGTTGCTGGGACTGGAGAGGAAGCTAAACAGAAATTAGTGTGACCCTGGTTTCTGTTGAGCTGCAAACATTTCGGTGTCTCAGAATGTTAACATCCCCTTGATCAACATGTGGCTCCACTAAGTAGCTGGCCCAGGGACGACCTGAACTGGATCCCTTCCGGAGTCTCCAGGAGTGGGGATGGTTCCTGAGCTGCCGTGCTGCCTTCTCCCAAGCTCGTGGTGGGGCTTCCTACCTTAACTGGAGGGGAGACAACTGCTCTGTTCTCGCCCCCTTGAGGACTGAAGACATCATCCCCAAGGGAAACATTTTACATGGGGGATGGGTTTCCAGTCCAGACAGCTAAAGTCTATTTAACTCATAACATGGCTGAAAATTTTATCATAAAATTCATTCTGTGCCTTGACCCCCCAGTTTATAAACTTGGAACTGCCTTCCGAGCAGTAGCTCTGAAACCATCATCCTTCTAAGGTTCTATCCTTTTTGTTTTTGTTTTTAAACCAGTGATTCTACTCAAGTCTTGTGTGCATTAAGTAGTTATAACAGTGGCTTTTGAAAATTTGGTGCCAAGTGACACAAAAACAGTGATTTTTGCCATTTCGAAACTTCTGAGGAACTTGACCTCATTCTTTCAAGGTAGCTATGCTAGCTCAAGTTCACTCTTTCCGCGGGCGTAGAACCGCCAACTGTGAGCCTGGAGAGTAGTATGGGAGCAGAAGGGGCCTGGCAGGGGAGGGTCAAGGTGTCCTCGTGACTTTGTGAGAATCTGCCACAGTATTACTACTCACAACATGCCCCTGTCCCCATTTTGAGCCGAGAGTCTTTTCTATTACTTAAAACTGCAGAGTGGTTGAGGCTTCAGACACAAAGACATGGAAATGTTAGGTAACACATAATCCCAGTTCCTAATATATAAACTCAGTATATGTATTTGGAAACAACGTTTTTATGAACTGCTTCAAATATTTTTCAGCAACAAAACATTAATCTTTAAAGCACTTTAACAACAGGAGGGAACAGTTTGGACCACACCCAGGGACATTTAAGTGAACAAATGTTAATTGTAGAGCACCTGGTATGCTGTGCCAAGACTGGACTCTGTGTCACGCACTGAGTTACATGCTCCCTGCCATCACCTCAACCAAAAAGATGGCTTATTTAATAGCAGTTTAAGAAGCAGGTTCTATGGTAGACAACCTAGAAAACACAGGCAGTGACCATAACACAAGAAATGGGAAGGTGAGGAAGGTCAATTATACCTAAGAAAAGACTGTGATACAATAAAACCATGCCTGAGTGACTAGGTCAAACATAATTAAATCAAAATTATGAGCAGTTAATGGAGGTGGTGAGTTTAGGAAGGGAAATCACGTTTCAGGTTTCAATGGCATGGAGTTCGGTTGGTCTTAGGAGAGACCAGTGGCTTCTGCAGCCTCGGAGGTCCCAGAACATCTGGAAATGGAGGAGAGGAAATGAATTCATTGCCTTGTTCAAGAAATAGACTACAGGACTGGATGGGAAGGGGAGGAGAGAAAAGATGTAACTCCTCATGATCATCTACATATAAACAGGCATCACCTAACAGTTGTAATTGGAGGGCTAGCTTTAGGTTATCATGTATTAGGGAGCTACTTTGTCATTAAAAGGTTTTTGCTTATAAAAACAATAAATTTTAACATATTAACAGTGGAGTAGATTATAATAAGTTTGAGCAACCTGTTCTTCAAAGGGCTTCTAGAGACATGGAATGATTCTCCCCAGGGATATTTGCTGTTAGTTATCCTCATTAATCAGTGCCTACCAAAAAATAATTCCTTGGACTTTCTTTATTTCATTAGCTGCCCTATCAGTCTTCATTTTCCCTTTGTTCATGTTTCAGGCAGCTTACATTTCATCAATTTTCAAATCAAAGAATAACATCACAAGATGGTTTCAACTTGAATCATGCAAATGCTTGCAATGTCTCTGATAAGAAACTCAGATTTCCTTGTATAGGCATAGGTATAATTAACAGATTAATTGAAACACATGGTGTCATGTGTAATTAAAACATGGGAACTTCATTTGTAATCCTCAGCGGATACACTTTAAAAGACCAGAAAGATAATAAAAAGTCTAACCAGTCACTAATCTTTAGATTTTAATATTGTCCAGATTTAAACAAATAAGCAAACAAAAGATCAAGGTGAGGAAGAGAAGGAGGGAGGGAGGGAGAGGGAGGAGAGAGAGAGAGGAAAATGAAGGACCACAGAAACATTTGCATGTCTAAATCTATTTCTCGATGTGCTTCAAATTATTTTTTCTGTTTCCTTATTTACTCCAAAGTGATGTTGCATATAAAAGGCAAATGTGACAAAATTACAGCCTCATTAGTAAAGACGAAGGCTGACATTTTAGCAAAACAGATTTTATAGTGGGTGTTATATTACCCTATTTCACTTTATTAGGTATAAAACAAATGGCCTATAAGAATCCAAAGTATTTTCAAATTAACTTATTATTTGTGTTTTGGAAATGGATAGCATCACGGTTCCTGGGCTGAACTCTAAGAAAAGTTTTATTTTATTAAAACTGTGTCACTGGGCTGCTGTAGCCATCTCAATCTTAACACTTTCATGATCATTCTTGGATGTTTATGTTTTTCCTGAAGAACTAGTTTCCCCTGCCCTGATCAGAAGACTATTGCTTTGCATTTTTGTTAACCATAAAACGAAGCCTCTGGCTAAAAATTCTCTTCTTAGTTACAAGGAACAGCTGTTCTTACTGACCTCCTTGAAGGGGACTAGGGGAGCCTGGGCTCAAAATGAAATTCTGCAACAGTGTCTTCTTAAAGTTTTCAAATAGCCATTCTAGTTCAGATTATAGCTTACGTTTTTTTTTTTTTTTTATAATCATTTAATTTTTTTTTTCCAGATCCTTCAGATTGTGAACACTCACAACTAGGCAGAATTCCTCTGTGAAAGGTCATAGGACCGTGATGAGGACATGTGAGGACATATGGCCTCCCACACTGGACATGAAAAATAATGGCAGGGGCTGCTTTTCGAGCACTTACTGAATGCCTGAAAGTGTGGTGAGAGGCTTTGCGTGTAGTCACTCGTGTAATTTTCACAGCACCCCGACAGTAATGGGTACCATTATTATGTCTATTGTGTAGAAGAGGAAACTGAAACACAGAAAGTTTTCATGGCTCCTACCTAAGTGGGAAAGCCAGGATTTGAAGCCAAGCAGACTGGCTCCAGGGGCTGTATGTTTAAATTGCACTACACCTGTGTGTAGTAATAGTGTACTACAGGGAAGTCCCCAGCCTAATTCCAGGAGGAATGTTTCTTTTTGCTTCCTGTAACATCCATGAGAAAGTTCCCCAAGACTTGCTGGTATAATTAAGGAAATATTTCACCATACATAGCATAATGTATCAGTTGGTCAAATGTCTATGTTGTTCATCTGAAACTAATGTAACATTGTGTGTCAACTATACTTGAAAAAATTGCAGAAAGAAAGAAAGAAAGAAAGAAAGAAAGAAAGAAAGAAAGAGAAAGAAAGAAAGAAAGAAAGAAAGAAAGAAAGAAAGAAAGAAAGAAAGAAAGGAAGAAAAGAAAAATATTTCACCATAAGAGCTACAGTGGCTGGGAATGCAAGTCTACTGAATCATCTTATCTGAATGTCCTTGGTGGACCGTCACTCCTTTTTACGGTACCTGAACTACACGAGTGGCATCTGAGTAAAATATAGACTTTAGAGGGGCAGCAAACCATTTCTGCAAAGCTCTCATTCGTACACTGTTGAAGAGAAATGTGATCGTAGGTTTTGAGGACAAGCATTTCAGGCCTCCAAACCATGAACAGATCACATGCATGAACAAATTACATGTGAGTCAGCATGTGTGCTCAACCCTATCCCCACCAAACAAACCTCTAGGTGCTCTTTCTCCATGATTTATAAGAGGGTCTGTTCACATCACACTGACCTTGCCCATGACCTTGGTGCATAATCAAGGCTTTTACATTCAACATGAGTTAATGAAGATAAATGTGTTCTTAGGTGAGACCCTAAGAAGGCACTTAAGGGATTAACAGCCATCTCTCTAAGTGCTAAAAAGGCTTGGAAAACATTAGGTCACTGTGTCATCGTGGTTCAGAATGAACATGCTGGCATTTCATTTTAGTACTGACTCATGAACCTTGGGATACCTTGTACACTTAAAACAATTCTGGGCTAATATTTTTCTGGAGATGTTTGAATAAAGAAGGTTCTGGCATTCTCTTTCTTTCTTTCTTTCTTTCTTTCTTTCTTTCTTTCATGTTTATTTTTTTGAGACAGAGAGAGACAGAGCATGAACGGGGGAGGGTCAGAGAGACAGGGAGACACAGACTGTGAAGCAGGCTCCAGGCTCTGAGCTGTCAGCACAGAGCCCGATGCAGGGCTCGAACCCACAGACTGTGAGATCATGACCTGAGCCGAAGTCGGAAGCTCAACCGACTGAGTCACCCAGGAGCCCCTCCGCTTAGATTTCAATTGCTTGAGGGTGATGTGGAATAAGAAAGAGCAGATCAGTTAAATCCTCGGCTACGAGAATAATTTTAGGCAGTGCATTCTTGCTGAATAGTTGCTGGCCTAACTAGAAACATTTAAAAACCAGCAACACACCTATCTTTGATATCAAGGGACAAAAAGGCATGTGAGATGAAATCTCAAAACCAGAGAGATGCTAAAATTTTTAGTCAAGGAATAAACAGATATTTTTGTTGTCAGTTTGAGTCATAAGTTTAAATGCATATTTTAAGTAGCTTTGAAGATCTTTTAACTTTCTACTGTAATCCACTTAGTACTATTAGAAAACATATTAGTAAGTACATGTACTGTATCAATGGTCAGATTACTTTAGCACCATTCTTAATGCTATTTAAATTTTGGCCATTTGTGCATGGATTCTGGGGTACAGTTTCTTGAGATATTTTTACTGACAAGCTGTGAAAGTGCAGTTTCTTAAACTGACCAAGAAGAGCCTAAGGGAAAAAAATGTCTAACACTACACTGGGCACAGTTGTGTATGTTGACAGATCTCAAAAAGGCCGGTAGGAGTAGTTTTAACTATAGCTAGCTAAGATCTGTTGCCTCATGACCTTTTGGCTTTTTCTTTCCATCAAAGACATCTGACAGGTAAAAATTATTTAGAGTCTATAGAGGACTTGGCTCTCACTGAATTAATTAAACTTAATGAGCACAAAGCAAAGCATATAAATGAGCTCTGTAGAAGGACACTAATCAGAAGTAAATTAAATTAATAGGAGGTGTTAAAAAGAAAAGGAAAATGGAATAATCCAGTCTCATGCCAAATGGCCTGTTATAACTGTTTGGGATAATTTTGCATTCCAGGTGAATTTTTGCTGTGATTGTGTTCTGCGTTTTGGTCTTTAGAGTGCTTGGTATTCTCTCCCGTGTGTACAGACTTTAGTGGGGTGTGCACACAGCCACGTTCACGCATATTTCTGTAGGCAGCTTTACGTGGCTGAGTGACGTTGCTTTAGGAATGTGGTCTGTGACACACAGCACACGAGTCTGCAGTTCCCATACCAGATGAAGGGCCTGTTCACTCCAACACAGTTGTTCGCATCCTGCCAACTGGCCTGGACTCCACTCTGGGCAGATGGGCGTGATTCAGAAGGACAGCAAATGGGGGAGGAGAGGGCTCGGTCAGGCAATGAAAGCATTTGAAAGCCCTGAGGCTTTTACCCTCTCTACCTGTTCCATCACCAAGGCTAATTGGGTTGGTTCATTTTTTTTTTTCCGCTTCCACCAAAAGCCCTTCTCTTGCCCTTTGGGACATATTTTCTCCCCTGAGCTGTTTTGTGACATAACCTTTTAATGATTTTACCTTATTGGGAGAACTGGATACAGAGAGAGGCTGATTGAGGGGGATTTACCCGGGGCTCCCTATATTACTCCGATGGCTGTATTTCACAGGTCACCATGTGGGTGTGAAAGAAAAAAAATTTCAACAGTAAGAAAGACTCACTGTAACAAAAAATTAAATTTCTGAAATTTAAGAGAGCAATTCAGTTATTCCTTGAAGAAGCCAGTTCATTACACAGTGACATTATAACACAAACTGGAAGTTGTGTTATAATGAGGACAAGTGAGGTTCCGGAACCTCACTCCCTGGTTTGGAATCTCTGCCCTGTCACTCCCAGCTGTGTGAATTCAGGCAAGTTATCCAGTCTTCCTGTGCCTCAGTTTCCTCAGCTACATACTAGGGCTGTGAGAATAAACTGAGTTAATTCACGCGAAGCACTTATTCGGTTTGGTAAGCAGTCGGCAAAGGCTAAACATTTTTATTACTGCACCAAAGTGCTTTTATTTACAATTTTTATAGTATTTCCTCCAAAAATTAATGAAGGCACCATCTCAAAGCCATACATATTAAACAAAAAGTGAGAAAACTGAAAATAAAAGAGCAAAAATCTATTAAAGGGATGAGAGACGTACTTGTACAAGGTACAGGGGTGAGTTTAGCTGCATGATGGGAGCCACAAGCGTATAGCCTTAAAACTTACTGGGTTAGACGGTTTTCTGTCTAATAAAAGGAAGTATGTAGATTTTTCTTAAAAAACTGAAAATTTTAAAGTGCTGGATTCTAAGTCCTTTATTATGTGGATGCTTAAATTAGGAAAAGCAGAGAGCAAATACATTTCTTCAGTTTTAAAAAATATTAGAAAACGACAAAATTACAGAGATGAAGAACAGAAGAATCCAGGGATTGGAGGTGACAGAGGGGAGGGGCATGGGTATGACTGTAGGTGATAATGGGGTAGCATGAGATCTTTGTGGTGATACAGTGGTTCTGTATCTTGACTGCAGCGGTGGTCATATGAGTCTTCACATGTGACAAAATGGCACAGAGTCATACATATACACTGTACCAATGCTAACTTCCTGGTTTTGATATGCTAGTTATGCAAGATGGAACCATTGATGGAAACTGGGCTAAGGGTATACTGGACCTCTCCTTACTAGTTTTGCATCTTCTTGTGAATGTATAAATAGTGCAAAATGAAAGTTAAAAAGAAGTCAGAATATTGTCCAAATGGATATTACCTACACAGCCATAAAAATATTGTTGCATGGTTGGCGTTTTATTTTTCTTTGTAAGAGTAATTTTAGGTACTTGCATTTCCCCTCAGCCACCCAAAAAAATCTCAGAGAGATCTTGCATATCCCTGTATCACATAAGCCAACAAGTTTAAAAAGTTAAAACTTGTCTCAAATTTTCATTTTCCTTCGGTAACCAGGCTTGCATTTTCCTGATCAGTTTTGGCAAGCCAACTGGGATCCTCTCAAAGTCCCACTGATTTCATGCTCAGCCATTTGCTCACTACCTATCCACGTGGAAGCAGTCACTTCAATTCTCAACTGCCTTGATTCAGTAACTGGGTTACTTTCTGTAACAAGATTTTATTTATGTACAGTGATGCTGTCTCTATCTCCTTATCTTTTTAACATCAGCGATCCCCTGATATTAGGCTTGTGAAATTTCTAAGACTCTCAAAGAGGCAAGCATTGAGTTTATCTGAATTTATCTGACTTTCTGAGAGTTAGGTCCCACTGCTACAACCATATATTTCCTTTATGTGATAAGAGAGGAGCCACTCTAGATTTCTGTACCATTAACCAGAAGTGTGTGTGTTTACTTCCTCACCCCTTAGGTGATTCATAAACCTGGCAGCTGCCTTTTTTTTTTTTTTTTTTGCAGCAATCTGGCACAAAGCCTTGATCCTGCTTCAAGCACCAGTATCCACCCAGGATGTTGCTCTGTTTAGGGAGATGCAGGCACATACCTTTCATCTGCACGAAGTCGAGTTGGTGAATGGATTGCAGCAGAGGGCTGTTGTCCAGACTCAGGTCGAAGTCCGTGGTCATCCTGGGAGTGAGCGTGCCTTTCCCCCACTGATCTTCAGTCAGGTGCACTCTCCTTATGAGGGCGTCAGAAATCTAATCACATCAAAAACCACAGCCTAAGAAATATAACACCACACTGGACACAGAATGCTGCTCCTCCACTCTCCGGGAGTTTTACCAAACCACTTTGGGACTCACACCCTTCCTGTCTCCGTGTAGGCAGTGAGGAGTCTCTTCTGATAAGAGTGACCCACACAAATCTGGGTCCTTCTGTGAGTCAGAAGGGGCCACTAGAAATAATTAACAGCTATTAATTGCTCTAATAGAAAAACCTGGATATATGCTCATGCTATTTATAACTGATCATAATATGTTGGTGATCAATTAATCCTACTAGCACCAACAACCCTAAGTTTCTAAGAGGAGGTGTGGGTTTCCTGTCAAAACTTGGAAATGAGGGTTTTTTAAAAATGTATTTATTTATTTTGAGAAATAAGAAATAATTATTTTGAGAAAGTGGGGAAGGGGGAGAGAGAGAGAGAGAGAGGGAGAGGGAGAGAGGGAGAGAGGGGGAGAGAGAGAGAGAGCGAGAGAGAGAGAGAGAGAGAATCCCAAGCAGGCCCTGCAACACCAGCACAGAGCTCAATGTGGGGCTCAAACCCACAAACTCAAGCCGAAGTCTTAAACGACTGAGCCACCCAGGTGCTCCAGAAACGAGTTTTATAAAATAGTAGAGAGGCTGCATATGGTAATCTGTAAAGTGGAATTTCTTACACTTTAAGCAGATCATCTGACTGTATCACTTTATTCTTTGATAGAGAACTCTTCCACTTCTTGTATTTAATCTCCCTCTGTCATTCTTGGACAGTTTGACAGAATGTGAGTTGGAAGGATAATCTATGTATTCCTTAATACAAGGTCCCTTAATCATTACGATCAAAACTTAAGTAAAATTCAGCTGACATCATCACATCTCATTAAAACAATACTGAAGAAATCATGAGAAATCCAAGCAATGAAAAACCTTCACTTTATTTAGGAAATCACTGAATAACTGGCCAGTAGGAACTGTCAAGAAGGTAGAAGCCTTGCATATTTAGACATTTCTAGCTGACCAAATTGTCCAAGAAATTAGTGGAAAGGGACTCAATTCTTAGGCAAGTCAGTAGCTCTGCTTTGGGGGGAACTTAAAGGGAATTACATTTTCAAGATTAAACATGAGCAAAAACAAATTTTAAAAAGCCCACGCGCTGCTCAATCTCGTAGCACATGAGGGCCAAGGCTTCCAAGAAGTCAATGGAGTTTTGCTGGCACCCATATATGCATGGCAGTCTGAAGGTGGGTTTCATTGTGGAGGGGATCCTTGCTCTCCAAGGGCTGTTAGGAGTCCACCCTGGCTTCGGAGACTCAGTTTCATGGGACATTGAGAATCTGAAGTAGAAACTAGCTGGCACTCACCTGTAAAAAGCCACTGGGATCATTTTCCTTAATGACCTCCAAGCAGTACTCCATGAGACCTGTGGTCTGACGCAATTTCACTGTGCAGTGAGAGATCTGATCTCGAACCACCTAGGGTTGATGAGAGAACAGAGTGGTCCAAAATGGCAGAGGGTAAAAAAGAAGCAAACTGGGATGTTAGAAAGCGTCTTCAAACCATATTCCAAGAGCATCATGGAATGGAATAAATGTATGAGAATATTTTGTGGCAATGTCTGCTGTGGACAATGGCTCCAGAAGACAGATTGTATAAATGCTTTTATTACAGGAACTGGTAACAACAGGACCCATCAGAAAGGCATGCAGATGGTGGAAGCCTAGGAAGCTGGTTACTCTGGTGCCTGAAGGGACGTCTTCCTAATTCCCCCTTCTTTCCGTCTTCTGGGAAGCTGATACTGTGAGCTGTTCTAAGTGGGAGGTCGCTGGGAGTCTACAAAGGAGCTGCGTAACCCGAGGTGTGGCTGCAGCTTCTGTTCTGGGAACAGTCACCCACCTGCTCCCACCCTGTGCCTGTCTCTTCTAAAGAGCAGATGTCACCATCCGAACCAGTTCCTTCTCATTCTGATTCTTTTTCCTGAGGGGGTGGTGGGGTGGGGTTAAAGGTGAAACTTGCTGAAAGACAATGAGCTAATAACCACAAGTAAGCCAGAGAAAGACGGATGCAGAATTAAGTTTTGAGAATAACCCACTTAGAAGCAATCACTGCCTCATTTGGGAAACAGTTTTAAAGGCTCTCTATTTACCATGCTGTGAGTCTGGTTTAACCTAGAAAGGCCTCTCTCTGAACATACAGTTTCTGCCTCTGGGAAGTTGTCTTTGCCCAGTGTCAAACACATGACAGTCCTTGAAAAGTTTCTTTCTTCAAAGATGTTCATTTTCTGTGTCCTCTGCTCAGTGACCCAAATCCTGAAGTGGTTTCTGAAGCTAGAGTTGAACAAGAGTTTTCTAGGAACCTCAATTACTTACATCCTCGATATTTATACTACTTTGCAAAAGCCTTCAGAAATATCCAGCCTTCTGGATTTTTACAAATAATAACTAAAAGGAGTTTTAATATTAATTATTGAAAACCTTTTTCTTTGTTCCTTCTTTTCAGTTTTGATTATACACTTTCCATTAAAGGATATTTCATTTACTTTCAAAAGCAATTGGAAACTAGACAAAAAAGCAATCATCTCATCACTCTACTGCAGATTTTTAAAGCATTTTGATATTTCCTTTCAGGTTTTATCCTTGAGCTAGATATATGTATAGTTGCAATCGTAATATGTGACAATTTTACCTCCTTCCCACTTAACACTATACCATAGTCATTTTACATGTTGCCACCATCAATAAATGTTACTGGCTACATAAATATCCCACTGAGTGGGTTATCATCATTTATTTAATCATTCCTGTTCCTCTATTTTTGGACATTTAAATTCCTCCTAATTTTTAAAAAGTTCATTTATTTATTTTGAGATTGAGAGAGAGAGCACACGCAGGCATGCATGTGCGAGCAGGGGAAGGGCAGAGAGAGATGAAGAGAGAGAGAGAGAATCCCAAGCAGGCTCTGGGCTGTTGGTGCAGAGCCCATGCAGGGCAAGTCCCACTAACCGTGAGATCTTGACCTGAGCTGAAATCAAGAGTTGGATGTTCAACCAACTGAGCCACCCACGTGTCCCTAAATTCCTAATTTTTTGACAATTCATCCATTTATTATTGCTGGTCTTTGTTTCTAATTTTTTTGTGTGTGATGAAACATATATAACATAAAATTTACCATTTTAGCTATTTTTAATTGGATAATTACATGGCATTCATATTGTACTCAATACATTCATATTGTTGTGCAACTATCACCGTCCATCTCCAGAACTTTTTTATTTTTCCAAACTAAAATTTTGTACTCATTAAACAATAACTCTCCATTCTCCCCTCCCCCCTGGCCCCTGGAAACCACAATTCTACTTTCTGTGTCTATGGATTTGACTACTCTAGGACTCTCAGATAATATAGTATCATACAATATTTGTTCTTCTATTACTGGCTTGTTTCACTTAGCATGATGTCTTCAAGGTTTACCCATGTTGTAGCTGGTGTCAAATTTCCTTCTTTGTAAGACTGAATAATATTCCATTGCAGGTTTACACCACATTTTGTTTATCCATTCATCTGTTGATGGACATTGGGGTTGCTTCCACCTTTTGGCTATTGTAAATAAAGCTGTTATGAATATGGCTGTGTAAGTGTCTGTGGAAGTCCCCGTTTCACTGCTTTTGGGTAGATAGCCTGAAGTGAAATTTCTGGATCACATGATAATTCTATTTTATTTTATTTTTTTTAGAAATCATTATACCATTTTCCACAGCAGCTGTACCATTTTATATTCCCATCAGCAGTGCACAAGAGTTCCAATTTCTCCACACCCTGTGATACGTATCACTATCTGTTTTTTTTTTTAAATAATAATAGCCATCTTAATGGGTGTGAAGTGTAGCTCATTGTGGTTTTGATTTGCATTTCCCTAATAACTAGTGATGTTGAGCATCTTTTCATGTGCTTATTGGCCACTTTATCTCCTTTGGAGAAATGTCTATTCAAGTCTTTTGCCCATTTTTAAATTGGTTTTGTTGTTGTTGTTGTCTTCTGATGCACAAAATTTATACATTTTTGTCTACCTTTTCCTTTGTTGCCTGTGCCTCTGGTGCGATACCCAAGAAATCATTGCCAAATCCAGCATTGTGAAGCATTTGTCCCGTGTTTCCACTTAAGAGTTTTATAGTTTTACTTTTTACATTTAAGTCTTTGATCCAATTTGAGTTAATTTTTGTATACAGTGTTAGGTAATGGCCCGACTTCATTCTTTTGCATGTGGATAGCCAATTTTCCCAGTGTCATTTGTTGTAAATCTGCCCTTTCCCCATTGAATGGTCTTGGAACCCTTGTCAAAAATCATTTTACCATATATGTGTAGGTTTATTTCTGGGCTCTTTATTCAATTCCAGTGGCCTATATGTCTGTTTCCATGCCAGTACTACACTGTTTGGAATTTTGTAGCTTTACTGTAAGTTATGTAAACAGGAAGTGTGAGAACTCCAAGTTTTCCTTTTACACGATTGTTTTGGCTCTATGGAATCTCCTAATTTTTTGACAGATGATTTGTTATCACTTTTTAAATTTTAGTAAAAGAAAAACAAAAAATAAAATGTAGGATTTAAAAATCTCCTTATCAGAATTGGCGAAAGAAACCAACTTTGATGTGAAGACTGATTTTGACAGGTAGAAGGGAGATCAAATTTAAAATTCACTGGTTGACTTATTTTCTTCTGGCATCTAGTATTCTGCTCAAGGAATGCAAATTATTTTATTTTATTTTTTAAACGGAAAGCTTAACCTTTTTAACAGAAGGTTAAATTTCTACTCCTTAGTGGGGAGAAAACCCCACCCATAAGTGAAACAAAAAATGCAGGACAGGTGACCTAAAGCTAATCTGCTACTTCTCTCTGCTATAATAGGCTTAACTAAATTGTTCTCAGAAAATGTTGTTATATTTTGGTAGCCAGTGCATCAACGCCTCTAGCTAGCAGAAACCTCAGCAGTCATCATTCACCAACCAAATGGCATCTGTCCTAGGACTGTGCAGAAGTGACTGGTGCTCCAGTCTGAATAACAAGCACGGATTAGGTCTGGGCATTGTAACCCAAAGCGAGTTGGCTTTTGAAGCAAAATAGACTTGAATTGTTGTATTTACTTTCCAGAGCATTCAGATCAATGATAATTTTATGACTGAAAAGCTGAAATAAATACATTAATCAGGCCTCATAAAATTCTATGTTTGCTTCTACAAATTTCTTCTCAAGTAAGATTTATTTGATGCCAAAGGAGCTGAGCGTTGGGTCTCTCTGACTACTCTTAGGAAACTTCATTGTTGCAGTGCCAAAGGGTTGGTGAGTTTCAGTGGGGGGTTGCCATTGCCATTTGCCATTTGCTCCCGTGTTCCATGGTTCAAGCTTCTTGGAAGGACTCAATATTCCTGAGCTCCTGGCTCTCAACTCCCACTGTTGCAACAATGGATTTGGGTCCATCATTTTACCTGTTAATCAACCACTTCACAATGGTCACAGTAGCCAGTGATAAAAATCACTGCTTGGGGCACCTGTGTAGCTCAGTCAGTTAAGCATCCAACTTTGGCTCAGGTCATGATCTCATCGCTTGTGGCTGCGTTGGGCTCTGCACTGACAGCTCAGAGCCTGGAGCCTGCTTCGTTCGGATTCTGTGTCTCCCTCTCTCTCTACCCCTCTCCTGCTTGCATCCTCTCTCTCTCTCTCTCTTAAAAATAAACATTAAAAAAATTTATTTAAAAATTCACTACTCAAAATTAAACTTCAGGTTTCCCAGAGGCGGTACTTTTGGATGTGTTGTAATTGACGTCTAGTTTTTGAATTAATTTGGCAAGATTTTCCATCTTATGGAAATTAGCCAAATAGTTAGATCTTTTAAGAGTATAAATATTTTTCTTCAATTGTGTGTCTTTATCAGCTCTCTCGTTATCTTCTTCACTCTGTGTTATTTCTACTATTTACTATTATTATTTATTTTACATTATATTTTTGTATGGAAAACAATCCCTAGGAAGTGAGGCCGTGTCACTTTTTCTTTGGGTTCCACATTTCTGTGCAGTTGCTTGGATGCTCCGGAGAAACCGTTGGCAACATGTTTGCTGCTGGCCAGAGTTAAGAGTTCCTTTTCTCAGGAAGGAAATGTGCAAGTGACAGGAATGACACAAATAGGGACTGGGAAACAATCTTCCTGCTTTCATCTGCAGTAAAGCCTAAACTAGCTCTGGGACAATGAGTTAATCTTTAGTTCATGGTTTCAGAGAAGGCTTTCACCATTTTATTAGCAGGCCCCATCTGTTCGGGATGGCAAGTCTTATTGCTTGCTTGAACGGCTTTATTTTGCTAAGTGGCAAATTTATGAAGGTGATTCCTTGGGTCAAGATATGTCACTGACACTTTGGAAAGGGGGAATTGAGCATTCCTCTGAATGCCTGAACTTTTTTGGTAGCATAGAGCAATCCACGAAAGCTCATACAGTATATAAGTGTAAGATTTTGTTCTATCTACAACTACATTTTTCCATCCCATCTCTAGTAGACCAATCTCCTCCCTCCACTCAGCTCAGGTAACACAACCAGCAGCAAGAACTGAAGCCAATTAGGGTGAATTTCCTTATTTTATCCAATTTGACCTCGATACCCTTTCTCTACCTCTGTTCACCTCTCCCATCTTGCATATGGCTCTTTAAAATTCTTTCTTTCTTTCTTTCTTTCTTTCTTTCTTTCTTTCTTTCTTTCTTTCTTTCTTATTTTTATTTATTTATTTATTTATTTATTTATTTATTTATTTTTAACGTTTATTTATTTTTGAGACAGAGAGAGGCAGAGCATGAATGGGGGAGGGTCAGAGAGAGAGGGAGACACAGAATCGGAAGCAGGCTCCAGGCTCCGGGCCATCATCAGCCCAGAGCCTGACACGGGGCTCGAACTCAGGGACCGTGAGATCGTGACCTGAGCTGAAGTCGGACGCTTAACCGACTGAGCCACCCAGGCGCCCCTCTTTCTTATTTTTAATAAATACTTTCACTCATAGTATTTTCGTTTGTCCTGGAGTCTGGAGAGATACCACTAATGAATTTTTAGTCTAAGTCAACACTAACATTCTCTCTCCTATTTTAAGAAATTTGTTCTTAAATATATCCCTTCCCATCACAGTTTAAAACAGTTTCCCCCAAGTATAAAGTAACCTCTTTTTTTTAATGTAAGGTACAAGTACTTTCAAGATGCAAGCTTGAAAAATGTATTCTTCACAGGTCCTTTTGGTCAGTGGAGGGGAATTTCTATATGCACCATCATTCCTGAAGCAAGATGACTAACTAATGCCTGGAATTGACTCATTTGTGAGTTACAGGTGAAGTGCTTTGGCCACGAGGTTCAGCTAATAAAATAATGAATTCTCTTTTTCTCCCCCTAGGGTAGAATTTTATCTTCTATATTATCACTATATTCAGTGACACTTAGAGGCAATTATTTTTTATTTTTATTTTTTTCATTTTTTCATTTTATTTATTTATTTTTTCAATATATGAAGTTTATTGTCAAATTGGTTTCCATACAACACCCAGTGCTCATCCCAAAAGGTGCCCTCCTCAATACCCATCACCTACACTCCCCTCCCTCCCACCCTCCATCAACCCTCAGTTTGTAATCAGTTACTTAGAGGCATTTAAATTAAGGAAGAGCTTTTTAAATTTCTCACATGCCACCATTCTCCCACATGGTTAGAGGCAAATATTTCCCCTTTCTCTTGGTACCACTCTTCTGTACGAGTGTTATTAATTACCCACATTGGCAACTAATCATTTCAAAGACAGGTTCTTGAGGCTTTGAGTTTTTCATCAAGAAAAGGATCATTCAGCCCTATCAAATGAATAAGACATGTACCTGTTTTGAGAAAGGCTTGAGATTTTAACAGCAAAACTGTGAACTTTCCATTCCAGAAATGTAAATGTCACCAATAGCCTCATCAATAAACGTTGGGTGGAATATGCAAAGAAAGCATGCTCTTAGTGTGTAGAATACTACATCCTTGTACAGAGAAGTTAGTGAGGAAACACAAGTCATTTGGAGACAGAAGCATGGTGGTGCGGACCCATCCACAGGGGAGGACACTATTTATGCTCGCCCATGGTGGAAGTGATGCATACAATGTGGTGTTTCCTAGGCTGTGAGGCTCAGGGAGACTCACTAGATTGTCATCTTCAAAGTATGTGTTTAGTGCCCTCTGGAGGTAAGGAATGTCACTCATGTCTGGGTTCAGGCAAAGGGCATTAAAGGTCTGTGACTGCCCTTCATGGACGTTGCCAAAGCGGGTACGGGGTGTTCAGAAGTATGTCCCGTAGCTTTGGTGAGCTCCAGCTGTGTGTGTGGCGCCTGGTGATTCCATGGGCACCCTGGGCACTCTGTTCTGTATTGTCCCTCTGTGACTTCTGCTCCTACGTGGTAGGAAGCAGAGGATCACAGAATTTGCCAAATGAATTCCCCCTTAATGATAGGCTTATAATCAAAAATGATTGTGATTAAAATTTTAGGGTTGGACCCCTAACGGCAGTCAAAGGTTTCAAGTGTTTTGGTGTGCCCGATCTTTCCAAATGTCTTGACTGTAATGGACTTAACAGAACTTGTTGCCAGTAGTTTTACTGGGATTGTGCTGATTATTGGGTTAAACTTGTTGCTTTTTCTTTCTCTTTTATTTTTATTAAAAAAATTTCTAATGTTTATTTTTGAGAGAGAGAAAGAAAGAGAGAGAGGGACTGAGCATGAGCAGGAGAGGGGCAGAGAGAGAGAAAGAGAGAGGGAGACACAGAATCTGAAGCAAGCTCCAGGCTCTGAGCTGTCAGCACAGAGACTGATGCTGGGCTCGAACTCACGAATCGTGAGACCATGACCTAAGCCAAAGCTGCACACTTAACTAAGCCATCCAGGCACCCTGATTTTTCTTTCTAGTAAAGTCTGTAGCCCATTAAATCATATCTGATTATTTAAACAAATTTTTGTGGGCTTGGATAGGTCTGTCTTCTACCCTCCCTCCCTCTCTCTCTCTTTCTTCCCCATCCCCCACCCCAATCTAAATCAAAGGGTTACTTGTTTGTTTTAAGACAATGGCAAATAGCTTAAGGAAGCAATTCGACAAGCCGGTAACATCCCTAGTGTAAATGTGTACTCTTAATGATATGACTGTATAATTTTTTAATAAACATAATGGGAACATGATAGGCAATACATGGTAAATAACAACCAAGATAATCATCACCATAATGAGAATGATTCTAACAAGATCCAACAGTACACTTGGATTCAAAATCAAACCTGTGTATAGTTACAATTGGGATGTGTTGGCTGCTGTAAAAACAGTACACTTTATCGTTATCCCTCAGCACTCTTGCTCCATGATTTTGTTGGTACGTTCATTTACCGGCCACACATGGAAATTAAAGCCTAGATTTTTGGGGGGATATTTTTGAATAACTATAACTTTTTTTTCTTCCAAAGAATCTTAGAATTGAAAGGTGACCAAGAAGAAACCTGTCACTTCGTTTCGCACACATATGAATTTACTCTAAAATACTGGAGCAAGTATGTATTTAAGATCATTGTGGAATTACTTCAAATTCTGAGCGTTACATAAATAAAAATAATTCTCTGATATTTCTTTGGGCCTACCAAAAGAAAAATGACATTGTCAGTTTCCCGAGAAAAGCACAGATCTCATTAATGGCACACTTCAGTGTTGTCACAAATTCCCTGTGAGGATCACAGATGGTGAGGATACTCTAAGGTCCTATTCAGGTCAAGAAGGCCCAGAAAGGATATTAACAAAACATATAGTTCATGTGGCACCTGAGTGGCTCAGTCAGTTGAGTGTCTGACTTTAGCTCAGGTCATGATCTTCTGGTTCATGGTTTTGAGCCCCATGTCGGGCTCTGTGCTGACAGCTTAGAGCCTAGAGCCCACTTCAGATTCTGTGTCTCCCTCTCTCTGTCCCTCCCCTGCTCACATTTTGTCAACAACAACAACAAAAAACATGTAGTTTGAACAAGACACCCAGGGGTTCCGGTTTACCGTGCTTATTGTGGGGATATCGCCCAAGTAGTCTCAAAAACATGAGTTAGTAATATCCCTTGGAAGCTCAAAAGCAATTTTCTCCCGTCAGTAGCTTTCTGACATTTCATTAGTTCACCACATCCTGAAAATAGAAATGTGGCTCCCAGTGTTTTTTTTTTCAAACCAAAGAATAGTATTAAGAAACAATATTCCTCAAATACGGTCACAGCTGCATACATATGTCTCAAGCCACTTTCCTAGGTCCAGAGACAATCATGCCTGTGTATAGACTAATTCTACACCACATTCTCTAGTATTATGGAAAGTCAATCCCTTGGAGAACTTCTTCAGTGTACTTACTAAGTGATACCAGGTTTCCAGGCATTCTCTCTATATGATAACAACAATAATAGCTAATATTTATTGAGGACTGTGCTAACGTGCTTGGCAATTTCCTATGATGTGATGACTGCTTCTGACCCGATTGTACACACAGGTGAAAGAAACTGAGCCACAGGCTTGCCCACAGTTAGACATCTAGTAAGTGAGAAAGTGTGTCCTCATACCCCATTCTCTGTGACACAGAATCTGGGCTCTTTACCTCTCAGCGCCAGCTTGCCTCAGAACCAGAACTATTCAATCTGCTCAAGCAATCAGTGCTTTCAGAGAGGGGCATGAGGAGATTATAAAGACTGTCTTTATACACACTCACTTTCCAGCATCCTTAGCCTTTTGGATTCCTCAAGGAGAGAAAGTTGCCAGAAAAATACACACACAACTCTCCTCTTTGTCAGCAAAAAGCAGGGCCCCTAGAGAACTCTGCCAAAGGGAAGCGGAAGACCATAAGATTATCCTTGCCGGACTATGAGTGATGGGTTAGCCAACAAAGACAGAAAGAAGTACTGTGCTTGGCAAGCGATGTCTATAAAAGGCCAGTCTTTTCTCACAAATCTGAGGAGCAACAGAAATGACAAGAAAGGGGAAAGGCAGGAGGGAGAAAAGCAGAGGGAGGGAAATTGGAGGCTGCATCCGTAGTCACGGCGTCGGCCCTGCTGGCTGTTTTTAGAAGCAGTGACATACAATCCACTGGCGACAGCAGAGAAACAAATCGCTCGAGACAGAAGACAGAACAGCTTTCCTGCCGTGGGGGACAGCCAGCCACCTGTCTCCTGTTTCTGTGGCCCTATGGGATCAGGGGCAGAGAATGCCGCCCAGGGCAGGGTGGAATGCGAGCAGGCAGCTGCTGCTGCTCAGTGTCCCCGGGCACACTGCTGTGCCCTGCTGGGGCAGGTCACCAGGTTCCTCTGCAGTCCCTCCATTAACTGATTTTCACACAGTCCCCTACAGCAGAGGCAGCACTGAGCAGAGGCACCCGGGGGGGCTTTCACGCCCCTCTGCTACCGTTTGACATGGAGAAGTAATGCTTTCTCAATCCTTGATTCCCTTTTCTGTCTAGGTCACTGCCCTTTTGTCTCTTCCACGCAGAAAACCTGGAGTTGCGGCTACAGTCACTATGTGGTTTATCACAAATGGTTCACTGCGTTCTGCTTAAAGATACCAAGAAAGTGTCTGAAATGTCTTAAAAAAGAGATTTCCACTGAGAACAAGTTAAAATCTGGTGGCTACCTACTAAAACGGTTGGTCTACTATTTAGAGAGAAAATCCAGCTGTCCAGCTCACTTCCTGAAGATAGCTGTGGTTTTATTTTGGGTGGCTCTCGGTGGTTCAAGTGGTATTCTGAGTTCCACCATAATAATAAAAGTTCTGGGTTTCTGAAGAGTGTTACATGAAGGGCAATAGCAACAATCGTTTAGTAATGTCAGAGCAGGTGATGGAATCAGGTTTGAGTGCATTCTAAGATGAACCTAAGAGGGTTTTCCAGTAAGAGCCACCACCAAGAAACAGCAATGGCATCTCTGGAAGCAGGGTTATAATCGCCAGCCTCGCTTCACTGTCTAAGCCAACAGGCTGAGGCTCTCTGGACATTAGAGCCCTGTGCACTTTTCTTTCCAAACTCCTTCCTGGTTCAGATTTAACTTCAAGGCACGCAATTTTCTTTATCAAGGAATCTACAGTACCTCTCCTTGATAAGATTGCACTGCTGCTCCCTCATCAGGAACATGTGGAGAGACATGGCCCTGATACAGCACCCAGGAAGTCAGGCCAGCAGACTTCATCACAGGGCAGAGCCCTCAAGGGCTCTTTCTGGACTTTGTTGCCCCAGCTCTGCCGCCTGCCTGATTGAGTTCCACAGGCCCTCTTAGAGCGACACCTGGGCAAGCCACAAAGGCAGGGGAGAAAGGTTTATATTCCAGCCACATTATTGCTCTGACTTTGGGGCAGGAAGAAGCAGGTGTGTGGCTCTAAATGTGTTTTGCAGCAGGTGGGCAGCGGAGGAGGGAGCCTCTTAGAGGAGGAAGCTGGAGTTGGGGTTTTCTTACTTTTGGAGAAAACTGTTAAGCTTCCTTGGGGAGAGGTTGTTCTTTATCTTGCTGCCTGGCTCCCTGCCATCTGGCTGAGCCCCCTGGGTCTCCGGGTCCTGGTGTGTGGCTGGGGCATAAAGTTGGAAGGTTGGTGACTGCTGCTCAGGGCTCAGCATTGCCAGTCTTGCTGCGGGTCTTGCCCAGGTCTCATGCCCTAGTTGGCAACCAGTTTATTGCCTTGTTTCTGGTACCCATGAAATGGGCATTGGCCCTGTTTGATGAAGCTTCCCTGCCACTAAGCTTGAGCCCCAAATCTTGTAAGCTGTGCTCTCTTATTTCTTCATTTCTCCCTTGGTTTTCCTACTGGAATCCCATTAGTTTAACAATGGGGCCTTCCCCTATTCTTCAGGGACTATAGCCTGTTCCCAACCTGCTGGGGTATCTGAGGCTCACAGGGCCATTCATGAGCTCCTGCGAGGCTGTATCCATTTCCTGCTGCCCACATCATGAGCTCCCTGAAGTTGGCTGCCTAACCCCAACAAAGGGCCTGTGGTCAGACCTCACCTCTCCCTCCACCCTAATGTCAGGCCAACATTGTGCACCCCGTATCCTCTACCCACTGGTAGTTACCCTGGAGCTTACTGGCCATGCATGTGGACCTCTGCTGACTGCCTACTTCTGGGCTCCCTCCTGCGGGGTTGTTCCCATGTCTCCAGCCTGATTTCACATCTTGTTGCCCTGCTCCAGTGAGGGAGTGGATGGGGTATCAGATGTCTCCAGGAGGACCAATCCTTTTGCCAATAGGGCCCACACTCATAATCAATCAACTCCACTGTGTGATGACAAAAGTCTATGTAGCCGTCCCGTCACATAGTTCACTTCAGAAGTTAAGAAAAACCTTGTTTGTCTTCTGGAAAGCATGGTTTCTATTCCCATTTCAAAAATACCTTTTGCCTCTGTATGGCCACTCTGGCCACCTTGTCTAAAACTTCAACCCCCTTTCCTAGGACTTCCATCCCCTAATCCTTATTATTTTTCTTGGCTTTTTTTTTTTTTTTTTTTTTTTTTTTTTTTACTAAATACTGGGTATTTTACTTACTTATCTTGCTTACTGTTTATCCCTTCTGGTGGAAAATAAGCCTCATGAGGGCAGTGATTTTTATTTATTTAATTGTGCCTACACTCAGAGCAATTCTTGGCCCAGGGGAGTCACTCAATAAGTATCAGTGAGGTAAATGATGGAGTGTGTGGGGAATGAAGGGATGCTTGCTCCTTGCTCTCCAGGCCACTGGCCACCAAGACTGTGGGCATCTGGCCCACCCGTCTAGCCTGTCCATCCCGGCCCTGGGAGCCTGGCTCCTTGGCTTTCTCCTCTCCCCATGGAGCAGCACTCACCTTCAGCTTGTGCTCATGCTCCTTGTTGACACGTGCGAGCAGCTGGGCTTTCCTTCTGTTGAGGGCGTCGATGAGGGCATCACACTGGGCCACTAGGCAAGCCTCGAACTCCACACTGTTCTCCTGCATGAGAAAGCACATCTCTCAGCCGCAAAGCACCTGGTCTCCTTGGGCTGCAGGAGAAGACAGAGCTCCCCTGACCATTTGTGGGGTACAAATCCCTGCTGAAGGAGATGAAAAGGAACTCTGTCCACAATTCACATTTCACGTTGTTTCAATACCTGGATACATTTCATTCTACAGTGATAGTGTTCACTTTAAATTGAAAAGGATAAATATTACTTAATAAATTTATCAAAAGGAAATCATACCCACAGTTTACATTATATTGTGTAAAATAAAGCTTCAGTTTGTGGAGTTGAACATGAATCTTTCTGAGGGCTGGCAGATGTCTGCTTATGTATGGTGGAAGGTGGCATTCAGAGAGGCTGGCTGCCTGAGCAGGTGGGATATTGTAGAGGCATGAGAGCTAAAGAATCATTAAATTTAAGAGAAGAGGGAAGAAAGAGGACAGAAGTGGTCTTCAATATTAATCAATAATTCAATGATAATAGAACTTTGTAAGAATAATCATGGGAAAAGTACTTGCTGCTTTCATTAAGGAAAGCAAATAGTTAATGTACATAGACAGTCAAGAACAACTGGCTTGACTTCTACCCAGCCCTAAAAGTCAAGCCACGAACCAATAGCTTGTGGGGGAACACTAACCATGTTCTAAATGAATTATAGCTTCTCTGTGATGTTTACATTGAATGTTGGATCTAACTATTTTCTTGATTTAAATCTGTACATGCTATAGCATTTCTTTCAAGCAATTCTCTCCCTAAATCATAAGCATTCATTAATGATAGTCCTTTCAGTAAATCACATATGTAATTTTGATTGTCAAGTGATAATCTGAAAGACAGTTATAATTTATAGCAAATGAAAGATGAATACTCACACATACATGAATAGCATTGAAAAAATAGCACCCAACTGAGTCAACTGTAAGCTCTAGGGGGCTGGCAAGGAAGGAATAGCTTAGCCTATCAAATTTTAATTTATTCTCTAAGTCATAAAGAACTATGTCTCTTAATATAAGGATCTACTGATAGGCATTTGAGAACTTTTTAAATGCAAGATCTTCTTCATGTAATGTGTTATATTAGTAATTGCTTGACTAGTGCCTTCTACATGCTAAGTTTTGGCTTTCCTGGCAATTGTTTTTGAGTACTCAGAGAAGTCCTCTGGAAAACGTCATTTAAGAGGGCTCTATGTCCCACACAGGGTAATATTGGGAGGATGAGGGCAGCCCTCTTGCAGTTTCTGATTTAGAGCAGAAGGAAAGCTTTGCTCTGATGAAGAGGTGGGGTGCAGGGCAAAAGCAAAGAAGGGACTGACCAATCACCTCTGTTGCTCTGGAAAACAGAAGAAAGTGTACAACTGTTAGATTGTCAGGGGATCAAAAGTTTTAACATGAACACGCTTGGAAAAAAGAGTGAGGAAATCAATACAAGATGCTTTGAAAGCCTGGCTTACCTTTAAAAAGACCATTCTACTTTGACATGGGTTAAGTATTAACTAGGAAAGCCAATTTACTGGAGGCCAGAGTGAAGGTTATTTCTGTGAGGCAAACCTCAAAACATAAGAACAGTAAACAGTGTAGAAGTTCACTAGTTAAGCATCTCATGCAGTTTATGGTTTCTCCCTTTAGCAATAGTGGAGAGCTCACGAGCTCTCAAATGCTGGCTGATCTTTGGGTCATTGTGTCCAAACAAAGCAATCTGAAATTATAGTTACCAGGGGGGTCATGGTTGGAAAACACTTAAGTATCTAAGTAGAGAAGAAGCATTACTATGGGCAGGAAGGAAGGAAAGAGTGAAAGAAGGAAGGAAGGAAGGAAGGAAGGAAGGAAGGAAGGAAGGAAGGAAGGAAGGAAGGAAGAAAGGAAGGAAGGAAGGAAAGGCAGGAGGGAAGGAAAGGAAGGGAGGGAGGGAGGAAGGAAGGAAAAAAAGAGAAAATGTGTCCTGTTTGTTATCATCAGATAAGATATAATTATTGCAAGGTGTTTTGGGAACCTGAAGAGTTTTAAAAACTCAACAATAATGACTCTGAATTCACAAAGAGGCCTCTTTCTAAATACGCAGTAGTGGAGAATTAGGACCCTAGTGCCAAAGGTAGCAACTATTTGGAAAACTAGGCTGTGTTGCTGGCTTGTTGGCAAAACACAACCACCTTGAGAAGGGGTGTGTTTGAAGTTGGCCTGTATGTGTGTTTGTATTAGAAGGGACAGAGCAGAAAAGAATAATTGGAATTTCTCCACAACACATTAAGGTAGAAGAAACAAACTCCCTGCTACACAGCTACATCTTAACCCACGGAGTTTGCTTTCTGTCTCAGGTGCTGCCAATACCTGGATCTGTTGGACCATGTTGCGGAGCTGCACCAGAAACTCCTTGGCTTCTTTGGCCCTGTCTGACAGTCCGTTCAGCGCCTGGGAGAGCTGGCTCTGCAAAGATAAAGAAGGAAGCCAGGGAGCTGTAACCACAGGAAGTAGCAACAAGGTCTTATGATGTTGTTTTGGTCCAAGACCCAAGAGTTCTCAAGCCCCTCAGATTCCTCTTCTCAGAGCTTGGGGCAGTTAGCCAACATCTGTATATGAGGATTCTGGTACTAATGGCATCCAGGCACCTTCCACAGGCTCCTGAGAAGTTTCTCCTCTGAAGCAGTGAAAGCTCCTGGTCATTGCAAAGGCCCTCACCAGCTGATACCTGCCTGGAAATTCCACATCTCATGAATTAGTTAATTAATTCAGCAATAATTTACTTAAAATTAAAAGCTAAAGTGAGTCAGAAGATATGATTATCAAAATTATTTAGGCCAAAGTGCTATTGGTCTGGCGTTGGGGCAGGAAGAATACAGTCAAGAACAGGATGAAGGAAGGAAGGGTTAGAGCACTGGTATGATGCTCTGGGGCTACTTCAGTGTAATGGCACATACAAAACCCACGACCACATTTTTTTCATCAAGGTCACCCTCCTTCTCCCAAATATAGCCCTGTTGTCCTAACTCCTGTCCATTCCTCAACCAAGGAAGACTCTCATCCTAATTTTCCATACTGTCCTGTCCATCTGGAATGCAGTTCTGCTGGGGGCCATGTGTCCAGGTAAACACTGGCTTTCCCAGCTTCCCTGTCTGCTGGGGTGGCCATGGGACATACTACTAATTGATGAGACTCAAGTGGCAGATGGCTGGGGTTGAGGAGGGGTCTGAGAAAGCTCTTGCTTTTCTGCTAACATGAGACCAATGTGGCTGGTACAGCCTCTGCCCTTTTGTTCCTGACTTTATGGCAGATGTCTTATGACTCTCACTGAGAAGGCCAACATGGTAAGGGAGGAGGGGGGGAAGAAGAAAGAGCCTGGCTCCACTGGCATCATTGAGCAGCTGAACAACAGTTGAGTCTCCTACCACTAGGCTTCTTGTTTGTGGGGAAAATTAACTCCTTGTTAAGTTCCTGTTTGGGATTTTCCATTACTTTCAGCATTGTACTTAATGCAAAATTCCTTCTGCTATATCCTTTCATCTCACCTGTAAATTAGAGACAAACTCCTTTCCCACAACACCTTCTTTAAAGACTAAAGCCCACTCTCCTTACCAACACAAAGCTTCATCCCTCTCTCCTCTCAGTAAAAGGGCAGAATCTTAAAATTGTATCTCTTGGTCTAATGAATGTTTCTCTTTCTTTTTTCTCTTCAATCCAGTACAGTTAACATACAGTGTTATATTAGTTTCAGGTGTGCAATATAGTGATTCAACAGTTCTATACATTACTCAGTGCTCATCAAGTGTACTCATAAGTGTACTTTTAATCTCTTTCACCTTACCATATGATCCAATAATTCCACTACTGGGTATTTACCCAATGAATACAAAAATACTAATTTGAAAGATATATGCACCCCTATGTCTACTGCATTATTGAAAATAACCAAGATATGGAAGCACCCCAAGTGTCCATTGATAGATGAATGGATAAAGAGGATATATAGGAGATATATCTATATCTATATCTATATATAGATATAGATATATAGAAGATATATACACAATGGAATATTACTCAGCCATAAAGAAGAATGAAATCTTGCCATTTGCAAGAATGTGGATAGATCTACAGAGTATAATGCTAAGTGAATGTTCTTTTTATATCTGCCTTATTAAATACAAAGTTAGGCACTGGATCTCTTTAAAAATATGCATGTCAAATGCTTGATAGAAATAATGTGGGGAGATAGAAAGAACATAGGCTTTAGAAGGGTTTAAATTCTGGCTCTGTCCCTTACTAAATGTGACCTTGAGAAAGTTACCTCTGCCTGAGTTATTCCAAAGCAAACAATGGGAAGCATAATAATATTTTGTAGTTGGGTTATTGTGAGGGTTTAGTGCACTCGCCAATAGAAAAGCTCCTGCTAGTAAGGGTAATGGTTAAGGGAACTAATCCAAATTCATAAATTCTTCCAGTCAGTGGCTTTTCAAACTTTACACATGGTTTTACCTCATCCATAAAATGAGAAGAATATTACTCTTCTCGGGTGTTATGGGCATTGCATGAGATATTAGATTAAAGCCCAGAACCTCTCTGGTGCATGCTGTGTGATTAATCAACATTGGCTGTTATTCATCTTCTTCCTTCCTGCTCACAAACACCTGCAGACTGACTGGGGAGAGTCACAGGGCAGATTCCTGGAATGGGCTCTGCTCATCCCTTGTACTTTGATTTATGTACTCAGACTCTGGGAGGCTAGACCAACACAGCTGAGGAAGAAAAAGCACAAAGTGAGCTTGCAGTGCTGGAAGGGCTGCTCAATTATTTATTACTAGTCCCAACTGTACCTATAATTTGGGGTGAAAGTTTTCTCCTCAAGAACTTTTTCCAAGAACCGAGGGGATGAGGGAGAGTAGTAGGGTCTCATTTAGAAGAGCAGGCAATAAAATGAGAGAGACATATTCTAAAGGAGACATTTTTCATTGTTACTTTAAACTCACTTCCCTTCTTCTGAATGAGCAAAAGTTTGCTGGCTACCAGTTTTCTTCCCTCTTTTTAAAATTTTTTTAATGTTTTTATTTATTTTTGAGAGAGAGAGGGAGACAGAGCAGGCGTGTGGGAAGGGCAGAGAGATAGGGAGACACAGAATCTGAAGCAGGCTCCAGGCTCTGAGCTGTCAGCACAGAGCCTGACATGGGGCTCAAACTCACGAACCACAAGGTCATGACCCGAGCCAAAGTGGGACGCTTAACTGACTGAGCCACCCAGGCACCCCATCTTCCCCCTTTTATGATAATCTATGCCTTAGTAACCACATTTGTATGTTGAAGTACAGAAGCCAAGTTCACTCATTTATACAGAACAGATGTGACCTGATTTGTTGTATCCCAGCCTTGCAATTAATTATACAATGTAAGCTAGATCTGACACCCATTAAAAATTGTTGACCAGGTACTGCTATCTACTTAGAAAAAAATTATTCCGTAGTATACAAAGAGTGCTAGCCTCATCCACTCCCAGGTTTTGATACGGCAAAGCAATAAGTCAACTGGAAAAATCAATTCGTTTGCAGATTACCTTTCCTTGTGTCTATATTCAGTCCCAAGAATGCCTTCTACCTGGCTAACGATGGTTCTGGTATTTGATAAACAACTGCATTGTAAGATAAAGATCTAAAAACCTTTCTCTTAAGCTTTGCCAACTTGTAGAAATTGAGCAGGAAACAATGAAAAACCCTGGAAACTATTTATCATTAGAAAATGCTCTTATCATAAGGATTTATGTGTGCGTCGCTTTTATAGGATAGTTCTTTGATCACATTTATAAGCTAAATCTGATGTAGAAGAACATTATTATTGATTGATTTTGTTTCCCAGAAGCATTTAAATTCCTGCTCTGGGCTAACAGAAATGTTCTGTATTCAGGACCACAGAGCAGCCTTGTAAATTTATACCAGAACACCAAAGATGCAAATATTTAGTGTGTGTTTTCGTTACAGCCTCCCTGGCTGTATATGTAGCCATTAGAAGCGGTTTTTAATGCCTAAGAAATGACATTCTGATTTCCTGGATATTTGTTTTCCAATTTTCTGAAAAGGTGTCACGTTCAGAAAGTGAATGAGAGTGGGGAAATGATGTAGCCGTGGAGGCACTGACAAATTTCCAGGCAAGATCTCAGAGCGTGCTCTGAATAACCAAGAGCTCCCAGAAAGAAGGCAAGTTGCTCAGAGCTTGAAGGAGAGGAACAAAGCACTCTGCCTCCTTCTTCCTTCTTCTGCTGCTTTGTCCCTCCAACTTCCACCCAGATTCCCTACACCTTCCAAAGGAGTGGAGGTTATAAGGGATCAGAAGCTCAACCTGGAAGCCCCAGGGGGAGGACAGTTCACAACCCATTATTACTTAGGCTCAGCAAACCGGTATGGGATTCAGTTCATCCTGACCAACTCCTCACTTGCCCAAGCATCTGCCCAGCTGCCAAGGCACGCCCACACAGAGGAGGGTGCCCTGCCATGAACATGATTCACGTGTCACTTCCTCCCTCAGTTTACTATGAATATTGGATGGAGACAATGGGGACAAATGAAAGGAAGCTTCCTAGCTGTCTGCAGTCTGAAGTTACAGGCATGGGATGGGTCAAAAGGGTCAACCAAAGAATTAGTACAAAATAGATGAGGTGACAAACCAGCAACAGTGGCTTGATGGCCCCTGTGACCCTGTCACAGTGCACACCTCCTTCCCAGGTACCAGGGTCAACACAAAATGCAGTAGCAAAGTGATGATTGATGCCATGTGATTCTAAAGTAAGGCCCCTCGGAGAATAACAATTTTTTTCTGGAAGAAATACTGGTTTTTTTTTTTAAGTCTTACTACATTATTGATATTATATAGTTAAAAAGCAAAGGCAAGAAATTCTAATAGTTATGATATATTGATTGTTTCTTATTATCAAGGAACTGATGCATGCTTTTAGTGTGTATCCTATTTAATCCCAGTCACCACCCTGCAATTTTGCAGAGTCTCAGAGAGGACACACATGAGTTTAGGTTTTATTTATCTATTTTTTTAGTGTTTATTTATTTTGAGAGAGAGAGAGAGTGGGGGGCAAGCAGGGAAGGGGCAGAGAGGAGAGAGAGAATCCTAAGCAGGTTCCTTGCTGTCAGGATGGAGCTGGACATGGGGCTCGATCTCAAGAATCGTGAGATCATGACCTGAGCTGAAACCAGGAATCAGACGGTTAACCAACTAAGCCAGCCAGGCTCCCCGAGTTTAGGTTTTACAACTTACATACAAAAGAGAAGGAACACAAAGCCTAGTCGCCTGACTCCAAAGTTGTCCTCTTTGCTTCAGCCGCCCAAAGAAGAGAAGTCTTCTCTCACTCATGCAGGAAGAATAAAAACAACCTGCAGTGAGAGCATGTGAAACCAAAGAAGGTGATTTGGTGGGGGGATTATGATTGATTATGAGGGAATTTGATTATACTTAGCAATCAGATAAGATGTGAAAATGACCTGTAAGCTCTGTGGAGGACAGAAGGGAGGAAGACCTTACACACCTATAATCTAACACACTGTTCCATATTATCCCATTTCTGTTCCTCAGTGCTAGATCTGGACACACAAGTACACAAATATCCACACCAAAAGCTAATGCATAATGCCATTTACCTCCTTTTTAATAACAATTTAAATCCAAACATTCTGTTTTCGTCATTCTTTAAAACATAAACATGGACCAGAAATGCTGTTATTTCACCAGAGAGCAGCAACTGAATGAGATAGGGCAACGGTAATTAATCTGGCAGTGGGGTTAAGAGGACAGACTTTACAGTCAGATGGACTTGGGTTTAAATCCTAGCCTTTTACTAGCTGTGTGACCATGGACATATCACCTAACTGTAGTGGATATTGTGGTGCTCTGCCCAGATTCCCTTCTAAAGGCTGGTGTGTCCTTCCAGCTGCTGGGAATATCACTGTTGATAGATGGCACTAGGCGTTGTTTTTGCCTATGGGGAACTGCATTGCTCAGTGCTGGGCCCACATCCAGGGTGTCCCGTGAATGACTGACTGGCCTCCTTGCCATGATCTGAGAACAACCCTGAAGGGCCATCCCAGCTCTAGAACTCCCTTCAGACTTGGCTGAGGCCACTGCAGGTCAGGTTCATCCTCTGCTCAACCCTGGCCTTCTCACTTCCTCACAGGTAGACCTACTGAAACCCTGAGCAGCTAACTATCCCTTCACAACTCTCTGAGTCTGTGTCCAGGAGCCCCAATTTAAAACACTAAGCTTGCTAGGTTTCAGTTCCCCCACCTACAACATGGGGATAATAACAGTACCTGCATCATAGGACTGTAGTGAGGATTACGTGAAATCATGTGTTCAAAGTTCCTCTATACAACACCTGTGAGCATTGTGTAAGCATGTAATACTTATAAATAATACTATTTTTATAATAAGAATTATGTTAAAATATACATGCATAAATCATTGGAACATTTTGTTATGCCACATGTCCCAGTTTGGGGTTTGGTCAACTACGATTAGTCAGACAGTGCCCTAGACTGTAGTATTGTTCACAACTATTTGCCCCCTCCTCATTTTTGCCATGAGACTTGCGGTGTCTCCTGTAGAGGGATCATGTGTTCCTGCCCCATTCTTATTCTTGGCCACGTGATTTGCTTTAGGCTAAAGAAACGTTGTGATTTTCTGCCAGCTCCTTTGCTCTTCTTGTCACACAGATTCAATGGCATGTGGATAAACTGGCTCTCAAAAAACACATTCTGATTTGTAATGTTTGCTAATTTCAAAGGTGTCAACACATAGTCGGTTTTAGGCTACCAACACGACATTACTGAATGTGGAGCTAGAAGAGGTGTGTGTACTATCAACTCTTTGGAGCAGTGTGCAGGTATGACCAGGTACCTGCATACCTGCTACCACTGGGCATGTCCCACAGAGTGGCTGTGGGCTTCAGAAAGAAGACATATGGAACAGAACTTCAGACTACCTCCTACGATAGAATATGAGCAAGGAATAAACCTTTGCCTCTGAGATTTTAGGGGTTGTTTGTTACTGTAGCAAAACTGACTAATACAGATAGCAATGATAAACTTTTCCTTTGTGATTTGATTCAATCAATTTTCATGGAATTTGCTGTGGACCAGCCACAGTGATTCATGTTAGGAAAACAATGATAAAGAAAATAAATACAATCCCTTCCCTCATGGAACCATCACTGTTCTGAAACCACCACCATTCTGAGCTTAACAATGTCCATTTAAAAGTTCTCTCTTATGGGCTCTCTATTGAAGCAGAAGAAGACTAGACTATTCTAACAACTAACAACAGAAATGTACCTTCTCCACCTCTAAGGGCAAATGAGAAGTAGCTGCTTTCCTCGCCAGGCATAGCCAGTTCTGGCTACAATTTGAATTCCAGACATATACTCTGCATGGCCTTAATCCACCCAACTTAAAATATTTATCTGCCTTAGACAGGAAACTCTCAAGCTGGAGATGCAAATCAACATGGAGGATTTCTTTCAGCGAACTAGATAGAAGAGCCACTTATCACCTTAAGGCACAGCAAAAACAAAAAAAAGAAAAGAAAAGAAAAACAACAACAGCAACAAACAAAAACAAAACAAAACAAAACAAAACAAAACAACAAAAAACCTGTTGCTTTGCCCAATGTTCATAGCTTCTTGGGGGAAAATCAATTTGCCATGTCTCTATGGCTTTTGCAGAGTGCTGGAAGCAATGAAAGAATTCATGCAGCAACTGTTGCCAGGGAAGGCATGAAACTTTAATAATGCAGCAAGCCTATAGGCTGCATGGTCAACATCACCCTGCCCAAGGCTCTGTCAGAGAGCATGCCTTTCTATGGATATTCAACACACATGATATGTGTGTTGTTAGGCAGTTACTAAGTATTTACAGCCAAGGATCAAAAATATGCCTTCCTTGGGCTAAGCCTTCGTGTAAATATTGGATTTTACATCCCAGAGATTGATGAGTGGATAGATCTCCTTTGTATGTATGTTGCCTTTTCTCTGGGGAGAATTCTAGGGCACCCGTCAGCAGGCTCTGAGTCCTTTCCCAGAAAGCTGTTTTCTTTGTGGATCCCTCTGGCTGCCTGAATGTCCACACTGGTCTGCCATGTCCTTCCCGGTGGTATAGCATTCTGCATTGTCTGATACTACTGGGGAACAGTTTGAAGATAAGCAAAACAGATTCGAAAACAATAAAATTTTAGTTCTCTATAGTTTTTAAGTGTCCCAGAGGGAAACTTTCATTCTTCAAATGAAGGTTTTTCTCTAAACAATTAAAAACATGTTCTTAGAAACATATATGATGAAGTGAAAAAAATCACTGAACTATTTTTTTTATATAGAAATGCTTTCATTGTGTTCTTTCAGAGACACAAGTGGTAAGTGCCAAAGCTGATGACCATTATTTGTTCCTCATGTTTCTAGTGGTGAGAACTAAGTAACTACTAGTAGGAGCAAGACGTTTTTGTTTCAAGAAATAACTCCCCACCCCGCCCCACAACCCACCCCATGTTTCAAAACCAAACATGCTCCTCTCAGAAAAATCAGAAAATAAAAGACTTAAAAGAAGAAAAAAATTATGTCACCAGATACATTATTTTTTGAATTTATTTTTTAAATAAAGCTTATTTATTTTGAGAGAGAGAGCATGATCAGGGGAAGCGCAGAGAGGAAGGAGAAAGAGAGAATCCCAAGCAGGCTGTGCACTGTCAGCACAGAGCCCAATTAGGGGCTCAAACTCAAACCATGAGATCATGACCTGAGCCGAAACCAAGAGATGGACATTCTAGCACCCCACCAGATACATTATTAATAGCATTAATAATGAATCCTTTATGTTTATCC
Source organism: Acinonyx jubatus (assembly GCF_027475565.1). Taxonomy (NCBI): domain Eukaryota; kingdom Metazoa; phylum Chordata; class Mammalia; order Carnivora; family Felidae; genus Acinonyx; species Acinonyx jubatus. The sequence goes on from NC_069386.1 coordinate 96,766,697, forward strand.
TTGGAGATCTTGTATACATTGATAGGCAAATATGTATCCCTCTATATAATGTGTATGAACAAAATTGGAATAATGTCATATACCCATTTCTGTCTTGAAATCTGCTCTTTGCACTTGATATGATATAAATGTTTTCCCATCTGACTAAAAATATGCTACTTCCCCCTTTGTGATAGCTATCTAACACCTTGATAACATTTACTATGTGCCCAGCACTGCTTGTAATGCTTTGTACATATTAACTCACCTTTTACACACACACACACACACACACACACACACACACACACACACACACCAGCAAAGGTGGGTACTATTATTGTTCATAATTTTTGTAGGTGATAGAACTAAGCAAGGGAAGTTATGTGGTCCAAAACCATTAAGCAAGAGTGCATGGGTGGCTCAGTCAGTTAAGCATTCGACTTCAGCTCAGGTCATGATTTCACAGTTCACAAGTTTGAATCCCGCGTCCAGCTCTGTACTGACAGCTCAGAGCCTGCAGCTTGTTTCAGATTGTGTCTTCCTCTCTCTCAGCCCCTCCCCTGCTTGCACTCTGTCTCTCTCTCTCTCTCTCAAAAATAAATAAACATTAAAAAAACTGTTAAGGAGATGCTGTGACCAGAATCTAATCTGTTACCCACTAAACTATGACCACTAACCCAATGTATAGATGCATCCTAATTGATTTAACTAATTTCCTACTTTAGGACATTTAGTTTGCTTTCATCTTTTGCAAAGAATTTCTGACATGAATTTCATGAAGAAAATCCTTCAATACATTCTTGATTATTCTCATTTCCCGAAATGAAAATTCACATTTACTTATACTAAATGTTATCATGTTATCAAAATGTCCTTGAGTGGTCATTCAATTTACACTCCTGATAAAGCTGATGTGAGTGATACTTGCCTATATAACTCACTGAAAATATCATTTGGGGGCACCTGGATGGCTTAGTTGGCTAAGTGTCCAACTCATGATTTCAACTCAGGTCATGATCTCACAGTTTGTGAGTTCAAGCCACGCACCAGGCTCTGCACTGACAGTGTGGAGCCTGCTTGGAACTCTCTCTCTCTCTCTCTCTCTCTCTCTCTCTCTCTCTGCTTCTTCCCTTGATCATCACGTACTCTCTCTCAAATAAATAAATAAACTTTAAAAAACCCCACAAATATTATCATTTGTATTTGTTTTCATGATCAGATAGGCAATGAATGAAATCTTACTCCTAAAATTCGCATTTTAAAATTACAGGGTAGTGGTTTCAAAAGCTTCTTATTGATCTTTTCCTAGTTAAGGTGAAAGTTCCCACTGGTATTATTTGTAAAGCACTCATGAGAGGTCCTAGCCCATAGAGCCCTACTAGTAATGCATAAGTGTTTGTTCAGGAAATTAGTTTCTTCCTACTGTTGATGACTATCGGTGAACAAGACTGGCCTCAAAACACTTGTTTGCTTACCAAGAATGCCTGAGGGACCAAAAACTGGAAAACAACCTGGAAAGTTTAGGTGGCCTTCCAGAGAAGTGAAAATTCGTGGCTTAGTAGTTTTAGTAGAATTCGGTCAGAATGTCTGGTTCACAAAATCTCTACTCTTTAGAAGTTATAATCCTTATTTTGTGGATACATACATGTACACAAGAGCTTCTGTAAACATTAAATGGGTATAAAAGAAGAATATAGTCTTTGCTTCTAGGAGAGAATATATATAATATAAAGATAATATGCACAATATAAACTTTTGTAACACGTTTGTAAGCATAATTAAACTTGTTAACTGGGTTATTCAGATACTCTATATTCTTGCTTGTTATTTGTCTCTTTGACCTACAATATTTTCAAATAAATATGTGATTAAATTTCCCACAAAGATTGTGCTTTGACTGTATTCTCCTTTATTTCTAGGAGTTTTTATCTTATATAATCTGTGGCTTTGCTGTCCTATATTCTTTGTACATTGATTGTACCTTTTAACATTAGACCACATCCGTCTATGTTTCACTTAGGTCTTTTGGCTTTGAACTTCATTTCATCTGATATTATTATATATACCCTCCTCTCTTTCTCTCTTTTGTATAAACTTCCTCATCTTTTATTTTATTTTATTAAAAAAATTTTTTTAATGTTTATTTTTTTGAGAGAGAGAGACAGAGAGCAAGCAGGGGAGGGGCAGAAAGAGAGGGAGACACAGAATCGGAAGCAGGCTCCAGGCTCTGGGCTGTCAGCACGTGAGATCATGACCTGAGCTAAAGTTGGACGCTTAACTGATGAGCCACCCAGGTGCCCCCATCATCTTTTATTTTAAAACTACATTTGTTTTTAACTCAATCTTATGCTTTTTCTTTTACTTATCATAGGGAAATTTGGGCTATTTACATTTATTGTATTAATTGATATAGTTGGCTTTATTCCATTTTTATCATATATGTTTCTATTATCCATTTTCCTTTAAAATTTTTTTTTGGCTTTATCACATTTCCTTTAATATCTTAAAGTACTCATCAGCTAATTTGGATATTTTGCTGTTTTTCCATTTTGCAAGCTGTTACCTTCCCATGTTTCATCACATGTAAACCTACATTTGTCTATAACTAAGCCAAAATTAACTAGCAACTTTAATTCTCCTACCCTACTACATTCCCCCAAATGCTTCACTTAATGTTTAATAATCTCTTAGAAATTAAGAAATATCATTTTAAAGAACTCCTGGATCAAACAGAAAATTAAAACTGCATTTACAGGTTCCTATATATTATTGAGGAGAATCAGTTTATGAAATATATTGCTTTATTTAATATGATGTTTTTGGGCTAGCTAGGCAACTCAAACACTTTACTACTTCTCCCTCTAAAAATACTGTTCTTAGGTGGAAAATAAAAGAAATGGATCATAAAAGAAAGAGGTGGCTTTTTTGCACTTAAGTGCTTCTATCCAGGATGGCTCTGATTATTCTTAAGTTCTAAGGGTTCAAAATTTCAGAATATTTTTTAATGAAATCTCAGCTTACTTGAACTTACCTTAGGAAAGCTGTATTTTTCAAAAGCATGGGGTTATTAGTAGGCTGGGAAATGTTAAATGCAATATCTGAATTTTAATTCTGACCTTAAGACCCGAGTACACCACTAATGCAGACATTAGCACAGATTCTTTAAAAACAAAGGGCACACGAGGAGACATCACTACACACCTACCAGACTGACAACACCGAGTTCTGGTGAGGACGGGGAGCCTCATACATTGAGAGTGGGAGTTAAAATGGCAAAAACCACTTGGGAAAACTGGCTCTTTCTAATAAAGTTAAATATATACCTACCCTACATGACAGCATATGTCCACAAAAGGCTTGGATACAATGTTCCTAGCAATTTTATTTATAATAGCCCCAAAGCTGGAAACAGTGCAAATGTCTATTAGCGGTAATATGAATAAATAAATTGTGTCTATTCATACATTGGAATGAACAAATTGTGTATATTCATACAATGGGATACTATTTGGCAATAAAAAAGTACAAGCCAATTTATGCAAGACATAAATAAAATTTTAAAAATTATATTGAGTAAAAGAAGTCGGACACAAGAAAGTGCATATTATTTTTATGTAAATTTCAAGAATAGGCTATTTCAAGAACTAATCTATAATGATAGAAGTCAGGAAAAATGGGGAGAACTTGAAAGTAATGTAAAGAAATTCTCTGACGTGGAGATATGTTCTATATCTTGATTGGGGTGGTAATTATATATATGCATGCATGTATATGTATGTATGTAAATATAGACATGTACATATACATGTTAAAGTTTATTGAGCTGTCAATTTAAAATTTGTATACTTCGTTGTAGACAATTTATGCTTTTTAAAAAATGGATATTTTTGATCCTGAATAGCCAAAGCAATCTTAAGAATGCACAAAGTTAGAGGCATCATGCTCCCTGATTTCAGACTATATTACACAGCTATAGTAATCAAAAAAGTATGGTATTGGCATAAAAAGAGACACACAGATTAATGGAACAGAATAGAAAGCCCAGAAATAAATTCACACATACACGGTCAAGTAATTTACAACAAAGGAGCCAGGAATTTATAATGGAGAAAGGCCAGTCTCTTCAAGAAATGGTGTTGAGAAAACTGGACCACTATTTTACACCGTACACAAAAATGAACTCAAATGGATTAAAGACTTGACCATAAGACCTAAAACCATAAAACACCTAGAAGAAAACCTAGGTGGTAACCTCCTTGACATCATTCGTGGCAATGTTTTTTGGATTTGAGACCAAAAACAAAGGCAACAAAAAGCAAAAGTAGACATGTGATTACATCAAACTAAAAAGCTTCTGCAAAGCAAATCATCAGCAAAATGAAAAGGCAACTTGTTGAATGGGTTACATGAATATTTGCAATATGTGATATATGAATACTTGCAAATCATATACCTGATAAGGGGTTAATATCCAAAACATATAAAGAACACATACAACTCAATAGCAAATTAACAAATTATCACATTAAAAATGGGCAGAGGATCTGAATAGGCATTTTTTCCCAGAAGATACAGAATGCCCACAAGTACACAAAGAGAGCACTAATAATCAGGAAAATGCAACTCAAAACCACAATGAGATATCACCTCATACCCGTTAGAATAGCTTTTTCAAAAAGACAACAAATAGCAAGTGTTGGTAAAGATGTGAAGAAAAGGGAATGCTTATGCAGTGTTGGTGGGAATATACATTGGTTCAGCCAATGGAGCACTCTAAGGGGGTTCCTCAAAAAATTAACAATAGAACTACAATATGATCCAGCAATTCCACTTCTGGGTATTTATCCAAAGAAAATGAAAACACTAACTTGAAAAAATATATGCACCCTCATGTTAATTGCAGCATTTATTACAACAGCCAAGATATGGAAACAACCTAAGTGCCCGTTAGTAGATGAATGGATAACGAAGATGTGAGATATATACTCAGCCACAAAAAAGAATGAAATCTTGCCATTTGAGACAATATGGATAGACCTTGAGGGTATTATGCTAAGTTGGAAAAGAGAAAGAGAAATACCATATGACCTTACTTATATGGTAGAATCTAAAACAAAACAAAGTAAAACAAAACAAAAAGACCCCCAAACTCATAGATACAGAGAACAGATTGGTGGTTGCCAGAGGCAGGGGGTAAGGGGTGGATGGAGGTGGTGGGTGAAATGGGTGAAGGGGGCCAAAATGTATAAACTTCCAGTTATAAAATAAATGAGTCATGGGGATGTAATGTATGCACAGCATGGTGACTATAGTTAATAATATTGCATTGCACATTTGAAAGTTGCTAAGAGTAAATATGAAAAGTTCTCAACACAAGAAAAAAGATTTTGTAACTACGTGTGGTGATGGATGTTAACTAGACTGATTGTGGTGACCACTTTGCAATATATTCCTTATCATTAATATATCATTAATGATATATTCCTTATCATTATGTTGTCCTACACCTGAAATAAATATGTCATATATCAATTATACCTCACTAATAAATACATAAATAGGTTAAAATAATGGATATTTTTTCCTCAAAGATGAATACTCCTTATATAATCAATCTCTGCTTACTAAGACCCCATGCTGTGTAAAAAAAAAATGTTTGCAGATGGCCTTGTTTTTTCAATTTAATCTCTGAATTTAAGTAGATATCTACAAAACCCTCAAGCATCTTGTAATTGATCCATAGAAATATTTCACTTAATTTTGTTTCATACTTGATATTGGGAACCGTCCACTTACAGGCTGTTATTGTCTTGGATCATCTCTTAATGCCCTTCCCCTGGTCATCATGGCACTTTTCTCCTGTTGCAGAAGAATTCCACTCCACCAGTATCTTCGCCCACTCTCAGAAACGTCCTGTCCTTTGGGAAGGCACAAATGCCATCAGGCTCCTAACACACATGTGCCCTTTTTAGTCAACTCATGATGTCATAAGTTTGTAGGAAGAAGAACTCGTGTGTAGATGTTCTTGGTTCCCTTACTTTGATTATGAGCTTGAGAAGTATGTGATCCTTTCATCTTGATAATAAATCCACATATTCCCTCTCTGACAGTCCTAACATTTATTTATTTTTTTTGACAGTCCTAACATTTAATCTATAAAGTCCAAATATAAGAAAATTAAATTACCCTTAACATAACTCTCCTTTTCACTACTATTGCTTTGATTACTCTAGGAACACAGTAAAACACAATGTTTTTCTAATAAATGATTCTCTTTGGCAAAAGAGAAACTCTTTGGGATATCTTAGGTAGCATCTAAAACATATTTTGGTTTTTCTCTCCCGAGTATTGAAAGATTTGTTAGGATTCAGTATTTATAGGTCAGTTCCCATCCAACATAAAATTAATAGTATCATCAGTATCATTCAGGAAAATGGATTGAAGCCATGTCTGATTTCTTTTCACCCTTTCCTTTTGCATCTCTGTCAATCCACCTCCATGCAAGTCAAGTGCAGCACCAGCCTGGTGGAAAGGGAACGGTTTCCATGACAACGGATTTTCGCTCTGCTAGTTAGAATCTAAGATATGACTCCCACAGAAATAAATCTCACCATGGGAATTGGTTGATTTTGTAAACGACTAAATAACTGTGCAATCATTTCCAAAGAAAAGCCTGTTCAAAGCTTGCACGAGCAAGGGGAGGTTATGCGAGGTGACTGCTGAATCTGCCGCTGACATCACACGGAGCGCGGTGCTGGGAAACGCCTGTTTTGTGCTGCAGCTTGTTCTGTTCTGCACCCACCAGATGTGGGTTGTACAGCCTGGCCCTCTTGTGAATTTCAATGATGTTTTAATTCCAGGTGGAGGGAATAGATTTTAGAGCAACCTCATAGCAAATGACAAGTGTTCACCCCCAAATGTCTTTCCTCTAATATCCAGAAACTATTAGTTCCTTGAAAGGACACGATTCCCAAAGCTATGCTTAAGGCATCCAGCATGGTATGAATTTAATTGCTTATATCTATTTCTCTGTTAAATTAGTTGCCGCTAGCGTACAAAAATGCTCTTTTCCACTATCATTTTCCCTTTTTAGTAGTCTGTCTTATTTTATTAATTATAAAATATATAGAAACACTTCCAGATTTTTAATTTTCATTTAAAAACCTGACATGATGCCAAGTGTTTCAAGTAATGTTTTATGAACATATTTTCCTAATAACATTCATACAAATTATAATGGTTAATTCTGATGTGCAAGACAAAAATTGCCATCAACCAACCTAGTGGCATATAATTCAAGTGAATTCCATTGCTTCCATTCCTGGATCCGGTAAGCCAGGTTTCCTTCTGAACAGCGGGGCTTGCCGCTGAAGCAGGGACTTCTGTCAGAGTGAGGTGGTATCTTCAGCAGGGATGTGAAGAGGGAATGAATGTGTGTCTTTGAATAAGAATACTTTGGAAGTATTCAGGGCTGGAATGAGGATGCTCTGCAAAGTGCAAATTTAATAGCTAACTCAAATCCTTCCCACCCCAGCATATGGATGCATTCATGCTCAGTGAGCTGGTTTTGAAAAGTCAGTGCAAGTATGCAACCGAAATCCCTTAGTACCCAGCCTGTCACTGTCCCTGCCCAGCAGAAGATAATTATGGCTAAGTCTGGTAAAGTCCGCATCTCCATGTTGTGCACCTTTCCTGTCACCTCACGCTGTCCCCTGATGCCCACTTGCCTTTTCCTTCCTCCTTTCAAAGCTTAGGAAGGACCTAATGTCAGTCTCTTAAGAATGATGGGCCAAGTAGCCCATTAGCCGCTCAGTGAAATTCATGAATATTAAATTTTTATCTAAACCAAAGATTTCCCTTTTACATTTTTCATCTCTAGTTCTCAAATGAAAGATTTTGTAGTTAAGGAAATTTTCAATAATGTGTAGAAACGTGGGGACAATTTGGCTTAGGAAAGGGGACCTTGAAATCGCATTAATTTTACCTTGCTGGCCACAAAGGCAAACCCGATACTATATTTTTAGGATGAAGTTTCTTTTCTCCTACTTCTCCCATTGGGCATCTCGTCCTTAGGGCAAAAGCATCCCTCTGAGGTCACTGGAGGCCTAGTCTTATTAGTAGGTGGGGGTGGAGGAACTGGTCCGTTCATCATGAGCTTTTCCCAGGACCTAAGCCCAAACTGGTACAGACATGCCAGCATTTCTTCATGCAGACCTGTCTACAACCTTCTCTGGTGAACAAAGGGCTAGCCTCCTTCCCTGCCTCCTCTGATATATAGGCTGGCATAAAACATGATCTAAGCTTATAGTTAATAATGGCAATGGCATAACTTACTTACATGAGGTCTTAAAACGGATACATTCTCTCTCCTATTGTGTTTCTACTCCTGAATTTCTGACAAAGAATGTTGTTAGTGGAGTGCATCGATTTTATGGCAATTTTATGGAGTGTATCTTCCTGAATGTCTTATATTTGGAACATCACCTTTTGCCTATTTCTAGTTATATATTTCAAATGACAAAACTCAGCTATGCTAATGGCTAACTGATGACAGGTATGGAGAGAGGCAAGGTGTTGGGGACGGTAGAAACCAGACTGTATGGAATATGTGGTCCCATGAGCAGAACACAGCTGAGACATCAAACTTTGGAGAGGAACATCCAGAGGGAGGAGACAGGGAATGGTGGGGACAATGGAAAGAGGATGAAGGTAAAGAGATACACACAGGGAAGATGGGGAACAAGTTAGAATCAAATATAAGATCATGTGCGGTGGGAAGGAGATGCCGTGATCTCCAGAGCACTCTTGATCATTTCTATCTATGGCCCCAAAAGCTAGGTGATGTGGCCTCAACTGGGGCTAACCCTGAGGAACCAGAGGGGATCAATGCCACAGAGGTTACAAAATCTGGACAGGTAAACAAATATTAGTACTTATAGCTTAGAGATTCCTTATCTGTTTCTATATGGCATGCAACCATAGTTAGCAGAACTAGGCAGCTCACTATATGAATGCTTTTCAGTTCATGGTCATACAATGAAACCAGAAGTGGTAGCTTCCAAATGTGTCAAGGTAGGTTGAACTATACCCCCTGGAAGCCCCTCTCCTGTATGTGTAGTTAGGGTGGGCCACAAGAGAGATTCCTGTAGGAGATCTGGAGGGAGGAAGTGAATTATCAGTCCTTTTGTAGCTCACAGACAATGTCACACCTGCTGTCTCAGCCAGTTGGCATGCAGAAGCAGCTAAGACAGCATCTGCTCCCCTCTCCCCAGGTCCTCCCTGTAGCTTCTCTAATTTTGGGGGCCAGGTGTGTGTGTGTGCGCACGCGTGCGTGTTTAGTTCTATGACAAAAGGCCTGTGTGTTTAGTTCCATGACAAAAGGCTCCAGATTCTACAGGATGCCTGCATGACATCACCAAGGTCAGAAGCAAGAACTGACATGGGTTTCAGTCAAACCTCATGGGCTCCAACTTGTGCTTGTGCATTTTAGCCTTCGCTAACTCTGCCCTGTGAACTTCAAGCTCTGGGATCAGATGTGAAGTTGACAGCCTTATAGACACTGCTTAATGTATCAGTTCCCCCACAAATGTATAAAAATTCTTGTACCGAATCCATCTGAGTAAGTAAGTAAGTAAGTAAGTAAGTAAATAAGTAACAATACCTCCTAGTGGAACTGCTTCTTTGATTGGATCCTGACTGATACCAGAAGGTAAGAAGGGTTCTGAAGACATTTAATTCTAGCATAAGCAGATTAAGTCTTCTTTAATGACCAAGAACACTGTGCATATAAGAATCAAATCAAAGCGTTGACTGATTGAAAACCACTGATTCACACCCATTAGGATGAGTATAATAAAAATGACAATAACAAATGTTGGAGGATGTGGAGAAGTTAGAATCTCATACATTGTTGGTGAGCATGTCAATTGGTGCAGCCACTTTGGAAAACAGCTTCCTCAAAAAATTAAACACAGAGTTACCAAAAGATCCAGAAATTCCACAAGAATTGAAAACATGTTTACACAAGAATTTGTACAGAAATATTTATAGCAGCATCATTCATAAAGCCCGAAAGTGGAAACAATCCAAATATCCATCAACTAATGAGTAGATAAATGAGATGTGGCATATCCTTATGATAGAGTATTATTAAACAATAAAAATAAATGAAGGACTCATATATGATATAATATGGATGATGTACTAATTTGGATGTTCATTAGAAAGAGGATAGTGGTCCTGATAAGATCCTTCTAGTGATCATGATTATAGCAAATTATCCACTAGTAACGTTCATTGGAAAAGAAGCAAATTGCAATATAATAGATGGGTTAAAAATTAGGCTTTACGATGATAACATTTTAGAAACGGAGGACAGTTCAGTGGTTTCCAGGGATTAGGGAGGGGGTTGGAGCAAGTTGAGGGGGTGACAGAGGAGGTATGAGTTTAAAAGGGCAACATGAGGAATCTTTGAGGGGTTGGACTTATTGCTTATATTGACTGTGGTGGTGCCTATATAAACTTCCACAAGTGCTGAAGTTGTATAAAAGTTAACATACACACACATGAGTGAAAGTAAAATTGGGAAACCTGAATAAAGGTGGTGGATTTTATCAATGTCAATACCCAGTGATACTGTATTACAGTTTTAGAAAATATTACCACTGAGGGAAACTGAGAAAAGCATACACAGGATTTCTCTAAATTATTTCCTATAATTGTATATGAATCTACAGTTTTATTAATTTAAAAAGAAAGAAACATCATTTCAGATATGAAAAAACTGGAAAATATTCTTTGTCTCCTGTTCCATGATAGAAAATTAAAAAAACTTTTCACTCTCACAGAAAAACAGGGTGATTCTCACTAATAAAATTACTTTTATTTGTTTATTTTTTAATGTTTACTTATTCTTTTTGGGAGGGGAAGAGGGGAGGAGAGAGAGGGAGAGATTGAATCCCAAGCAGGCTCCATGCCTCGCGTGGAGCCCTCCATGGAGCTCAATCTCACAATTGTGAGATCACGACCTGAGCTGATATCAAGAGTTTGATGCTTAAGTGACTCAGTCAACTGGGTGTCCCTAAAATTACTTTTAAACACAAGGTAAAAAAACCTCAGTCTTTGGAACCAGATTGCCAGGGAGTAAATCCTGGCTTTACCACTTATTATTTGTGAAATTTTGGACAAATTAAATACTCTGAACCTTAATTTCTTTTTTAGTAAAATGGAATAACAATAGTACTGACATCATCAAGTTGTTGTGAAAATTAACTGGATCAATATATTTACAGTGTTCACAACAGTGCTTGGCACATATTAAGTGCTGGTTCTTATTACACGAACACTATGATACCACTGATATAAAATTTAAAAGTAGGTGTTATTAGGATAGGAATCCACACATGTACAGTAAGACTATAAAGAAATGCATAGAGGGGATAAATACAAATTCAGGACAGAAACACCTCTGGTAACAGGGAGGGAAATATCCCTGGGAAGGAATACAAAGGGATTACCATTTATCTGCACAGTGTGCAATTTCTGGGGCACCTGAGTGGCTCAGGTGGTTAAGTGTCTGACTCTTGGTTTCAGCTCAGGTCATGGCCTCACAGTTCATGAGATTGAGTCCCACATTTGACTCTGTGCTGACAGTGTGGAGCCTGCTTGGAATTCTCTCTCTCTCCCTCTTTCTCTCTCTCTGCCCCTTCCCTGCTCTCACTCTCTTAAAATAAATAAGTTAATTAAAAAAAGAGAAAGAAAACCATTCTGTAGGATGATGAAATCATAGGACTGATTTATTATCAGAAGTGTTTCAGTTAGGAGCAAGAGAGGACAATGAACACTCTGCTGCAAGCTATTTGATGGGCAATTAATTAAAATATTCATGATGCACCTAACATGTGCAAGGCACTGGTCTAGGCCCCGCCATACAAAGGCAAACAGGATAAGGCACATACTCAAGGGACATATGGTCTCGTATAGGAAAGACTTGCACATATGATCTGTCTCTGGTAAGAAAAATGGCCAAAGGAGGGTACTGACAAAATGCTGTGGGGTGAACCTGAGATTCTTTTTTTTTTCCCCAAGTAAGAATAATACACCACATCTTAGAGAATAAGAACAACACTTTCAACAGAAATCCATAGCTTTTAACAATGTTTTATATAAAAATATTTTCGATGGAAATATATAGACTTTAATAAAAAGTTATATTTCATTCCAATTAAAAAAACCCCTAACATAAGAGAACAATCCATTCTGAGTATATATATATTCTTATGTAATTTATTATTAAAAAATATCCCCTTAGCAAATGTTATAACCATGCAGTATATGCCTTCATTCAGACACCGAAAGGTAACATTTTCCTTCCTGATTGATAGCTTGCTCCAAGATGCCATTTCCCAAATTTTACTCACACAACATGCTGTTGTTAATGTTAGAACAATGAATATCTAGTTTTACCAAATTAAATCCCCCAACTGTTGTGCAGTGCAGCAGTTTTCAGAATTAAAATGGTTGTCTAGTTGCTTATGGAAGAATCACTGCATGGCAATCTTTGCCTTGTTAATTAACATTCAATTGTATGTGATGTAGAGGCCATGCTGAACACCTTGAACCCTGTCCCTGAAGGCCAGTCCTGAGAATTCTCATCTTACTGATCTTACAGACAGGAGCTATATTCAGTGTGACAGTCCAGGAAGAGAGTCACCAATCCTTTTCCCCAGTGAGTATGTTATCAACATGAGTAAGCCTTCTCTTATGCTTTCAAGATCTCTCTTGTTAAGAAAGATCTTACTGTTAAGAAAGTTCCCACATTTGTCTGCCTATCTATCTATCTATCTATCTATTTATCTATCTATCTAAGTTTCCTATTGAGTGTGTCCTATGCAAAAATCATTGGCTTCTTGGTGCGGTACAAAGACCAGTAAGATCCAGACTTTGCCTCCAAGCTCCTGGTGATCCAGGAGAGGGCAGGCACGCAAAATATTAAACATAAAAAGGGGTGCTACAATTCTGGGAGAGGTGTGTGTACAGGGTACCATGGAGTCAACAGAAGGAAGTACCTGGTTTGAGGTGGGTGTGGGTTGGCTTCCGAGAGGAGGCAAGCTAAATAGTTGTAGCATTCCCAGAACAGGGAACACAGTGAGCAAAGGCCTAGAGGTGTAAGATGGCCCAGCTTGGCCAGGAACAGTGAGCAGTTCAGCACGGATGTAGTAGGGCAGTGAGGAGACATGGTCCAGAGATGCCTTGATGCTTTCTCTGCTTCCCATAGCAAGCACAGCCCATCTGATCAAGTCATTGCTAAATTTCTTAAATTAGTGAGCATGGGTGTTATTCTTGGTTTTATTCTGCTGGCTTTCAGAAAAGCTCTAACCTATCATCTCATCAGCAGTACAATTTACCTTGTACCCAGTGACACCCAAGGCAAGCCTGCCTTTAAAATATATCATAGAATTCTATTTACCTTGAAGTTTTAATCCTTTGATATAGCCTCATTACAATAGCACTCCACTATTTCTTTTTTTAAAAAATTTTTTTAACGTTTATTTATTTTTGAGACAGAGAGAGATAGAGCATGAACGGGGGAGGGTCAGAGAGAGAGGGAGACACAGAATCGGAAACAGGCTCCAGGCTCTGAGCAGTCAGCACAGAGCCCAATACGGGGCTCGAACCCACAGACCGTGAGATCGTGACCTGAGCCGAAGTCGGACGCTCAACCAACGGAGTCACCCAGGCGCCCCAGCACTCCACTATTTCAAAAAGCCTCAAAGATTGTTGATTTGGCATGAATGATGAAGAAACTCAAAAGCAAATGGCTGGTTCAGATTCTGAATCCACAAATTAAAAGTCATCCCATCTCAGTCTTATCATTTACATTAACATGGATTATGTGAGCATGATTATGGACCTTTCTTATTCATTTATCAAGACTGAATAGATGCTACCAGGTCTCACTATAAGTTGAAGCGATGTGAATGCTTCTTGGCAGCTAGAATCTGTGCAGGCAGTGGAATCCTGCCAGACACATTCACTGCAGTGCTTCCACCACTGGTCAGAGCAACCTGGGAATGGCCTGCAGAAAGAATCACCATCAGTCTGTTTTTTCAATCATCCATTCAACACACACACACACACACACACACACACACACACACACACACACACTGAGCACCTACTCTGGAGTGGGCATAGTTCCATGAACTGGAGATAGGAGATGGACACTGTTCCATACACTGAACAAAATGAGTTCTTTCCCTATGGATCATCTCTACTTCTGTATTTATTTATTTATTACTAGACCTCAACCACGGCCTTCTTTTTCCCCTTCCACCTCTTTGCCTGTAGGATGTACTGTATGTAGTCATGCACTTTGTATTAATATATTAGAAATCTACAAATCTGTTTTGTAGATTTGTAGATTTGTTTCCAAAATCATTAATATGGTGAAAAAAAAGACATATAAATGCTGTAAAGCAAACTGCCAACTCCCTAATACTTGAAAAGACCCTTTAAAAATAACAAAAGAGCCAAGGTCTGTAAACAAGATTAGAAATTACTTTTTAGTTAATAATGACTTCTCAAAACATTTTTACCCCCTATTGTGTATCTGCTGAATTCCTTTTCTCCTGGGAATTAAATGTGATCATCACCCCATCCCTCAGCATTTTGGCTACTGTTGCTATTAGCAACACTTAACTTGTGTTTATTCCCTAAGGGCTGAATGGGAAGGAGAGTGATTCTGATTTTGCCTGAAGCAGCACCATTGAATCAACGTGTCATCAGTCTTCAATGACACGAGTCCTTGATTTCAAAGTAGGAGTTTTGATGTAGGCACAGAGGCGGCCAAGATTATGACACTCAGTTAGCTGCTGCCACTATGCACTCAGACTCTATTACATAAGCAGATTTCTTCAGCCCTCATTTTAGACTCCACATACAGACATTACTGCCAATACTCTATGTGTTGAGGGTTAGAATTCGGCAGTTCACGCCACTTTACTGGTGCACTGTGTAAGCCTCATACCTCATTCCTGGCACTGACAGAGGGAACATGTCACTTTAGTACCTTTACATTTTTTTTTTTTTAGTTTATTTTTGAGAGAGAGAGAGAGCATGAGCAGGGGAGGGGCATAGAGAGAGGGAGACAAAGAATCCAAAGTACATTCCAGGCTCTGAGCTGTCAGCACAGAGCCCTACGTGAGGCCTGAGCTGTGAGATCATGACCTAAGCTGTAGTCGGACGCTTAACTGACAGAGCCATCCAGGTGCCCCTAACTTTAGTAACTTTAGAGTAAAACAAGAAAACTCAGAATCAAAAAGAATCTTGAAAAATGCCTTGCCCAAAGCTACTTCATATTTATG
Source organism: Acinonyx jubatus (assembly GCF_027475565.1). Classification (NCBI taxonomy): domain Eukaryota; kingdom Metazoa; phylum Chordata; class Mammalia; order Carnivora; family Felidae; genus Acinonyx; species Acinonyx jubatus. Next base: position 96,782,044 of record NC_069386.1, read on the forward strand.
AAATGTTTTATTAATGATAATAAGGTAAGCTTGATTTTAGGTACTTTCTTAGTATTTACCAGATATTACCAAATTCTTAAGAATCCCAAGAGGAGTCAAGTTTATAAATACTCATTTGCTTCCAAGGTCCTCAGGGTAATCCTCTGCTTCTCTCAGTATTTTCTTTTAAGGAGTTGAGTCTTTGTGGAGGGATGTGTGTGTGTGTGTGTGTGTGTGTGTGTGTGTGTGTGTGTATGTGTGTGTGTGTCTGATGACAGGAAAGTGATACACATGCTCATGTACAATTGTAGAAGGACATGTGTGTGTGTCTGATGATGGGGAAGTGATACACATGCATAGTGACAATAGGAGATGCTTCAATTCAAATGTGGAAAGTTCTTTCAACACTCAGTTTGTAGTGCACACTTCATGCTCTCTGGGAGTGCCTCAGACACACAAGTTCAAGTGCCAAATTGATCAGAACAGGCATTGTTATGGATGGGAGGGGTTACAAATGGTCATTCAAAGATAAAGACTACAAAATGTAAAGGGAATATTTATGGGCAAGGCCTACAAGTTCAGCTTCCCTAAAACCTTTAATAAAGGAAATTGTCAATTTAATCAGCTGCCATCTCTAAAGACAGATGAATGACCAACCTGAATTTTAAAAATTCATTATTTTAAAATTTGATATAATTGAAATCCAGAGACTATCACAGAATTTATTAATCTTTCTATAGAAATCATCTTGACATCATTCTGAGGGTATGATTTATGACACACAGAAGAGAAAGAATTGAATCTTATACTCATTTGGTTTATTACTGTGAAGCTACAATAAATCATTTCATTAAGTCTAAATGACATCAATTTTAAGAGGCACCATTATTTTATGTTCCAACAAGAAAGAAAAGAATTGCCAATGTTTTAAACTAAAAACTAATCTTTTCTTATCACATTGATTGTAAGATGTATCCTGATTGTAGACATGATAATATGTGAAAAATAAAATGTGGTAGGCAGACTAATGGTCTCAAACATGTCCACATCTGGATCCCTAGAATGCATGAATAGGTTGGGTTACATGGCAAAAGGAAATTAAGGTTGCAGGTGGAATTAAGGTTGCGAATCAGCAGATGGGGAAATTATCCTCCATTACAATCACAATGTAATCACAAGGGTCCTTAAAATGGAAGACAGAAAAGTTAGAGGGAGATGTGATTATAGAAGAGTATTCAGAAAGAAGTAAAGTTGCTGGCCTTGGAGATGGAGGAAGGGGCTATGAGTCAAGAAATGTGAGTGGCCTCTAGAAGCTAGAAAAGGCAAGGAAATGGATTTTCTCCTATAGCTCTGCTGTCACCTTGATTTTAGCCCAGAGAGACCTGTATCCGACTTCTTACCTAGAGAACTATAAGAGATAATTAATTTGCACTGGTTCAAGCCACTAAGTTTGTATAATTTGTTATAGCAGGGATAGGAAACTAATACATATACATCTTACAATCCATGATGATAATATAACTTGTACAAATTTGAAATTGTAATATTTAACTTTTACTAGATATATAAATTTGTGAGAACTGTTCAACTATTATTCATAAATAAACAGTTGTAGACAATCCTGAAAAGCTTAATTATGGCACTCCTCTGCCTTAGGGGACAACTTTCATTAGCATGTATAAATTATACAGTAGGATGTATGAATTATCAATTGTGTGTCCAAAGCCCAACCTCACTACTCAACACTCCTTTCATGCCTCTGATTTTTTTTTTTTTTACTTCTTGGTTTTTGTTTTGTTTTTTGTTTTTTTTGTTTTTTTTTTTTTTTTTGCTTTTATTGCAGACATGGAAAAGCAAGCTTTTACAATGGGACAAAAATTATGCTTATGCATTCATAGTGCTTGATCCAGCTAAAAAGTCAGAAGATGCCAGAAGTATTAAAACCTCTCTAATCAGGCCAGAGATTAATTTTATACTTATGGGGGCACCCGGGTGGCTCAGTCAGTTAAGCATCTGACTTGATTTCAACTCAGGTCATGATTTCACAGTTCATGAGTTCGAGTCCCACATCGGGCTCTGCTCTGACAGTGTGGATGGAGCCTGTTTGGGATTCTGTCTCCTTCTCTCTCTGCCCCTCCCCTGCTCTCTCCCCCCCCCCCTCAAAAGAAATAAATAAACATTGAAAAAAATGTATACTTAGTGAATCTTTATGATGCAATGGACTGAAAAACATTAATTCGCATTTATTAGGCTTAAAATTTTTTTGAATATCAAATTCTTTGCTTGCCTTTGGTCCAGCACATAATACATTAATTCTGTACAAATGCATAGTTTGCAACCATACTACCTAAATCCAAAGCTGAACCTCTAACAAAACAATAAACAAACTCATTATGAAATAATCCCCAGCACCAAATATGCCACATTCTAGATCCCAGATCTCATAATCTCCACATGTAAAACTTTGACATTAAACAAATGAGTCCAACATTTTTCAGGCAGTATGGAAATGTCACTTCACATGTGCACAACAAGCTATCCGTCAGAGAGCAAAGCCCTCTGAATACAAAACAGATAACCCAGGCAATTTGTTTGGATCAACAGCTCAGCAAACCATCAAAAAAGACTATGACAGTATTTTGCTTTTTTATGCCATTATCCTTCCTTCCAGGTTCACAATTCCAGGATCTTCACTGCAAATGGTCCAACATCTTGATTATTCCAGCAACCAGTTTTTTTCTTTCCATTTCTGTGTTTCTTCTATCATTGCTGTCTTGTCGTATGGAATACAATTTGCCCAAGCTTTTCCCTTACCTCTTTCAAATCGAAGGTCAGTATGTCCAGCTTCAGGGATTAAGAAGCAAGTATTTATTAGGGTGAAACAGAGATTGAAGACAATTATCTTGTACCTACTAATATTCATCTGGCTTACCTTAGCTTCTGCCTATCAGATAGGAGAACAAATAAATGAACTCGTCTCCTATTCATTAACACAACCATTCTAGAGCCTTTTACTTTCTGGAGCATTTGGGTAGCCAGCATAGGGCCTCAGATATATTCTATCTGTATCACCACTGATGCCATACTCAAAACGCCCCATCACCCTTTAGTAAAAATTGCTCACACTTTCAATGGGCGGCCATAACAGCAAATTACTTAGCTAATGAATTGTTCTAATACTGCTATTAGCCTATTAGGAGTGGTCCTCTTTTTACAGAATTAAAATGTTTCTGTCTTCTAAAATAACTCAAAGAAATTTACAAATATTTACAAATCAAATATTCCTTTAGTTGTCTTCAATGATGATGGTTATAATGCAAGTCATATTATTTCCCCTTACAGATGAAAGGAAAGGATTTGTTTTCTGAAAGTCATCACAATTAATATTATTAAAAAGAGCTCCTTTTTACAGTAATATTATATCTGCTAAAATAAAACACTAAATGTAAGATACCGCTTTGTTATTTTTGAAATTTTTTCTTAGGTTTTTTTCATCTTTACAATCTGCTTATCAGCTGTTGGACACACTAAAAACATTACATCCACAGGCAGAGTAACATAGTATACTCATCAGCAGTTTTCAGGAAGTATGAAAATCGTGTTATTTTTGTTATAAAATCCAAATCATGATCTTCTAATCTGATTTATTCACCTTTCTTCTAGTAATGTACTCTATTGATTTAAAAAAAATAGGCCACACTTATAAAATATGTAAGTCAAAAATATTATTTTGAGACTAAAACATTTGTATAAGACTAAACCTCTCTGGAATTCAAGTAAGAAAGAAGAGGTAAGTGGAAATGATGCCCTGCAGAGCCAACTCGATACACAAGTGTATCCATTAAAGATCACTTAAAGATAATTTACTCAAAGGAGAGAATTTGGGCTCTGATTCCATGCTGATTTACTATGATTTTAAGTTAAATTCTAACAACCTTGTTTATTTACTTCTACATCTATAACTCATTGAAGGTAACTCTTCTATAAAAAGATTACAGAAGAGGTAAGAGCTGATAGCCTGTCAGTAAAGAGACTGAAAACCAAGTGAAAATGAAAAAAAAAAAAGTCTCCTGGAAATCCAGGGGCCTTGGCTAGCACAGCCGACTGAGGATGTTCCTACATTACAGTACAACACGATTAGACACTGGGACTTAGAGCCCAAGAAGAGCCTAGTCCAGAATAACCACTTAATGAGTACCCCTGGGTATGCAGGTGCTGTGAGCCTGGCATCTACAGAAAGGAAAGAGTTATTTCTGCCTTGTCTACTCCTTCATTGTCATTGGTTGGGAAGACAAAGTGAGATCATACACTTATTAGTTAGGTTATTGATTCAGCTGCATGCGAATTCTCTCTACCAGAATAAAGACTGCATTTCCTAGCCTCTCTTGCAGCTGAGTGTGCCACTAGAATGACCTCTGGACTCTGGATGTGAGGGGAAGGCATCCTCCAGGAAATGCTCTCCCGTTGCCTTTTCCCACTGTGGTGAGAATGCATGTCAGGTGGTGAGCCATCCTGAGCCACAAGGAGGATGGGCAAGACCAGAGGCACCTGCATTCTCAGTGACTGCTCCAGCAGCAGACACACTCAACTCAGACTCTTACCTGAAAGAAATAAAGTTCTACCTTGTTGAAGCCCCTTCAATTCAGCTGTCCAATTCAGAATGACAGATGCCCTAAAGATTTTGGATGGGATTTGCTATAAGGTGTTTGAAGAATAATATATGTGTGTGTGTGTGTGTGTGTGTGTGTGTATGTGTGTGTATATGTGTGTGTGTGTGTATATATGTATTGCTGATTTAGAAGTTTTCATGGGTTACATTCTAGAATTCTCATGTGATTACTTGCGTTTTTCTTCAGGAACCCTTGGGTTGACCACACAGTTCTCCAAGTTCTCTAGAGCAGGTCAGATTATGTCAGTAAAGGAAGAACCAATGAAATGGAGGCTTAGTCGGCCAGGCCGAGGACGAGACCAGTATCAGCACAAATCCCCACCTTGGGAAATCAACTCATTCCTCCAGGGAGGAAAAACTGTGAAGAATAGAGATGATCAGAGAGCAGAGACAGGGCAGAGATTTTTCATTTCCCCCTTCTACAACTTTGCCTCATGTTACCATGGTTACCACATGACTTTTGAATTAATTTCTACAGAAACAGCAATTGTGGCCTAGCACAGCATAGCAGTTACCCAGGTGTTCTCATTATTAATAGAACAGGCTATCCATTAAAAATACACATTATATATTTTCCAATATTTGCTTTTAATTGTTCACCAATATTCAAATTGGAGGCATAGAATCGGGGACACAATGAACAGAATGGGGAAAAAAATACAGCCCTAGTCCTTTACTATGGCTTTGAACATCTAAACCTTCAATGTAGCTTTTTTAGAATATTGGTTACTAGCAAGGCCATTAAAACCACATTCCAAATAACACATTAAGTGGCAAATATGGAATAAGTTTTTGTAAAAGAAATGTTTTATCACAACTTGGGGATTTTTACAGGTCTTTCATTCAAAAAGAATTCTATCAAACTAGAATACACAGATGAATCACCTCCTCCTACCTTGAACGCATTGGAATTTGTGATGGTTTTTCTAGCTTTCTTTGCACTTGGCTGTGAAGACAATATTTCATAACCATTTCTATCATATTATTTATCTGTTAAGAATCTAAATATTATTATTTTGTTTGGTCATTTCTCACTCCCTTAGACTACCCTTTGGAGTCCTTTATCAGTTCATCTTCCTGTTACTATCTAGTTAACCTCTTTACCCCCTCAGTACTCTGAGGTCAACATCATAGCACTCTCTACCTATATCATACATTTCCTATTTAAAAAAATTTTTTTTAAATGTTTATTTATTTCTGAGACAGAGAGAGACAGAGCATGAGTGGGGAAGGGGCAGAGAGCGAGAGGGAGACACAGAATCTGAAGCAGGCTCCAGGCTCCAAGCTGTCAGCACGGAGCCTGACACGGGGCTCGAACTCACAAACCATGAGATCATGACATGAGCCAAAGTTGGTCGCTCAACTGACTGAGCCACCCAGACACCCCCATACATTTCCTATTTTTATAGAACCATACAGTACGAGGTTTTTGTGTGTGTGTCAACTGCTTTTACTCAACATAAAGTTTTTGAGATTCATTCATATGTATCACAATTCATTCTTTTGTATTGCTGAGTAGTATTCCATTATGTGGATATTCCACAATGTGTCTATCCATGCTCGTATTTATAGACATTTGGGTTGTTTACGGTGTAGGCTATTATGAGTATGACTACCATGAACAACCCTGTACAACTCTCTTGTGGGCATATATTTCTCCTAAGAGTAGTATTGTTGATTCATAGCATAGATAAATGTTTAACTTTTTAAGAAATTGCCAGTTTTCCAAAAATCATCTTATTCCTCCACCAGAAATTGATGAAAGTTCTAGTTGCTTCATATAGTTGCTAATATTTGGTATTTTCAGTATGTTTAATTAAACAATTATATAAATATAAAACAATGTATAATATAAAATGGTACCTTATTGTGGTTTTAATTCACTTTTACTTGATGATTAATGATGTTGAACATCTTTTCATGCGCTTAATTGCCATTCCTAGTTTTTGGTAAAATGTCTGTTCAAGTCTTGTCATTTTTGTTTTATTTTATTTTTTATTTGAGTATAGTTGACATGAAATGTTACACTAGTTTCAGGTGTACAACTTAGCGATTTGACAAGCTTGTACACTATGCTATGTTCACCAAAGTGTACTACCATCTGTCCCATTACATCGTTACTACAACGTCATTGGCTGGATTCCTTTTGCCGTCCTTTTATTGCCATGACTTATTCCTTCCATAAATGGAAGTCTGTATCTCCCTTGAGTCTTGTCATTTTTACATTGGATTGTTATTTTTTATTACAGGAATATATATGCCAGATTCAAGTTCTTTGACACATGTTTTATTTTTTCCTCATCTGTGTCTTGGTGCTTTTTGATTTGTAAAAAATAAATTCTTTTACATTTATTTAAATTCAAGTTAATTAACATACCATGTAGTATTGGTTTCAGAAATAGAACCCAGTGATTCATCACTTACATATAACACCCAGTGCTCATCCCAACACAAATGCCCTCTTTAGTGTCCATCACCCATTTAGCTTATCACCCCACCAAACACCCCTCCACAACCCTCAGTTTGTTCTCTGTATTTAAGTCTCTTATAGTTTGCCTCCCTCTTTGTTTTTATCATATTTTTCCTTCCCTTCCCCTATGTTCATCTGTTTTGTTTCCTAAATTCCACATATGAGTAAAATCATATGATATTTGTCTTTGACTGACTTACTTCAATTAACTTAGCATAATATGCTCTACTTCCAGCCACATTGTTGCAAATGGCAATATTTCATTCTTTTTGATCACTGAGTAATATTCCATTGTATATACATACCACATCTTCTTTATCCATTCATCAGTGGATGGGCATTTGGGCTCTTCCATAGTTTACCTATTGTTGATAGTGCTGCTATTAAACATTGGGGAAAATGTGCCCCTTCGAATCAGCATTTTTGTATTTTTTGGATAAATACCTAGTAGTGCAATTGTTGGGTTACAGGGTAGTTCTACTTTTAATTTTTTTGGGGAATCTCCATACTGTTTTCCAGAGTGGCTGCACCAGTTTGCATTCCCAACAAAGTGCAAAAGTGTTCCCCTTTTTCTTCATCCTTGCTAACATCTGTTGTTTCTTGAGTTGTTAATTGTAGCCATTCTGACAGGTGTGAGGTGGTATCTCATAGTGGTTTTGATTTGTATTTCCCCAATGATAAGTGATGTCAAGCATCTTTGCATGTGTCTTATTAGCCATCTGGATGTCTTCTTTGGAAAATTGCCTATTCATGTATTCTGTCCATTTCCTCACTGGATTGTTTGTTTTTGGGGTGTTGAATTTGATAAGTTTTTTGTAGGTTTTTGGATACTAATCCTTTATCCAATAAGTCATTTGCAAATATCTCCTCCCATTCTGTTGGTTGCCTTATAGTTTTGCTGACTGTTTCCTTCACTATGCAGAAGCTTTTCATCTTTTCTTTAAAAAAATTTTTTTAATGTTTTTATTTTTGAGAGAGAGAGAGACTGAGTGCAAGCAGGGGAGGGGCAGAGAGAGAGGGAGACACAATCCAAAGCAGGCTCCAGGCTCTGAGCTGTCAGCACAGAGCTGGATGCAGGGCTCGAACTTGTGAACCGAAGATCATGACCTGAGCTGAACAGAAGCTTTTTCTCTTGATGAAGCCCCAGTAGTTCATTTTTGCTAAATATTTTGAAATTTTGATAAAATTAATTTATATATTTTTCCCTTTATGGTTAACACTTTTTGTATCCTCTCTAAGAAGTTTTTGCTCTTTCCAAACTGAATATACACTCTCTTATGTCTTCTAGCAGCTTTATGATCCTCATATATACTGTTAGGCCTATGATCCAATTCAAGCTATTGTTTATATATAGATTGATATAAGACTTGAGGTTTGCATTGTTTTTATTATCTATCTATCTATCTATCTATCTATCTATTTATTTTTGTATACTGGCATAATTTATCCTACTTAGGCTTCTGTTAGCCTTTTTGGATCCATGGCTTAAAACAATTCTTCAAATATGGGAAATTCACAGGCATCATCTCTCCAAATATTTCTTCTCTCCCATTCCCTTTCTCCACTCTTCCGGGACTCTAGTAACATGTATGTTAGACCATGTAATATTACCCCACAAATTTCAGATCCTCTATTTTGATTTTTTGTTTGTTTGCTTCCTTTCCCTTATTGTTCCTCTTGGTGTTTTAGTTCAGATGATTACTTCTTCAAAGTCACTGATTCTTTCTTCTACTATGTCCAGTCTGTTATTAAGCCCAATTAACAAACCTGTTTCATGTTTTGAGGGGGGAGGGGCAGAGAGAGAGAGAGAGAGAGAGAGAGAGAGAGAGAGAGATAAAGAATTCAAAGCAAGCTCCAGGCTCAGAGCTGTCAGCACAGAGTCCAACACAGGACTCAAACCCACAAACCATGAGATCATGACCTGAGCTGAAGTCAGAGGCTTAACTTGACTGAGCCACCCAGGTGCCCTTGGAATAGCTTTTATTGAAATTACCCTTGTACAAGTATCAGTTATAAACCATAGGAAAAATATGCATTTAAAAAAAGTATTTGAAGACACTGGAGAGCAACCAAAAACAGGCACAGGTAATTCCTTATTCACCACCTACTTCTAATCACTCTCCAATTCATTTTACTATTTTATTTGAGTCTTAACACCTGTATTTATCAAGTATCAAATATATTATTTATTTGAGTTTGTGTTATTTCTGTTTCTTCCAACAAAATATGTCTCATGACAGCAGAGATACCCTTGTTTATTGCTATATCCCAAATCCCTAAAAGTTACTGACAATGGTGGGTGTTCAATACTTGCTGAATAAATGAATTAAAGTTTGACTGGTAATCAAAATTTATTATACACCAAAATCACCCGGAAGGCTTGTTAAAACACAGATTTCTGGACCCCATCCCCAGAATTTCTGATGCATAAGTCTGGAGTGACACTCAAGAATTTGCATTTTTAACAAGTTCACAGCAGATGGTCTAAAGACCACACCTTGAGAGCTGGGCTAGTATTTACTGAGTGCCAGCTATCTTTTCTTATGCTAGGACCGTGAGGAGTAAGAAGAAGTAAACACAGGACATTGGCTCCCAATAAGCACATACTCTAGTTAAAAAGATAAAGAAACCTTATGTGTATGTGTGTGTACACATACAAGCAAACACACGTGTACATAGAATAAAGTCAATAGATGTGAGATGTCAAATAGGCAGCATTAAGTGCTAAGATCAATAAGATCTCACAAGAGGAAGGTACAGTAAGAATAAATATCATGTGACATTTATTAGGAGCTTCCTATGTGCCTATAATAGGCCTAGTATTTTACATGGAAAATATTAGTTAAGTGTCACAACAACCTTGTATGTATTATTTTTAACCCCCATTTAAAAAATGACAAAAATGAGGTTCAGAAAGGTTAAGGAACTTCTTGAGAATTGTAACCTGTATCTCAAAACTCAAGCACTTAGCCAGTCATTGTTTTGCCACGGTGGGTGGGTTATAAGTTGAGAAGAATAGGAAGGATGGGACATTGGGTAGAATTAGAAGAGGAGGAATTAGAAGAAGCAAGCCTGTGATGCAGAGCCAAAGCTTAATCCAGGGTTCCTGGCATTCTAGAACACCTATTTATTCTCCTGCCATGCCTCCATGCTTCTTCTGATAAGATTTTACAAGAGTTGTTGGGTGTTTAGCAACGATTTCTGTTAAATGAAGCATTGTTTAACATTTTTGAGTGAGGACTGGGATGGTATGAGGTTAACAACATGGTAAAAAAAAATTAGTGTCTTGGAATATCAATTCAGAGTGATGGTCTGATGGAAATAGAAAGGATAAACTAGTGTGGGGTGCCCAGGTGGGAGACAATTTCAATAGTCTAGACAGGAGGATATAGGGGACTGAGGTAAGGTTTTTAGTAAGAATAAAGGGAGAGCTGAATATAAGAACTGATAGGTTTAGAAATGGAATACATCTGAGAAAGGGAAATATCCAAGTATTTGGAGGATTCATGACTGGATAATCAGGAGAGTGGCAGTCTCAGGAACAGAGAAAGGTTGAGTCATAGGTGCCTTTATATGGTTCATCTGTCTCAGTCTAGACCAGTGGTTCTCAATTGGGGGTGATTTTGCTCCCCAGGGGCCCCTTTGGCAATATCTGGAGGAATTTCTGGCTGTCACAGGTGGTAGGATGGAAAAATAGATATTCTACTGGCACCTAGCCAGTGGAGGCCAGGGATGCTGTCAACATCTTACAATGCATAAGACATCCACCACCCAACAAGAAATTACCCAGCCCCAAATGACTCACTATTGACACAGTGCTGAGACTGAGAAATTCTGCTCTAGACTATAGGGACAAATTGTAAACCTGAGGCCCTCAGGGCAAGTCAGACAAGGTAACAAGATGTGTTTAGTGTGTTCTGTGATGCTGTTGTTTTTAATTTAAACCAACATTTAAAACCAAGAGAGTTCACATTAAAATGATCCAGATGGCAGGCTTCTCTTGGAAGATGTGCCAACTCTGGCTCCAAATTTCTCCTGGGTGAGGCCCGACTGTAACCGACTAACTGCACCTTCCTCGGTTTGCCAGTCTCACAACTCCAATTTTCTCTCCTATCACTGAGACCAAACTCAGCTGCCATTTATCTTTGCTTTGCACTATTATTTTTCTTATGGTACAACAGTACAATCAATCCTTATTATTTGCAGATTCTACATCGGTAAATTTGCCTACTTCCTAAAATTTATTTGTGGCCTGAAAATCAACACTCACAGTGCTTTCATGGTCATTCATGGACAAAGCAGTAGAAAATCTGAGTTGTCCAATGCGCACGTCCTAGCTGAGGTACGTGCACTTCATTCTTGTGTCAACTCTCATACTGTAAACAACTATCCTTCTCAGGTGTATTTAGTGCCATATTTTTTTTGCATTTCTGTGCTTCATTGGTGATTTTTCTATTTAAAATGACCCCCAAAGGTAGTGTTTAAATGCTGCCTGATGTGCGAGAAGTGCAAGAAAGCTGTGATGTACCTTATGGAAAAAATGCATGTGTTAGATAAGCTTTGTTCAGGCATGAGTTATAGTGCTGTTGGCCATGATTTTAATGATAATGAATTAACAATATGTATCAAATAAGGAATCTATAAATAGAAAAACACATAAAACGGGGTTATATATTGATCAATTGTCAAAAATGTGACGAGAACTCACAGGAACCTAACCATAAATTTCCCTTAGGAGCAATGGTTCAATATTTGCTAATTCAGTGCTCTTGGTGACTTCATAGCTACCTTGGATAATGAGAATAAATGGTATGCCTTTTTCAAAAGTACATAAGCCAAAGTTAGACTAAGGGCCACATGTTACTTGAAAACTGAGACAATGTGTTTCTTTCTGAAGGTGAAAACTATTGCTGTCCTGGACTAAATAGGAAAAACTTGCTTGTATCATCTGGTCCCTGTAGGCATTTGACTCACAACCTTTGGTGTTTGTTGTTTTTGTTTTTGGCTGAGATCGAAGATGTCTTGAACCAGGATAGAAAATGATGAGTCAGAGATTCAGACAACAAGAACCATCATATAAGGTAATGTAAATAATCTTGGGAAATGTAACACACTTATATTTTGGGGCTGCTGCAGAAGATGGAATAGGAGTCATACTGTCTAAGAAAGTGATGGCAAGTAGGTACCATCTCAGATGACAATTCTGATAGATTGGTATTGGTCTCCCAGTGAACTGTGTTAAGAATCTGGGGCTGCATTTGGGTTACACCTGGACTCACTGGGAAAAGTGCTATGGTTGACAATGGTGGTTGCCATGGGCCCAGAATAGAGGAATGGCAAGGTGCTTTATATTTGCCAGTCCTGGTCTCAGCAATGTGAGGAAGCACCATGAAGGGACAGCAGAGGGACAAGAGAAGCAGACTGCATGGAAGGGAAATTTCTCCTCTTCCCAGTTTTGCTCTGGGCTGCCCAAGCCATGTGCAGTGAAAAGGCACATGTGGCAGGACAGGCAGGCCTAGCCTTTGGGGGCAAATTCTGGGCCTTCAGGTGATTCTGCAAATATCCCCAATTCTTTCTGGAACATTTTAAGAAATTTCTTTCCTCTTCTTCATGGGGAGACTTAACTCTCCTGAAACAGTAGTCCTAATACTTTATCCTATGTTGTTACATGATAAAAAATAATGAAGGAGGTAAAGCAATTAGGCTTCTATGAAAAAAACTGTTTGGTGTGTTTGACCCACATTCAATCACCCAGGAAAAGTTTCTTAATCTCTGAAATTGTGAATTATTCTTTAAAATGTTCTATATTCTTGCCATAGAATCAGTTTTGGATGAATAGATTGCACTCCTGTATCTAAATAAGGATTAAAAAAACTAAGAAAGCTCACACAATACATAGGAGGAATTCAATTTTTAGTGAACATGGTTTTTTAAAAAAGGACTTACAGATAAGAAACAAGGTTTTTCTATTGAGATAATAGAAAGGAAAATGAAGCGTTACCTCTGGAAACTTTAAAAAATTCACATTTAATATGAAATCAGAATTACTTTTTTGAAGTAATTGAGGTTAGAATTTATTTTTTTTTCTTACAGACTATTTGAATAGCTCTCACTTTCATGTAAGAAAGAATGGCTCACTTTTGAAAATGTATTTGCATTTGCACTGTTTTTTCTTAAAAAAAACCCTTCTCTCTAAAATTACCTTACACTATTTTGAAGTGAAGCTATGAAATAAGCCCCAAATCTGGTAAAGACCTATAGAGAGCAATGTACAGTGTAGGAGAAACTCTGAGTTGAGAAAAAAATGACACAAGGAAACAGAGCAGGCAAATCTTTTCTGGTTAGCGCCTTTGGCCCACAAGTGGCTTGTTTCATAACTAGGGTTTGTTTTTGTTTTTGTTTTTTAGTATTTGTGGGTAAAAAAAGAAAGAGTAAAAATAAGGTAGACAACTCAATGGAAAAGTGGGCAAATTACTTAGACTCCACATGAAAGAGGATATTCAAAGGACCAGAAGACATACGAAAATGTCCTCAATACATGGTACTGTGTGGTTGCCACAGCACTGTGGTACTGTTATATACCAACCAGGATAGTAAAAATGGAAACAATAGCAAATGTTGGTGACAATGAGGTTTACTACTGGGGGAATGTACTATGGCATCACCATTTGGAACACTGTTTGGCAGAATGTACCAACGCTGACCTTATAAGCGTACTCTATGACCCGGCAATTTCTCTCCTAGAGATAAAACCGACAGAATCACTTACATTTGTGCACCAAAAGACATGTACTATAACGTGTACAGCTGCACTACTCGTAATAGCCAAAACCTGAAACTGCCCAAATGACCACCAGTGGTAGAACGGATAAATTATAGAACATTCCTAAAAGAAAATACTATAAAACAATGAGAATGATCTAAGACTACATGCAGTAACGTGAATGAATCCAACAAACACAAAGATGAGCCAAAGAAGGGGCGTATGGGTGGCTCAGTTGGTTGAGTGACTGACTTCAGCTCAGGTCATGATCTCACAGCTTGTGAGTTCGAGCTCTGTGTCGGGCTCTGTGCTGACAGCTCGGAGCCTGGAGCCTGGTTCAGATTCTGTGTCTCCCTCTCTCTCTGCACTACCCCCCCCCCCACTCCTCACATTCTGTCTCTGTCTCTCTCAAGAATAAATAAATATATATATAAAAAAAGATGAGCCAAAGAAGCCATGTTGCAGGGCATGCTGAATACTTTCATGTAAAATACAAAACCAGGCAAAACTAACATGCAGTTAGAAAGCAGGGTACTTACTGGTTACCCTTGGCAGGGATGGGTGGACTGTTGGCTGAAAGGGAGCATGGGGAGGGCTTCCAGGGGCTGATAATATTGTTTCTTGAGTTTTGCTAATTACACAGGTGTAATTAGTTCGTGAAAATTCATTGAGCTGTACATTCATGATTTCTACACTAAAAATTTCTGTACCATATCTTTTTTTTTTCTTTTTCCAGCTGCAGCCTTAAATAATTTTAGAAAACTTGCAATTTGGCACTTCCTCTGGTCTGACATAAAGGAAAAGAACTAACAATAAGTGGTGGTGTGCTGGAGCTGGCTTGTTCTGACTCTCTTCTCAACTTCAAGGTCAGTACCTTCATGTCAGGGTAGCTGGAAGTCACCCTTGGCAAATGCTAGAAATCAAGGGTTTGCATATTTAACAGCACACCACTGAATCACAGCAATGATAATGAAAACAAAAACCCAAATATCTATTTCTCCTGCATAAATAATAATCACTTGAAATAGAAAGAATTAGGAACATACCTTATTCCCTTTAGAAGTTTAGCACCCAACTGACACTTTCCTTAAAATAAGGAACTCAAGGGGTGTCTGGATGGCTCAGTTGCTTAAGGGTCTGACTTGGGCTCAGGTCATGATCTCACAGTTTGTGAGTTTGAGCCCCACGTTGGGCTCTGTGCTGACAGCTCAGAGCCTGGAGCCTACTTTGGATTCTGCGTCTCCCTCTCTCTCTACCCCTCCCATGCTCATGCTCTGTCTCTCTCTGTCTCTCAATAATAAATAAGTGTTAAGAAAAACTAAAAAAAATAAGGAACTCGAAGTCAGGTTCACATCAACACTTAATCTTCAAAATCCCTGTGATGGGGGTGTGAGAAGGCACAAGCATTATTTACCCATTTTGTTTCCATCTTTTACCTCTCTCAGTAGAATCTTACCTCTCATTTCAGGAAGTAAATAGTCAAAAACAGCTTGTTTATTCCTTCTTGACCACTCCCCTCCACCCCACACTTTTCTTCCTCTGCAAGGAAATGACAATGAGTATCATCTGTAGACAAGGGTCATTACAGGTCCACCAGTGGGTTGTTCCACCCAGGATGGAGAAGCAGAGGCCAAAACTGGGCAGCAGGTGCCTCTCTCCCCACTTAGCTGCCTCTGCCTATTACACCTGTCAGCGCCCTCCACGTGGCTCTGGAGCCCCGGGGCACTGCCAAGGCCTGGGCAAAATGAGGGGGATGGAAGGAGAACGCTATCTGGTCCATCTGCCTTTGATTTCCAAATGGTGAAGCCCCAGCCGAGAAACTTGAAACAAGAGGAAAATTAAAGTGTCTCTTTACAAAGGCACAAGCAGCAGGTAGCAGACAGTTTTATCTGAGAAACTCTTCTCAGGAACTGGGCCAGAGAAACATCAATAAATGTAGATCCCATTAAATTCACCACTGACAGGGATCTTTGCTCTCATCTAATTCTACACCCTTACCCTCTACACGAGAAGCTGGAGGTCCAGGGGAGTCAAGTGGGTTGCCCAAGAGGTAGATACAGGATCAAAACAGAGGCCCCTAGCTCTGCTTTTTCTATTATACGTGGCTGCCAGTATTCTCAATTCCTTAATGGACCCCCACCACCACTCTTACACCATGTTAATGTTGCTGAAATTGGGATATATCTTACAATTCTTTTTAAAATTCTTGTTCTTTTTGGCTCTTTTCTAGAAAACAATTTAAAAGGCTGTTATTAACTTGTTGGTGTCCTGGAATCTAGGCAATGTGGCTTTACAACAGATATTTACATTTGAAAAGTATATACCAAAGGTTTCTTTATAGTGAAATGTCTTAGTACATTTAAAATATGGTTTGGTTTACAAAAAATGTTTAGGAACACATGCCTACTTGGGGCTGCATTTCAGAAGCAACTTGTTGCCTGCCAATCTTTCTTCTATTTTTTCTGCCCTCCTTGAAGTTGCTGCCCAAATTCTCTGCAAATACCAAGAGGTGAGTGAGAGACAGGAAGCCTTGGAGCAGGCCCTGGGCAAGAACAAAGGACAAATACAGACGGCGGAGCTGCCTTAACTCTCAAAACTTTGTGGGGAGGAATCTGATCTATCTGAATTTCTTATTGCTCTTGGTCAACTTCTGACAAAACCAATGTGATGGTTAATTTTGTGTGTCAACTTGACTGGATCATGGAATGCCCAGATCTTTGGCTACACATTATTTCTGAGTGTGTCTGTGAGTATGTTTCTGGATGAGATTAGCATGTGAATTGGTAGACTGAGGAAAGCAGTTTGCCCTTCCCAGTGTGCACAGGCATCATCCAGTTTATTGAGGGCTTGAAAAGAACAAAAAGTGGAAGAAGGGAGAATTTGTTCTCATTAACTGATTGTTGACCTGGGACATTGGTCTTCTCCTGTCCTCGAATTGGGAATTATGCCATCAGCCCCCCTGGTCCTCAGGCCTTCAGACTCAGATTGAACTACGTCCCTAGCTTGCCTCTGTCTCCAGCTTGCAGATCATGAGACTTTTCAGCCTTCAACTGCATGAGCCAATTCCTTATAATAAGTCAATATGTAATATAAATAACACAAACATAATATATAATTACAAATTACAATATAATTTATATCTATGTCTATAATTTCAAGCCCCACTTCATAGGTAACAATAGCACACATTAATCATGCACACATTCTGGCCAAGCTGTGTTCCTAGGGCTTTGTGCCTAACATACCTTTCATCCTCACAACACTCTTTGGAGTGATTTTTAAAAAGCAAATTTTTAAAATTCTAGTATAATTAACACATAGTGTTACATCAGTTTCAGGTGTACAACACAGTGATTGCACAACTCTATATATGGTCTGATAATTATCTCCATTTTACAGATGAGAAAACTGAGGCACAGAGAGCTCAAGTAACTTACCTAAGTTCACACAGCTAAGCAGTGGAAAAGCCAGGCATTAAATATAGGCAGTCTGCTTTAAGGCCCATGTTCTCAACCCTTCACTGTGTTGTCTGGATAATAGTGGACCCAGGAACAGACCCCAGCTTTTTGGGCCCCATACCAGTGAGCTGCACAATAGCATGCAGGCAGTCCACACTACAGCTTTCAGCCTCTTGAGCCTGGCTCTAGTCCTCTGGCTCTAATCCTCATTTTAGCACTTGCAATAAAAGGGTTTAACCAGAGACCAATTTTTGCATTTCTGCCATGCTCTTCTATTTCCTGTTTCTCCTGATTATTCTATTGTTTGTTACCTGATTCTTGCTGTGAATCTTAGATTCTCCAGCCTTATATGTAGAGTCAAAATGCTTGTCATCATTTGCCTTCAGCCAGCAAGGCACTGATGTGGCAACTTCACAGAGGCTTGCATGATCGATTACTTTTAGGAGCAGGGAGGAAGGAGTCTCATGCTTCCTGTAGGAGACATGAGAGCCTTGACAGGGTGTTTTAAGGTCGGAGGTAAGGTGTTCATGAGCTGTCAGACTTAAGTTCCGGCCCTCAGTCTCAGCTTCAATATACACAAAGCCCTCCTAACCCAGTTCTAATGATCCTTGCTATTAAATCAAAGAAACAGTTCATGGTGGAAAACACTGTGATATGAAATCACATCTTACAGCAATTGGTGCACACAGCAAATCCTGTTCTAGCAAAAGCTGTTCCATGACTTTGGTTTTAATACATTATGAGAACAAGTTCTTCTTGGAGTGCTTGGGAATTGAAATGGTCACACGCCATTATCTGTGTAACCATTATCCAGTCCTCTTCCTGGGGCATAAAAGTGCTTTGTTTATGTGTTCAAACTGGAAATCTCCCTTACTGTGTGAATTTCCCCACTTGGGCAGCTGAATAAACCTGGAGCACAGGGTCGGCTAAATAGACAGTGGTCTCATGCTATACCACCAGTATCCTAATCTTGAATTAGCAACAGGAATGGCCTTACTCAGCCCACATTGGTTCTTGCAGTAATTACAGTGAGGATGGAGTTGTGAATACAGATCATTTAAATTCCTTAACATGGCTGGGAAGATTAACAAACAGCAGGACAGGAAGGAATGTAGTGGGTTTAGTATATCACTGATAAATGTAACTTAATCCCGGAAAAAAATCATGAGATATGAACAAATAAATACTAAATGAAATTAATTTTCAAATATAATATTTATGGGAATTTTATACCAATCTCTTCAGATACACATTCTAATTAAAGAATTTCTCTAAAAACACTGGGTTAACTTTTGAGGCCTCTATCTCACAATAATAACCTTTTGTACATATAATTTTAGACAACTTAATAATTGACCATAACCTAAAAGCCATCAGCATATGCAAATTAAGTAATATAAACGGTAAATTGATGACACTGTTCTCATGTAAGTAAATAAAAGACCTATGGGAGTAAAACTACAATATAATTGAAGTATTTGGCTCCACTTGGAAGAGAGTAATTGGCCAGTCTCTGGCTAGCCTCCAAATTGAGTAATAATCTTCTACTAACTAACTCATTCCTCCCCTATTTTACAGATGAAATTTGTAAATTATTTCTTACTTTCTGCCTTCAACGTAAGTAGAACTTCTAGGTTCCACTAAATATCTATCATATTACATTTCAGTGGTGGCTATATGTCAACAGATTCTGTGTTTGTATTTGGTTAAATCATTTTATGGCATGTTTCAAATGAAAAGAATTATGTGAGTGCATTTTTATACAACCTAGATGTATATGTTATAATCTTATTTTAACATTACGGGTGATGGGCCAAGTACATTACAGTAATCTATTTTTGGGATCAGTGCCAGCTCTGAAGCTGCTACCCGTGAGGTATGATTTGAGGAGCTGTCAGCACTGGGTCCTTCACTGGGAAGGAAGCCAGCCAGGAAAGCCAGTGTCAGGCTGGAGGCAGAGGATGCACAAGCCAGAAGGGCTGGGCAGAGAGACACTCCCAGAAGTTGCTCGTCAAGAGTCTAGCTAGGGCTGGGTGAACAGAACGGATACACAGAGGTCAGAGCAAGGCATGGCGATGACCAAACAAAGGCACATACGTTGGAACCAAAGCTGGGCTTTCAGACAGGTGGGCAGAAACCAGAAGATTCACAGGAGACCACTGTGGGAAGGGAGGGGAGAAATAGAGAGCACTGGTGGTCAGTAAGGTGCCAACAGAGTTGTCAAGTAGTGTACCGGAGCGGGAGAGAAGAGCAACAGGAGACTCTCTTTTGCTTCATCCTATAAACTTCTTTTGTGCTTTTGGCTAGGTCAGTACCCAATCAGACAACCAATCCAAGGGGACAGCCATGCTGTAATGCTTCAGTTCTCTGTGTGTAAGGGACAAAACAAAGCTTATTTTCTATAAATTCTTCCCTTTCCAGTTTTTATGCTGAAACTCCTCCATTGGATTGATCCTTTGAGCAAAGGCAGTGTCTATTGAGGGCCAGTATTAAAAAAAATATATCTTATTTATAAGGAAGTAACATTAATTCAATAGTATAGAGATATACAATTTCCCCTTAAAGAGAGAACAACACAGTTAAGATAAACTTTGATAGTTGTGATCATGCAGTATAGAAAACCATGATTATAGTTATCTGGGGGCACAGGAGAACCTCTAAAAGAAAATAGGTGTTTTCATTGACCTTCACTGAACACACACATACACACACACACACACACACACACACACACACACACACACAGAAGCAACTGAAAATGGATCCTGGGATGTTCAGAATTCTTAATATAAGTTCTAAGAAATCAACATTTTTTGTTTTTGTTTTGTTTTTGATAATACATGCTGTGTGATTTTGGTAATTTACTGAAGTGTTCTGGGATTTACTCCTTTGATTTTGGAGGGGGTTAGAAAGTGATCTCAAACATCTAGTGTCCCAATTCTATCAACTTATAACTCTCAAATATAGGGGAAGAATCCACCATCTTGACACCCTAAGGTGATGGTAATTCTTTTAATACCATGTTGATAACCTATAAGTAACAGAAAACATAGCACCACTGAAACTTCATAATATATGCGTGAATATCACCACCAAAGTTGGCACAAGTGTAACTCAAGTTGAGGAGGAGGTACGGCCACCATGTCCAGGTACCTTGATAACCAAATTATTTCCTCCTACCACTTTTCCATGTTTCCTATTCGTCAGGAGCCAATTCTGAGGCAGAGCTCAGATAAGCTCTACCAGAATTGGCTGATAGAGGTTATTGGGCAAGAAATTAGCAGCAGGTCCTGGTGGGCCTGACAAGTTTTTCCTCATACTCAGTGCTGTGTCTGCTTTTTACTTTCTGTGTCTTTGAGAGAAGAGAGGCTCACATCACTGTCCCTTCCATTTTAAATGAGTGAATCAGTGTCCAGAATATATAAAATCTCTCTTACAACTCAACAATAAAGGAGAAATAACCCAAATAAAAATGGCAAAGGATTTGAATAGACATTTCTCTACAAAAGATAGAAAAACAGCCAATGAGCACATGAAAAGATGTTTAATATCACCAGTCATTAGAGAATTGCAAATCAAGACCACATGAGATATCCTTTTGCAACCACTAGGATGGCTGTAAACAAAAAGTGTTGGTGAAAATATGGAGAAATTGGATCCCTTATATATTGCTGGTAGGAATGTAACATGGTACAGCCTCTTTGGAAATCAACAATCAAGGACATTGTCAATGCTAGAAGCATGGACTTTCTCTTTGGTTTGATGTATTTTTTAATTAATGTAAAATATTTATGTGTTGATTTGCCAACCAACACCAATATTTACTAGTATGTTTTAGATCTACATAACTGGACTTCACTATGAATTCAAACTTTTCTACAACATTTTTTTTTATACACAATTTATTGTTAAGTTAGCTAACATACAGTATATACACTGTGCTCTTGGTTTTGTGGATAGATTCCTGTGATTCATCACTTATATACAACACTCAGTGCTCATCCCAATAAGTGCCCATCACCCATTTCTTCCCTCCCCTGCCCCCCCATCAACCCTTAGCTTGTTCTCTGTATAAGAGTCTCTTATGGTTTGCCTCCCTCTTTGTTTGAAATTATTTTTCCCCTTCCCTTCCCCTATGGTATTCTGTTAAGTTTCTATGAGATAACCAGAGCAATCAGAAATCTATGTCCTCCTCATGGACATGGATTCTACCTAAGTCTAGGTAGAAAGGTGACAGTTTTGAACTGTAACAGAAGGGTAGTTACCCCAGGTGCCCTTGCTTATTATGCTTATTGAAGCCAGCCTGGAAATTCAGTGCTTGTCCAAGTTTCTGTATTCCATATTTTTTGTCTCTCAAGATAGAAAGTTAGAGAAAATTTTATTTAATGCTGAGCAATATTTTCATTCCACTACTAGAAGATTTGCTTCCTTAATGGCAGAAGGTAGCCAGATAACATGAGTTGAATGTAAACATCAAGCTTCTTCACACTGTATTGAACTGTGTGTTGGAAGCTATTTATATTTCCTTGCTAAGTCTGGCCAGATGATTGATGGTCAATGAAATCAATAACGTCTGCTTGTTAAAAGCACCACAGATTTATTCGCACCATGTAAGATTTATTAGATTGGATGGAAGTCCAACTTTACATTTGATTTTTTGTGACTAGTGCTCTTGGGATACCATTTCATAGATGTAGGAGTGAGGATGACACAGGCAACACCATTTTATCAAGTTATCCATTTTATCATGAACCTGTGTCCAGGTGATGGCATAAACATCATCAGGAATACCATGTAAATGTACCACATATATCTATAGTAAAATCAGTTGTTGGTGTTTTGTAGTGATGAACAGAAATTAAAGTAGAAGCAGTAAAAAAGGATAGAATATAGAGTTATTTTCCTTTGGCTTTGGGTGAGCTGTAATTACAGTTGAGCCTGTATATTTTTGACCTTCCAAGCATTTTCTCCCTACAGAATCAAAAAGCCCATTAAGAAGACCTGCCTTAGGAAGAAACTGTTTAATCCCCCCATATTCACATTTACTTCTCTCTGCAACCTGCTTTTTCAGAGATTAGATAATGTCTTAGACTGGCATACAGCATAGGTCAGAGCAGCATGGCCCTGTCCCAGGCTTTTCCTGGAGCACAGGAGAGAGTAGTATTTGGTGTCAAACAGTTGCTTCTTAAAATGCAAGCTGCAAGCAAAGTAAGAGTAAAGAGAGGGTGAACAAAAATCTCAATAAAGCTGAATTGATGCTATCTGGCTGGAAAGGCAGCTTCACATGAATAAATCAGCAGTCAATGAGAATTAACCATCTATGTGTACTGGCTAATGACAGAAGGTGGCTATTCCCACACCAAAGAACAATGTTAAGCATTCTACTTCTGAAGCTAATTCTTTAAGGAACAGTTTCTTCTTTGACCAGAGCTATTAGTATAAAATGCACAGTTCTGGCTCTATGCAAGGCTTATAAAAAACAAATTTTATTTGGCAGTGCTTAAACCCATTCTTAAACAATAGGCTTTTCCAATTCATATATTCCTTTTCATACTTATGGAAAAGGCAGGCCAGGTGTATATTCTGGAAAAGGAATGTATGTATTTTCTTTTAACCACCTCAGCAAAAGGTCCAATAAAACAGAGCAGACACATGCTTATGGGTTTAAGCATAGTTCTGTGTTTTCCAAGATAGACTTGTAAATGTTTTAGAGCTGCAGAAATAAAGATACTGAAAATGCCAAAAAACCTCAACTTAATCTTTTATGTTATTTCTGTCTATAAAAATTTTAAGATGATTATTTTGTTATAAGAGGACAATGAATCAGTGGCTGAGCTGATAGAACCCCACTGCCTGCCTGTTGCTTGATTGGTTCGGACAAGAAGGCGGGACAGAGCCCTCCCAGGGTAATCTGGACTACCCAGTGCACCTCCGATGGTCTGGTCTATGGAATACTCAACATATTTGTCTTTCCTTTCTCTCTGCCCCATATTTTTCTTTTTAAATTTACTTTATCACCAGGAAACTTAGGAGACAAATGATTTAATTGCTCAGTAATTTTCATACAGGAGAACTAAAGGAATTCAGTTATTTGTTTATGCCACTGTAATTTGCAGCATCATAAAACAGTGCTTTATAGGACATGTGTTGCCTGTGATTATCAGAGGGTAGGACAGATAGCAGTTAAATACATGAGCTCTGAAGTCAGACAGCTTGGATTCAAACCCTGGCCCTGCCACCTACAGCTGGTACAACTTTATAATCTTTCTGTGCCCCAGTTTTCTCATAGGAAGATGTGTGAATTCTGAAGATTAAGTGAGAAAGTGCTTGGACATGGCTTAGAGCAGTTCCTGTCATGTACTAAGTGCTCAGTAAATTTTAAACAAAAGTATAAAATAGAAGGTTTTCAAATTTAATTATTATTGTCAGACTAATATGAAAAACTTAAAATATTGGAATATTTGCTAATCATTCATCTGTTAATTGACTCTTTTCTTCATTAAACCTTTTCAAATATCTACTAAGTGCATTAATGGAGGAAACAAGGGCATATTAAGAAACTTTGAGACTTTGAGTTAGTAGGGTCCAGTGGAAGACTCTAACATATGCAATTATAATACATTGGGGGATGCTCAGTGTTGGAACACAGAGATGGGAGCTGTGGAGGGGAGTGGAAAGAAGACAGAAGAGAGTTTGGGAACACGTTGGGAAAGGGAATGAGACTGATGGCTGGTTCAGACATTCAGGTGCAAGTGAGAGGTGAGACCATGGAGATGAGTCTGTAGAGACAGGCATGTTGAGGAAGAGAGAAGAGTCGGTGATGCTTATTTATTCATGATTAGAAACTCAAGACAAGTTTTCTTGCTTTTTCAGCTTAAAATGAGTCAGTCAAAATGAAGAAAAAAAACTCTACAGTTGAGGGAAAAAAAAGTGTAATTAAACCCAGCTGGGGTGGGAGTGGCGCAGGTGCAGGGGTGACTCTGGTGGAATGAGAGCAGCACTGAGCTTCCGGCTGGCTGGTGGGTTGGGGCTGGTGGGAAGGTCAGGGCCAGCTCAGCTGGTCTGAAGGTTGAGTTTTAAAAAATGCTGGAGGGCAGGGCTGCTGGACTGGGAGACAGCTCTGTGGGGAAACTGGAAGACCATGTGGGTCGAGAAGGAAGAGGTAACTTAGGCAGATGGGAGTATGGCTGGATCCGTGGCCAAAATGCTGCACCATAAGCCGTCAATGTTAACAAGATGACAATGCCAGGGCTGAACAAAAGTGAAGTGAAATTGTGATGATTTCCCTGACGATGTGTCAAGTGCACTCTGTGTATTCTGCTTGGGTTTTTCTGAATAATCTCACTCTGAGTTTCAGACAAGGGTCCAGTTTGGGGTTGGGATAAAACTGCTGTGAGAACACTGCAGGGAAGTGTTTTTGGTTTTGAGATGTCTTTTGGGATTAATTAGACACACTGCTGACAAAGCCTAGATGGTCTCTAATAATATAGGTACACTGCTGGGGGCCATTTTATAGCTAACTCTTCTTCCAAGGTTACAAATTGACTCCAAATGTCATTTTGAAAATATTAGCAAAGCCTAGAATATAACAGTCAAGCACTGCTCTTTTAACTTTCATAAATTGTTGTGATATGCTGTCACAGAAGCAACTTTAGAGTTTAAACTTTTAATTATCGTTTTTTGCTTTATCATAAGTACTTTAAAACAATCTATTTATGTCTACCACAATTTAATGACAAACTGAGTCAAATAAGTCACTTGGCATCATGTACACAATGCCTAAAAATAGTCACAGTGGATCAAAGCCATTATTTCTAGTTATATTACATTAGTATTACTGATGCCTAAAATAATTTTTCAGTTATTTACAATACAAAGGAAAGCAACATATACTGAACATATGTATATAAATACTATAAAATTTACATTAATTGCTTTTACCTCTATCTTTAACTTTAATATTTAAAGAATAACATAGGGGTGCCTGGGTGGCTCAGTTGGTTAAGCAGTCGACTTCTGCTCAGGTCATGATCTTACAGTCCGTTGAGTTCAAGCCATGCATCAGGCTCTATGCTGACAGTTCAGAGCCTGGAGCCTGCTTTAGATTCTGTGTCTCCCTCTCTCTCTGCCCCTCCCCTGCTCAATTCTCTCTCTCTCAAAAATAAATAAACATTAAAAATAATTTTAAAAATAAAAAAAATAACATAAACTTAACTTTTTAAATGTTCATTTACTTATTTTGAGGGAGAGAGAGAGAGAGACAGAGAGAATCTCAAGCAGGCTCTGCACTGTCAGCACAGAGCCAGATGGGGGGCTTGAACTTATGAACTGTGAGATCATGACATGAGCCAAAATCAAGAGTTGGCTGCTTAATCCACTGAGCCACCCAGGCACCCCAAATTTAATTTTTAATACATGTTTTAAGAATTAATACAAGGGGCGCCTGGGTAGCTCAGTTGGTTAAGCGTCTGTATCTTGATTTTGGCTCAGGTCATGATCTCATGGCTATGAGATCAAGTGCTGTGTCAGGCTCTGCACTGGGCATGGAGCCTGCTTAAGATTTTTTCTGCCCCTCTTCCTCTGCCCCTCCCCTGATTGTGTGCTTGCTCTCTCTCTCTCTCTCTCTCTCTCTCTCAAAAAAAAAAATCAACATATGGTTTAAGGATAGTCTTATTTGGAACAGTTATCCATAGACTAGAGTTTTAGAGTAGTCTACTCTGCATACACAAGAAACTTACTTTGCTATTGGCTTATCATTGTCTAGAACAGTGTTTCCCAAACTTGTTTGGCACTAAAAAAGATGTTCTACAACGTAAGTGTCCATCAACAGATGAATGGATAAAGAAAATGTGGTATATGTACACAGAGGACTATTATTCAGCCAAAAAAAAAAAAAAAAAAAAAAGGAAAGTCTGCCTTTTGCAACAACATGGATGGACCTTAGAGGTTATAAGCCAGAGAAAGACAAATACTCTATGTTCTCACTTATATGTGGAATCTAAAAAAGCTGAACCCAAAGAAATAGAGAATAGAATGGTGGTTGTCAAGAGCTGGGGGTTGGGTAAATGGACTGAGCCGAGGCACCCCCAGAGTGTAATTCTTAAAAGTTATCGCCACACACATACAAAAGGCACTTGTGTGAGCGGATGGATGTGCTAACAAACCTTGCTGTGGCAATCATTTCACAATATATACACGTATCAAATCATCACTTTGTACACCTTTAACTTCCATAGGCTATATGTTAATAGTATCACAATAAGTCTGGAAATAAAATGAAAAAAAAAAAGTTTCCAAAGACAAATAAGTTTAGAAATTTCTAGATTAAATCAAGCAGGGGTTTTTTGCTGCCGAATGGGTCAGCACATTGTTATAATAATGTACAATGTGGACCATCTGGAGCACATGTAGAGTGGAGTGTCTCAAAATTATTTAATCACGGAAACTTTGAGGGAACACAGTTTGAGAAACTCTGACCTAGAGAACGGGTCAAAGCAACATGTATGTTTTCAGAGGTTTCTTGACTTTGGAAAAAAAATAAAATTGATTATTGATTTCAAAATCTCCCTGTCCAGCCTGTTGCCCTTGACAGTATAATCACCACATACACCAAGTAATTTAAAGTTGGTAAAAAGGAAATTTCCTTACGCTTCTTTGTAAGCAACCCCTCAATAAGAATAGAGGAAAACAAACAGCCAATAGGCTAGTACAGACTACACAGCAGCGAATGGGTAGACAGTGTTAGATTAAACATCACATGATTCTTGCCTCATTAAATCAAAAGTGCTTTCCGTTTGTATTTTTGGCATCAGAATATAATATTCTAGAGACAATATCTAGAATGAGTAAGAATTAGTATCTTCAAACACAAATGTTCACATGTGTTAATTTGTTTTTATAAGTTAGGACTTCTCAGTTGAAAGTGGCTGAAAACTGACACAAACTAGCTAACGCAAAAAAGGAGGGAGGTCTCTTGGCTCAGTAACTCAAAAGGCAAGAGGGGTTAGCTGGCCTCAGTCATGACAGGTTCCAGAAGCTCAAATACTGTTCTTCGAATTCTCTCTCCATTTCTCAGCTCTGTATTTCTGTGGGTTGCCTTATTTTCTTCTACTTATAGGGTAGGTGGAAGAGGCATGGATATAGACAGCTTCTGGCTTCTATTATTCTAGCTGAGTAATATTAACAAGCCCAGAGAAGAGCAAGGCTCTCTGTCCCTGACTCAGTAGATACAAACCTCAGAAAGGACGCTGATTGGACTGGCTTGGGACATGTGCTAATCTTTTAAATGAATCACTTGGGCCAAAGGGATAGGGTGTCATGACTGGCCAGGCCTATGTCACATGCCCTCCCACCTGGCCAGGTAAGGCAGGGCGTTGGATTGGCAACCCCACCAGAATCGCAGGCACTGGGCAGCGGTAGGAACTGGTGGTGAGGGAAGCATTTAACTAGAGCAAGAAGAATACTGCTGTTATGAGGCCAAAAGACAAAAAACACAAAACACTGAACTCCATGGTTACTAAAGCTCTTTTTTCCTTCTATGAAGTAGCTGCAATTATTGACATGAAACTATATGAATTTATTTTTCTCCCACTCCCAACCCAACTACATACTTTAAAAGAGGTACCCAACGTTAGTACAAAATCATGCTTTGGCACCTTCTGTCCTCCTTCCTCCGCTCATACATAAGTCAAGTCAGAAACTGCTTTGCTCTGATATGTCTACATTCACCATAACATATAGTAATATAATAGTAATAACAATACATATCACTTTGGTGGTGGAACACTGCTGGGGAGAGGAAGCAGTGAGCTACAGCTGTGGTGTTTGCTATACTTCTCTGTCTTCTTTTTCATCATCATCAACTCTTGCTTCACCTTCAAAGCAGCTCAAGAGATTAGTGCTGCAGCTAGAATGCAGAAGATCCAAGGAGAGCAAAGGGGCTTTCTTCTGCACCCAGAAGGGTTTCCTCTCAGACTGCACAAGAGGTACTAGTCAGTGCCTCCATGCCCCTGCTGCTCTCAAAGGCCTTCTGCCTGGAGTTTTCCTCTGTCCATCAGGGCTGGGACTGGGGATGGGGGAGGGGGGGTGGGGAGTGAGGCACTCGCCTCCGGTGTAGAATTTAAGGGAGTGCCAAAAACCTCAGTCATCAACATTAATACTATTTTAATGCAGTATTTTTTAAAAGTAAAAATTAATGCAAAGAATCTATGAAGAATAAAAGGTCAAAATATTAAACAAAGAGAGGACCAATATTACTGATATTTCCTTTTGACACAGGCTCCAATATGGCTCAACATGGCACTGTAACTGACCTTGCCTTTATTTTTTTAAAATGTTTTAAAACGTTTATTTGTCTTTGAGAGAGAGACAGAGTGTGAGTGGGGGAGGGGCAGAGAGCGAGGGACACACAGGATCTGAAGCAGGCTCCAGGCTCTGAGCTGTCAGCACAGAGCCTGATGCAGGCCTCAAACCCACAAACCGTGAGATCATAACCATGAGATCATAACCTGAGCCGAAGTTGGACACTCAACCAACTGAGCCACCCAGGTGCCCCCCTGACTTTGTCTTTATTTAAAATGTTGATATGTTGTCCATCATGGATTTTTTGCATTAATTTTTATTGTTTAAGATATTGTATTATAATATTTTGTGTCTTGATTACTGTTTGAAATTTTTTAAATGTTTATTTATTTTTGAGATGGAGAGAGAGACAGCATGAGCAGGGGAGGGGCAGAGAGAGAGGGAGACACAGAATCCGAAGCAGGCTCCAGGCTCTGAGCTGTCAGGACTGAGCCCGATGCAGGACCCGAACTCACTGACTGAGAGATCATGACCTGAGCTGAAGTCGGATGCTTAACTGACTGAGCCACCCAGGCACCCCCGAATTACTGAGGTTTGGTGCCCCCTTAAATTTTGCACGTGAGGTGAGTGCCTCACTCTAGTCTTCTGCATCCACCTCACCAAAGGGGTGGGGTCATGACCTGGAGCACCATCAGGAAATACCTCACTCAAGTTGAGCTAATCAGATTCTTTCTCTAAACTTGAAAATGGAAAGAGACAGAGACTCTATCCAGATGACAGTGAACACTTGCACTGAAATGTCATTCTGAGTTGGGGCTTGAGGACTCTTGTCAGGCCTTGTTCAGGCCAAAGAGGACCACTGTAAGAGACAGAATGAGGGAGTTGAGCATGTGGCAGATTTTTATTATTTGTCCAAAATATCCTCTGCTCCCCTCTATAGGGTCCTTTTCTGATGCCTCTCTCTGTTGGAAGAGTGTATTGCCTGCAGCAGGGACATCAGGCATGGCCACATGACTTGTTTTAGCCAATGGAATATAAGCAGAGGCGAAACGCCACATCTGAGTAGAAACTTCAGGTGCTATTGAGTAGTTCTGCTTTGCTGTCTTCCCTCTATGGTAAGGTTGGCATGTTCCAAACATGCTGTTTCAGCTGAAGTTCAAGAATAAGAAGATGTGGAGAAGGGCCACAGCTGATTCTCAGTGGGCACTGAGGTAAGAAATTATATACTGCTGTTATAATTCACGCAGATTAGGAAGTGGTTACTGTAGCATAATTTAGTCTAGCCTGACTGATACAGAGAATAAACTTAGTTTCTAGTTTTTCAGCTTGTCCTCCTTGAAACTTGATTTTGTTTCATACCCATGAAATCCTCTGAGATCACTTAAGTGGGTGTTCTGTTCCTTATAACCAAGAGTCCCTGATAAAATTGATAACAATGATATTATTTAGAACGATTTTGTTCTTTTTACCATGTAATGGGTTCTTTCCTCCCCTGTGCCAAGGTTGAGTTGTATGCATGCACACACTTTGAGAAATGCTTAGATGAGAGAATTTACTGCACTGAAAGTAAGGATAATTTTTGACTGTGTATTATTATTAGTCAATAACAGATAGCTATGATAGTTTTCTCTTACTTTATGCAAACTGTGACTTAACCTGAAATATCAATTAATAGCATTGTTTCATGGTATATACAGGAAGAACAATTTCTGCTACTTCAGAGTGATAACACTATCTTCACTGGAGAATCTGAAATAACGGAGTCCTATCAATTATCACTTTAGCTTTGTTATTGAAAAATAAAATCCCTTTGTTTACTATATACATAAATCTTTGTGTAGTGTTTTCATTCCTGGAGCTTAATTCAACTGAGTATTCTCTGAACCCCCCCCCCCCCACGAGGGTATGGCTCAGTCTTTCAGGCCACCCTCAAGAGAAGCCTTTTACTGCATCCTGTGCTCTGAAAGGAGCGAGCAAAGTCTCCAAAATTAGGGCATGAGATTTTTATGCAATAATTGTTGACTAGTGAGACAGTAACTTCTGTTTTACACAAAACTTTCTCTCGTGCCAAACTGAAATGAATAAACATTTAAATTAGTTTTTCAAAATATTTCCACAAGTATAGTTTTGTGGGTAGGAAGCATAGAAGTTGTAAGACTTGCTTCAAGCTCTTGGCAAGTAAGTGGCAGCATCAGGTCTGGAATGGGATCTCTTGTCATCTAGCTATTTCTATTATGCCTTGGTACAAAGAACAACTGACTTCTCTGATACATTCTCCTCAATATCTGTAACACTGTGCACAGAATGTTCTGATTGTCCTAGAAGTAAAGTCTAAAAATATAAAAAACATGAATATCTGCTACCTATTATATTTGCCATAGGAACATCTAGATTATACTGTGTTTACTGCTTATAGTTAACTGAATATCATTTTAGTTATATTAAATGACACGCTTTGCTACACACATATTTGATGAGATGCCAACATACTACAAAGCAGATATTTGTTTTCCAGAATAGTTTGAAAATTAAAGCACTGACAGTTTATTTTAAAATGCAGCCTAAATTGCAAATTTTCATTAAAAAAAAGAAGGTAAGAGAAAAATAACATTTGAAACAAGATTCAGAGTAGATAGTATAGAAAGGAAAAGAAAATCCTTGCTCAACTGCACAAATACAAAAGAACAGTTACAAATATATTACTGATTCAGTGATTGATAAAATATACCAAGAATTCAAGGAGGATGTTAGATTTAGAAATGTGAATTGCTAAAAATACAAAGCAGTAACAGTGGTTCCAATTGCCTATTTGAAAGTATCTACAAAATTATTTTTTTGTGTAGCAATTCTTCATACCAGCCTAACTTGGGTAAAATAACCTAGCAAATGCTGGTACTAAATATAAATTGTTACCAGACATTTTTCTTATAAGGCAGTATTATTTTTCATGGATTTTGAAGGCCATACACATGTGAGAAGTACTTTAATTTGGTCAATTGACAACTAATGAGATTCAACCAGTTGTTTTTAAAGCCTCTAAAAATAAACTTCAGCCATTTTGCTTTAATGTGTAAGATGATGATTTAGTCCTTGAGGGAAATACTTATTCATAGAATTTTAATCACTAGAAATGACTAATTAATACAGTAGAACATTAATGAAAACTTTCGGGTCTAGTAATAACCTGTGTTGATAACTACTTGCCTGACTTTGGGAAAACTACTTAATGTAATTCTTTGCTTTCCATTGTTTTGAAGGGCATAGAAATTCTGGCCTATGAGCTTTTGTGGAAACAGAGCATAAGGAGACTATATGGGAAAATTTAGTATTAACACATTAATTACTTTATTAAGAAGATAAGATGGGTGAGTAATGCTTGTTGTTCATCTAAGATGATAAGCAAATGTTAAAATCTGTCATCTTTGTGCCTTATTTATTTATTTATTTATTTATTTTTGGCAGTTTAATGATCCTGATATTGACTGAACAAAAATTATACATGTTCACTATTTTGGAAAAAATGTGCAATAGATCAGAGAAGAAGTGTTCTCCCCGCCCCCCTCCCCCCCGCAATGAACTAATCTTCCTTTTCTAGCCTACTTATGTCTCAAGGTCTTTGACATTATTGGTTTTTTAACAGACATCCAAATTTCAACTCAGTCCA
Organism: Acinonyx jubatus; assembly: GCF_027475565.1. Classification (NCBI taxonomy): domain Eukaryota; kingdom Metazoa; phylum Chordata; class Mammalia; order Carnivora; family Felidae; genus Acinonyx; species Acinonyx jubatus. The sequence goes on from NC_069386.1 coordinate 96,814,348, forward strand.
CACCAGTGTCTACTCACAAATTCCATTTCTCATAAAACGAATGATTTAACATTTCAAATCTACACAGGGTTTGACAAAGATGAAAGGTTGCTTTTGGTCTTAATGGATAAAGTATATAGGCTCTCCGTCACAGAAAAATAATGCTGTGGTTTGACCATCCTAATTAGCCTGTGACTCTAAGTTCTTTTTTCAGACAGGGAGATTAATTTCTTAGTTCCAAGGGTAGTTTTGAAGGGTAATTTAAAAGAGGCTGTAGTTAGCAGTTTAAGAGTGAAAATCATAACATGAAGAAAAGATTGGCGGCGAACTAAAGTTTTGAAAACTTTCAAAATTAAGTATCGTTAACAATTTTAAATTGAAGTGTCTTCAAAATAGTGGCATGTGCCTAGTAGGGCTCAGATTTGTGCTGATTTAGATTTTCATCCGTACAGATAAGATGTAATAGGTTACATGTGAGAACACAAATGACTGTAAACACAGGTCACATTCAATTAATACCGAATTGAGAAAACCTCCCTGATGGCTGAAAACAGTGATACCTTATTTCTTTTCTTGTTGTAAATAAAATATCAATGTTCCAGCCTTAACCCCATCATTTCTCTCAAAGGCTAGTCTTTCTGGTCTCCAAGCAATGCTGGGAAATCCTTAGTGGGGCACAGAGGAGGCCTGAGCACCAACTTTACTGCCCTGCCTGATCCTTGGGCTTGCAACTCAATGATGTGAAGAAAATCTCTTTACAACAATCCTGAACTCCTGTCTTACCCTTTGCATCTCCAACAAAGTGAATTATTTAAAATTAGAATGGGGCACCTGGGTGGGTCAGTGAGTTAAGCTACCAACACTTGATTTCAGGGCAGATCATGATCTCAAGGTTTCTGGAATTGAGCCCCAAGTCCAACTCTGTACTGACAGCAGGGAGCCTCCTTGAGATTCTCTCTCTCCCTCTCTCTCTGCGCCTTTCCTGCTCACAGTCTTGCTCTCTCTCAAAATAAACATTTTTTTAATCTTAAAAAAATTAAAAGTGCAATTTATACACATCTCCTCAAGAGTGGTTCCCTTCCTTCTAAGCAGGGTGGGCATAACATTATCAAGATCTTTCTCCTCATGAAGCTTATTTTCTAGTGTGTGAGGAGGGGAGCAATAAATAAATACAAAAATAACAGGATAATTAAAATATACAGCATGCCAGTTAGTGGTGGCTGAGAGGAGTGGCGGCAACTGTGGCCAGAAGGGACTGGCAAAGGTGACACGTGAGCGACAATCTTAAGGAGGGAAGAGAGTGAGCCATTCCAATACAGGGTTTTGGGTAAGGCTGTCCCAGGTTGAAGAAACATCAAATGCAAAGGCCCAGGGGCCGGAAATATGTCTGGTGTTGGTTAGGGGACAGTGTAACTGGAGCAGAGGGGAAGAGTGGGAGGAAATAAGGTCGATGAGACCAAATGTGAACAGGTCAAGCAGGTCGTGGTGGGCCATTCCAGGGACCGTCTAAGAAATGGACGTTTGGAGGATTCTGAGCAGAGGAGTGGCATGACCTAAATGTTGTTAAAGGCACTCTTCTTGAAGCTAGTTTTGGTGGAGGTGCCATCAAAAGAGATCAGAAAGATAAATCCGATGGTAACAGGTGCCTGAAAGCTTGCTAGGACAACTACTGAAAGGGGAAAAGGGTTGAATCCTAGACCAACGGGTACGTGGTGGTTGGGAGCACGGGGTACCCTGGGAGACGCACCTGCGCAGCTTTCAGGCCTAGCACGCAGAAGCCTCTGGTCCTGCTACTTCAGCCCCAGGTCCCTAGCCTGGGGAGGGTCAGGGCCCGAAGCCCTCAAGCCTGGTTGCCGTAGCCACCACAGGATTTTTCTTTCCCCTCGCTACACTCCCCACTCCTGGGGGCAAAGCACCAGGTCCCGCATCCGCTCCAGCGCAGACTCCCAAGTTTGGGGCAGCGCAGACTCATCAGTATTCCGCCCGCGGAGTTCTCCCCGCCCCCGCCGCGAATCACCGCGCCCGCCTATCCCGCAGCTCCAGCCTTTCCGCGTTCCGCGCCGCCTCACCGCCCCCACCCGGTCCCTGTGGACCGCAGCCCCGCATCTGCCCTGAAGCGTTCCTGGCAGCCCCGGGCACTGGCGGGGTTACGCCGCGCTTTCCACCAAGCTGGCGGCGGCCACAAGCTGCGTCTCCGCAGCGGAGAGGGGGCGCCCTGTGCTAGGCGGCGCCCCCGGGGAGACCCGCTCTAAGGCATCCCCGCAACAACTCTAGGGATATTCGACTCCCCAGCTCTCGGTTTAAGGTCCCCCTGCACTTCTGCAGTGCACCAGACGGGGGAAGCAAATATAGGAGGACCTGCATTGCGCCCCCGCTGGGATGCACTTGCGCAAAGAGGAGACCGTCTGCTGCAAAACCGGAGGATCCGAGGCGCAGGGAGTTAGGGGTGTTTTTTTTTTTTCTTTTTTTTTTTAAGGACTCACCTTGTGCAGTTTCCACATGGCCCCCAGAGCTTTGACTTCGTGGCTGGAGTGTTTGCCCTCCTCCAAGCACTGGTAGCACACAGGCATCTTGCACTGCACGCAATACATGCTGTGGTTCTCCAGCTCGTGATCTGTGCAGGTGGATACCTTGCGCGGGCTCAGCCGCCGGCTCACGCGGCCCTGGGCCGGGGGCACCAGGCGGTGCTTGGCTAGGGGCCCTCGGGGCGGGTGGCAGCGCAGGCGGCACGGATCGCAGTAGAAGACATCGCACTGTTCGCACATGACGGTGGCCTCCTTAGGCGCCTTCTCGCAGAGCTGGCACTTGAGGGCTGCGGCTTTGCTCTGTTGGTAGCGGTCAATTACCCCTTCCAGGACGCGGTTCTTGGGGAAGCCGCGGAGCCCCCGGTCATCCAGTATGAGGCTGCGGTGGCACTGGGGACAGGTGATACAGGAGTTGCGGGGCACCGGGGCCAAGGCCGGTGACAGATGGGTGGCCGGTGGCGGCATAGCCGGCGGGAACACGCGGACGCCGTTGGGGGACTTCTGGCACGGCGTAGTGGGGGCACTGGCGAAGCCCCCGTAGGAACCATAGCCGCTGTCTGCTTCGCTGTACAGGCTCATCTTGTCCAGGTCCAGATAGTCATAGTCGGAGACCCCAGAGCCCGAGGCCCGACGGCTCTGGGGGGACTCAGACTCCGGGGTCTGTACCAGGATGTTGCGGGCGCACGCTTGACATAAATTGTGAGAGCAGGGCAGGATGATGGGCTCCCGATAGAAGGAGCCGCACACAGGGCATTTTAACTCTTCTTCCATCTCTTCCATGAGGACCGGGCTGGGAGCGAGGCAGCAGCGGCTGCAACGGTTGCCTGAGCTGGTGAAGCGGCCGACGGCGTCTCGTCTCCAGCACCTTGGCCAGCGGCGGCGGTGGTGGTGGCGCCTTCCCGCGTCGCCTGGGCACGGACTCCCCGGGAGGCGCTTTCTCTCCAAGCCACTCTGTCTGTGAGCCAAAGAACCGCGACGCCGCGCGCCAGCCCCGGAACGCCCCCTCCTAGTCCCGCCCTGCCCTGTAAACAGCGGCCCATTGGACGGCGGCGAGACAGCGAAGCTCTCATTGGCCACGCGCCCCGTCCTTCTCCTCTCTTCTGCAGGCCAGGGGGGTTTCGTAGCTGACTCTGGTTGAGCGAGTCTTCGCTCCCGGCTGCAGGATCTCGGGAGGGGGCCGGCGTGCGGAGGCGAGGGCCCGGGAAGGAGGAATTAGGCGGGATGACTCATCCTTCGCCCCGCTTCCTTCCGACCTCCGGTGCAGTCACCCAGGAGCAGGGGGCGTGAGAAACCCCTCCCCGCAGCGAGTAGGCTGGCGGAGGGGGCTGGCGCTTCTCGCCAACTGTCTTGTGTTTGGCTTCCAGCTCTGGTGTCCGCGCCGACCTACCACCAGCTAGGGCCGCGCGACACCGAGGACCACCCTCCCCCCCTTCTCTTTCCGCTGCTGGCAGCCTGGGCTGGCGCCTCACCCAGGCCTGGATTTCGGTACCGCAGCCGGGCTCTTCTCCCCTCCAGGAACGCGGCGCAGCCCGGCCCCGGCTCTACCCCATCCCAGGCGTCTGGCGTGAGCCCTGGGAAGCGCTTCTTTGCTTCTTTCACCCTCAGTCCCTGGGTTTTAAGACGGGATTAATAATATTAATTTCTTAGTGCTGCCGTGAGACTGAAAGGCTCAGTATGTTAGTTAAAATCTCTGCCCCCTACCTTTCCCGCTTTAAATTCAGGCTCGGCCCAGAGGCTTCCCAAGCCGTGGTGTGAACCCTAGGGTGCGAACGTGCCTCTCTCCTCTCCTCACTCTCCCTGCCTTCCAAAGCTGTGCTGTCACCCTGCTCTCAGCGCCTGGTTGTGCTTTCGCGAGGCCAGCAGTACCTTTGGCTCAGTTTGAGGCAGGTATGGGTTGCCTATTTCTCAGTGCCCACAGTTTAGTAACTAGCTGCAGATGAATCACTGTGTCACTGCGGAGTCTCCGTGTTTGAATCCAAACAGCATTATTCAGCGTCACGTGGCCTGAGCCTTTACCACAGCTTCAGAATGGTGGGTTCTTTCCGTTTCTTCTTGTTTCCTCCAGTGAAGTGCGTGGGGGTGCTGGTGGAGGGGTGCGGGTAGGGGATGGGGGTTAGTTTTAGTATTAGTCCTCAAATATTAAGCCCCCTTCTTCTCCCTGTCCCCAAACATTGATGGAGATATCTGGTCCTGTCCCTTGCCCATAGAACTGTTAATTTGATTAATGTAGGAGGAGGAGGAACCCTCCCCAGCAAACCCCCCAACCCCCCAAAAAAGAAAGAAAAATCTTTGAGTCAGGTGACTTAGTGACATTCTGAGATAGCCGCTTTTTGAAATAGTACATGGCTGCCTTTTGCTGAGTAAATGGCAAAAACTCATTCCAAGGTTTAAGAAATCTTCCATTTTTCATCTTCCAAAAAAAGATAACTTGATTATATGCAGCTACGTTTATAATTTAAAAGCATTTTATTGCCCAGTGAAAAATGGACCATAATCCTGCCCTTGGAGAAACAGTCCAATAAACTAGGTTATCTTTCCAACACCTTCAGTTGCAATGAAAATAGCATTTGATTATTGTTTGGGGGAGGGGGGGTTCTCATTGTTATTTAAAGTTACGCTAATCACAAATACCATCTGATTTATTTTTAATCTGGTTTTTAACTAGCTTAGTTCACAGCATCCAAAGGCATATGTACTCCTGTTTACAGACATACAGTTTCTTATGTGGGCTTGGAACATTATCTGTATCTGCAGGATTTATCTAATTTAAGGGTCCCAGAAGAATTTGCTAACACTAGTTAATTATTAAGAAACTGTTAGAAAGGAGTGTCAGTACCACTCATAATTTACAACCCTTTCCATGACTTTTGTATGCATTTGCCTGAAAGTCAAAGTGGCCTTGGGCCAAGGCTATGGACATTTCAAGGCGAGCAGCTGTTACTCCTTTTATGAGTTTGAACTTTGCTTATCATAGTATACCATCTGCTATAGATTAAATGTATCTCCCCAAAATTCATATCTTGAAATACTAACTTGCAAGGTGATGGTATTAGGAGGTGGGGCTTTTGAGAACTGATTAGGTCATGAGAACAGAACCTTCATGAATGGGATTAGTACACTTATAAAAGTGGCCCAAGAAATCTCCCTTACCCTCTTCCAGCCTCATGAGGTTACCATGAGAAGACCACCATCTATGATGGCATCTTGCCAGATGTCAAATCTGTGGGCACCTTGATCTTGTAATTCCCAGCCTCCAGAATGTGAGAAATACATTTCTATTGTTTATAAGCTATCCAGTCTGTGGTATTTTGTTTTAGCACCCCCAAAAGACAAAGACACCATCTAAGAGGTCTGCTTATTAGCAGAAAACGTATCCTAAGTTAAAAATAAAGGATAATTTGGGGTGCCTGGGTGGCATAGTCAGTTAAGCAATAGACTCTTGATCTTGGCTCAGGTCATGATCTCAAGGTTTGTGAGTTGAAACCCCACATTGGGCTGTGCACTGATGGCACGGAACCTGCTTGGGATTCTGTCTCTCCTTCTCTGTCCCTCCCTCTCTTGTGTGTGCTCTCTTTCTCTCTCTCAAAATAAATAAGCTTAAAAATTTTTTTAAAAATAAAGGATAATTTTAGGAAATGTCTGAAGTGTAATACACTGTTGGTTTCACAGAGACTCAATAAAATACAGATTTATAATATAATCAATACACAAAGAATTGAGCTATTACAAAATATATTGAGATGATTTAATTGTTAGATCTATTTGGCCAGGAATTAGCTAAACCAATCTCAGGAGAGCTGTTAAAATGACTGTAATTTGTTACGTGTTCATTTTGTTCCAGGAAGTGGGTTTATTTATTTACATGGATTACATAGTTCAGTCTCTGTGATAATAAAAAGAGGTGGGCATAATCGTCTTCATTTTAAAGATGAATAATCTGAGGATAAACAAAGTACTCAAGGTCAAATATTGATGAGGCTGGGATTTGAATCCAGGCACATGTAATTTTGCTTCCTTGTTCATTCATTCAAAAAATGCTGAGTTCTCACTCTGTCAAGCTCTGTGTGTAAGAAATACCCAAAATGATATATTTTTAAAGTTTATTTATTTGAAAGAGAGCACAAATGAGAGGGAGGGGCGGGGAGCAGAGAAAGAGGGAGAGGAAGAGAGAGAGGGAGAGAGAGAGAATCCCAAGCAGGCTCTGTGCTGTCAGCAAAGGAGCCTGATGTGGGGCTTGATTTCAGAAGCCATGAGATCATGACCTGAGCCACCCAGGCACCCCCAAAATGATCTTTGTTAGCTTCTATACTATTCTGTTTACCTTCTCGGTGAGTTTATTGTTTTTCTTGAATTCATTTCTCTACAAATATTTTCTAAACTTTTGAAGATTTTCCCTTCATGTGGCCATAATGTACTTTAAAGTCCTCCAATGAGCTGTGTTTAAAAAGAAATAAAAATCTGAATATAATTGATGGTATTATAGAAATACTGTAGGGAATATCTTCTCTCTTCCAGCTGGTGATCAGCCCATGCCCTGAAGCATGAGGATTGAAAGCTCTGTAATTTTATCATTCCTGGGGTGACTGCAGATGTTCTCATTTGTGTAAAGTGCCTTATTATACTCTGAAACTTACTAAACTATTCACCCAAATGATGTTTTTTAGTAATGGGTTGAGCACATTTAAAATGTACTAGCAGCTTTTCATTTTTTTTTCAAAAACAAATGCTTTCCAATGAAAAATTTAGTGCTTTCCTACTTAATTTTTGACTAAAGTGCTTGATTTTTGACACAATAATCTCTTTGATTCTAAAGAATGAGCACTCAGAGAAGAAAGAAGTCTCTCTCTTCTCCCTGCATTCTCTCCTAAAGCCCTCAGTCCTTAGTTGTAAAGGGAGGAATCAATTAAAGGAGCTCATTATAGGCTTTGGCACTTTAAGATTCTTTGACACATAGATAAAATACTCTGTATTTACTTTGTGATTAAGGACTTGCTGATGGTGGTTTGTAAAAATTGCACTATTTAAAAAGTGATGTTTTTATTTCAGAAGAAATTCTGAGGAAAGTCATGGGGTAATTTAGCCCATTAACATTTAATTTTATATTTGTAATGTTTGTGCCATCCTTTAATAACTCCCATATTTATTTCTTATTGATATCCTATTGCCTTTCAAATTACACTAATATTACAGTAAATTAAGAGTGTTTTGCCCATTTAGTACTACTGTATTCAAATTCTGTAGTATTCCTAACTATAAGTAATACATTACTAATACTGTAGAAAGGGTAGATAGGAGAATCTGGGAAGATGGAAGTTTAATGAATCTGGTATCAAGGTAAGAGAGTTGGAGGATAAATCCAGGAGGCCCGATGTGTGAATAATGGGAATCCTAGAAGGAGGAAAAGGCACAGATGGAGGAAGAAAATCATGATTGAAAAAGTAATTGTCCTGAATTAAAGAAAATATGGGAGATTACAGATTGAAAGGGTTTTAGAATTATAGATGACATTGATGAAAAATTACCCAGGTATATATGGATATAATTCTTGAACTCCAAGGGAAAAAGAACATCTTACAGGCTCCTAGAGAGAAAACTTAATTATAAAGAAGAAATAATCAGATTGGCACTGGACTTCTCTGTACAGTCTTGAAGACATCAAGAACGTGAAATAAAATAACTAGCCTATGACCCAGCAATTACGTTACTAGGAATTTATCCAAAGGATACAGGAGTGTTGATTTGAAGGGGGCACATGCACCCCAATGTTTATAGCAATGTTATCAACAATAGCCAAAGTATGGAAAGAGCCCAAATGTTCATTGATGGATGAATGGATAAAGAAGATGTGGTATGTATGTATGTATGTATATATATATATATATATATATATATATATATAATGGAATACTACTCAGCAATGAAAAAGAATGAAATCTTGCCATTTGCTACAACATGGATGGAACTAGAGTGTATTATGCTAAGTGAAATAAGTCATTCAGAGAAAGACAGATATCATATGATCTCAATCATATATGGAATTTGAGAAACTCAACAGATGAACATAGGGGAAGGGAAGGAAAAATAAGATAGAAACAGAGAGGGAAGCAAATGATATGAGACTCTTAAATACAGAGAACAAACAGGGTTGCTGGAGGAGGGTTTCCAGGGTGGGTTAAATGGGCAATGGGCATTAAGGAGGGCACTTTTTGGGGTGAGCACTGGGTGTCATACGTAACAGATGAATCACTGGAGCCAAGACTACACTGTATGTTAACTAACTTGAACATAAATTTAAATACATACATACATACAAGTGAAATAAAGCCCACAGCCTACTAAAAGCAAAAAACAAACAAAAACAAACAAACAAACAAACAAAAACCATCCTAAGTATTTCATAGCCACCCGAGAGATCACTTGATTGTCAGGTTAAAGAATATTTGCAAGAATATACAGAGTGTAGCACTCACATATTCCATCTGAGAAAAATACTTCAGAAAAGATTTTAAACGAAGTAACAAATGACTCCTAAGATGGTAAGGGTAAGGAACTAGTGGGGAAGGAAAAGTACCCTGAGGCCCTGGTATTACTTGAGAAAGAGAAGAAATGGGAAAGGTAGGAACAGAATATTTTGGTTGGAGGGGTTACTTAGCATCTTCTATTTTTCGCACAACAGTAAATAAAATGGGCGTTATGAGGCATGCCAAAGGAAATATAATTATTGATATAATGGAAAGTACGATAGAACTCACAATTAACAAACACTGGGAAAATACTATGTGAAACTCTATGACAACAAAATTTAAAACCTAAAGGAAATGGGGGCACCTGGGTGGCTCAATTGGTTAAGCGGCTGACTCTTGATTTTGGCTCAAGTCATGATCTCATGAACTGTGAGACTGAGCCCTGAGTTGGGCAGAGCTGGCTTGGGATTCTCTCTCTCTCCCACCCCTTCCCCCCTGCCCCCCCACCCCCCACTCAGGCACAAGCGTGCACTCTCTCTCACTTTCTCTTTCAAAATGAATAAACAAACATTTAAAAAATAAAATAAAACCTAAAAGAAATGAATGCTTTTTCTGTCAAAAATATTTTGACTTAATTAGTCCTTCAAATCCAGCATCAATGTAGCATCAGCTTTCTTTTGTAGTAGCTGAGTAGGTATTCTCAGAATTGGATATCTTTAATATATTTTTTTAACGTTTATTTATTATTGAGAGACAGAGAAACAGAGCATGAGCATGGGAGGGGCAGAGAGAGGGAGAGACACAGAATCTGAAGCAGGCTTTGGGCTCTGAGCTGTCAGCACAGAGCCTGATGCAGGCCTCAAACTCACAAACCGGGAGATCATGACCTGAGCTGAAGTCAGAAGCTTCACTGACTGAGCCACCCAGGCGCCCCTGGATAGCTTTAATATTTTTATGCAAATTGAACCTTTGGCTTTTTGTCAATATGTCAAGATAGATTTTTCTTCCTCATATATTTCTCGTACTGAAGAGTCAAAGATATTAAATTGAGCTCTTAAATTAATGGATTCTATGTAAGTTACACAGTCTTAATTTTATACCTGTAAATAGTACTAGATAGGCCTTCTACCATAATATTCCAAGAATGAAGATAGCAGAGGAGTTTAAAAAGAACATTTTTAAACAATCAGTTAATCTACCATGTAAAGTTGCTGTAAAGGATAATGTATACAGATTTTCTGTTTGAATATTCTATTGTAAGCATGCTAACACTATTATGTTTCTATTGGTTTTGAATGGAATGACATTGCAAAAAGCAAAAGAAAAGAACCTTCAAAAAAGATGTTAATATGTTCTCAAAGTGGAAAGCTTGCATAGACCAATTTCCAGAAAAGAGATTTGAAAGGTAATTTCAGATTTATCATTAAAAAGGATAGGATGGTTGCACAGATAAGTTCTAGTTAACTTTTTAAAAACAAGTAATTTCAATGTTATCAAGATAATATAAAGAAAAATACAGTATGTTCCCTGCTTTATAAAGCCATCATAACTTTAATAATAAAATTTAATAATACAGTTAACAGAAAATGCAATAAATAAAAAAAATACTATAGGCTAATATCACCTAAGTAATAGATGTGAAAGTGCTAAATAGTACATTACCAAATAGATTTTAACATTGTTTCAAAAGATTAATAAACTATGACCAAGTAGGGATTTTCTCAGGAATCTAATGTCAGTAAAACTATCAACACCATTTATTACATGAAAAATTAAAGGGGAACAGTTCCCTCTTTGGGCCATATGGGAATAATCCTCCTTCCATCAATACTAAAAGGCAGGATTAATTATAGGAAACAACTATTGTCAGACATTGGATAATAGGCAGTGTAGCACTGTGATTCCTGAGAGAAGGCAAAGAGGTGAGTCCTACCGTCAGCCGGGCTTTCTAACAGATGGGAATTTCTAGACTGTGGAACAGGGAGGAGGAACCCAAACAAATCCCACCAATGTCTCTGAGTTGAGGAGACAGACAGACTAGATTTGGGGAAGGTCAAGGAAGGTACAATCTGCAGAGAGGTATGAGTGAGACAAAGAGTTTCAGCATAGAGATTTGCTTGGGTCTCTGACTGAATACAGTGTGTGCACGTATAGGATGAACTTCCACCAGTAGGCTGCGTGAAACAACTTCTGAGGAAAGAGCAATTACTGGAATTGTAATACAAACAATTTTCAGAGCACACACAGGACCAGGAATCATTTATATTCCCTTCAGTCAGAATGAAGAGAACTCACTGGATAGACAAGATACACAAAAATCAATCATACTAGCAATGCACGACTAGCAATTGATATTAAAAACCGTAGCATTTACAACAGCATCAAAAAACATGAAATGGGATTAACAAAATATGTGGAATATCTATACATTGACAACTACAAACATTCCGGAGAAAAATTCAAGGCAACTTCAACAAATGGTGAGATTGCTATGTTCATAGATTGGTAGTCACAATATTGTGTAAGAAGCAATTTCTCCCAAATTGATCTATAGATTCAATGCAATTCCAATTAAAATTTTCAGAGGATTTTTGGGAATGAGGGTAGAAATTGACAAAATGATTTTAAAATCTACTTGAAGATGCAAAGAAGCCAGAATACCCAAAAGTGTTTTGAAAAATATCCTACTTGAAAGATGATACTAACTTATTTTAAGATTTACTGTAAAGCTATGCTTAATCAACATGTTGTGTCTGTGACTTAAGAACAGACATAGATCTCTGAAACAGAATCTAGAAATAGAATCACATACCTGTGGTCAATTAATTGTAGGTAAACATTCTATGGAAGCTGTATGGAAACATGTATTAAAGTCAAAATAACCATCTAAAAAAGTTGAGAAGTTCCACTCACCAATTTCATTTCTAGGAAGCTATGTTATAAAAAGGATTGATATGTAAGAATATTATAGAATGCATAGAAAGATTGTAATGGGAAAAACAGTATGCCTGACTCCACAGTTGCTTCTGTCTCCTTTTCTGCTGTGACCTATAGGTTAGACACTTCTGTTTAGTCTTGTACATACATATGTTAACCATCAAAGGAATTTTGCTTACAGCTACGATCTGCAAACGCTGTTCTTTACCTGAAATCCATCTCCCCAAGCAGATGCAGAAGCATGTACAAAAATAACAACACTGCATTTAAGGTTTACAGTAAGGACATGACCAGATTCCTGTATGCAAAGATCAATTGACTAAGGACAAAGAAGTTATATGACTTCCCTTGGACCCTTGCAGGCACCTATGGATGTCAACTACTTTTGATGCTAGTCACCTGCCACTTCCTCCTCTTCCTAACCTAAGAGGCTTGAATTTCATGCCGAGTTAAGGTGGTACTTTAGGACAATAGTGCACAATCTCTTTGATTTGCTGGATTTCTAAATAAAGTTGCTTTTCACACCCCAACATCTTGTTTCTCAACCTACTGGCCTGTTGGGCAGTGAATGGAACAAGCTTAGACTCACTTACAAGATGTTCAGATTGTCCCTAAAGTGGGGGGTGGGGAGCAATAACTTTCACTGATAGTTAAATGTTGAATAAATTATATTGCATCCACACCATGGAATATGAAGACATGAATTGGTTAGCATTTGATTTACATGGATTTCCATCAACCTTGTGGCTTCAGAAAAGGAAGGTACACAGAGTGTACACAAGATGATTTTGTTTTTGGGAGATTGACAAGGAAGCCTGCTTAAAATACCTATGTAAATATGTTTGCATATGATTATATAATCACATGGAAGCTTATTAAAGCATGTACATCAATTGTAAACCATGGTTACCTAAGGAGGTCAGGGGATGGTCTGTAGGTAGAGATGGAGGGAGAGTATGGAAGTCATTAAAAATGTATCAATTCTATTTCCCCAGCACATAGGATATCCCACTTATGTAAACAAAGTTTATGAGTGTCTTATGTACTTTATACACACACATACATTTTTATTGTTCCAATTTTAGTATATGTGCTGCTGAAGCCAGCACCACACACATACATTTTTAAAGAAAAATTACCTAGATGTATAGATAGTGACATATATGGTTATCCTAATATCCTGTCAAGTGAAAAAGCAAATTGCAGGCTAATGTGCACATTATGATTCCCTTTTGTTAAAAACCAACCAGTTGTGGGTGCCTGAGTGGCTCAGTCAGGTAAGCGTCTGACTTCAACTCAGGTCATAATCTCACAGTTTGTGGATTCCAGCCCCACATCGGGCTCTCTGCTCTCAGTACAGAGCCCATGTCGGATCCTTAGTCTCCCTCTCTCTGCCCCTACCACCCCTCTCAAAAAAAGATAAACATTAAAAAAAAAACAACCAACCCACACACCACTGGGTATAAATATATTCACTTGAATGTATATGTATGAAAAAGAAGAAAGGGTCAGAATACCATATTATCAGCACTGCTTCTGAGTTCAGGCTGAGAAAGGAGCAAAAAGAGAAATGATTGGCTTAGTCTTTATACACTTTTGTACTAGGTTATTTCAATGTTTGTAACAAGCGTATGTTACAAATGTGTTATAATTTGGAAAATATCTAATAAATAATTTTCAGAAGAATTCTGAACTAATTTCCAAAGGAGTGTGAGCATTTCTCCTTGGGATCCCCTTTCTCCTAGCTAATCTACATTGTCACATATTAGAATTTGGAAGCACCTCTTATATTCCTGATCTTGTATTTTGGAAGTCTACTTTACACATGGTATTATGGTGTTAATCTGACTTTATACCACTTACTTTGTCTCTATTAGAAATCACAGCTCCTTCCTCCTTAGAACTTTCAATACGGTTCCAATGCCGTTGTTTTTTATCATGTTCTCAGGAGTTTTCTTCCTGGTGAATTTCCCTACATTCTGTAAGTTTTCAAATATTTTTCTTCGCCTTTAAGAAGACGATAGTTTGCTAGAAAAATAAATTTGCTGGGAGAATCCTTTTTCTTTAGGTGTTCAGTAAATAGTGCCTCTAATGTGTAAGTCTCAAAGTCAGAAGTCATTCATACGATAATTTATTTTCAATTTAGCCATTACCACTTTTGGTCATGCTAGAAGACACTGAGTATAGGAATTTGAAAATGGAAAGACTGAGTCCATTAGTTGGCAGGGGGGCTGCCTAAGTATAAAGGGTGAGAAGTGTAGTAGAGGCCAAATTAGCCAATATGATTATACAGAAGCTAAAGTTTCAAAAAACATGATGGTGTGGTAGACATTACCAGTGTCTCGCAATATTTAGGGAGCCCATCCTTCCTGGGCATATGGGAAACTATTCATCCCACCCCTTTGTTGTTAGGGAAGACTTTGTGACCAGTTCTGGCCAAAGAAATGTGTACAGAAGTGGTATGTTTTATTTCCAGACAGGGTCAGTAAAAAGTTCCCGCACGTTATGGAAAATGTGTTGAGATTTTGTTGAACCAGAAGATCAAGGCTGCCCTGATTACTGAATCACCACATGGGAAAACAGCTATCAGAACTGTTGTTTCACTGCTTGGAGAACAACTTAGGAGAAACTAACTTTTGTCATGTTAAGCCAGAGACCGGAGGGCGATGTGTTACTGTAACATAGCATAGCTTATCCTGACTAATATAGTATAGTAAAGGGAGATGAGGAGAAGACACAGGCCGAGACCAGTCACGAGTATGGTACTCGAAAGAAACAAAGCAGCTGTTTCTTCTTAATAGCTTATGTCATTACCGTTCCCATTAGGCCTAGCATTACTTTGGTTTCTTTATTACCTTGCAAGCTCACAAACCTATTGGTGTCTTTACAATCTATTTAACTTTCCTTGGTGAGCTTACGGGTGCCTTTTTTCCTGGCATTCAAAAGGCCAAAATCAAATTATTCAGTTAGTCACATTTTAATTACTTACATATTCAGCTCTTGTGGCAGATGCTGTTGGTGCTCTTAGCATGCACCTCTTCGTGCTGAAGGCTGCTTCGTGCAACAATCTGAGTTTTTAAAGGATTTTTCTAGCTGAGGGCGTGTGCTCAGTGAAGACACAGCCAGCAGGGCTAGAGAGTCAATACCTCTGGAAGCAGCCCCAATAAATGATGCTGGGTAGGTGAAGGTTTTGGCGGATAAATACACAGGTCCCTAACATCTCTTGGTCTAGATAATTTTGAGGCATGTTCCACATTGTCTTCCAGAGTCCCCGTAAGCTCAAGATGCCCAACGTGGCCTGATAATATCTTGTCTTTCTTTATGCACTTCCTGAATAGTATTCCTTGGGATCATCCCCCAAAGAAAACTTACACTTAAATTCATGTCTCTGGGTATGCTTCTCAGAGGAATCTGAACCCAGATAACCATTTTGTGTGCATAAGCAGGCCATGAACGGCAGCTTCATCTCATGAAATTGTCATTTATTCCTCCACTTGTAGTGACGCTCTGCCCATTCTGCCTTTTATACCACCTAATTTCAGCTGCCAAATTTTCCCTTGGTTCTTTTTAGTTCCTATCTCTTTGTTTATATTCGCATTGTGTTCATGTATCCTTTTTTTGTTTTTTGTTTCATTTAGTTGTCTGTGTTCTAAGCACAATGAACTTCTTTAAGCCATCTATTTTGAATTCTTTGTCAGGTAATTCACACGTTTCTTTATGGTCAGTTTGTGGAGCTTTTTGTTATTGTTGTCCCTCTGATTGGGCCATGTTTCCCTGTTTTCTTTGCATGCCTGGTGAATTTGTGTTGTTGTTGTTGTTGAAAGTTACATATTTGAAAAAAACAGCCACCTCTTCTAGTCTTTAAGGGAAGTTCTGTACAGAGGAAGACCTTCACCAGTTAGACTGGGCAGAGATTCTGGGGACTTCTGAAACTTTTTCTGGGGATGTGTCTTTCCAGTTGTGCATGTAATTTTCCAATCAGAAAGGTTTGCTGGTTTGTTAGGAGCTTGTAATCTCTTGCTCCTTCTGGTGTCTGTTTGTGGTACTGCAGTCTCTACGGTGCTGCAGCAAGCCCCAGAACTCTTTTGTTCTCTGTGTCATTGCCCTGCCTCCCGTCCCCCAACCCCAACGCATGCCCTCAACTCCCAGCATCCAAACAAAGTAAGCTGGTTCCATTGTCTTTCCAAACACAGGTGAGACAAAAAACAGTGTCTTGGGCAACTGGAACATCAGAGGCACATTCCACTCTTCTCTCTCTATTCTAAGAGAGAAGCCCTGCGTTGGGCTTTTTCTTCCCTAAACTGTACCAGCTGAGGTGAGGGGCAAACTGCAGATCGAATGCAGTGGTTTTCTTTACCCATTTTAACCCAGCTGTTCTTGGCTTTGCATTCACCTGGGGTATCAGGTTTCTTAAGTAGTTTCTGGAGTTCTCCTAAAGGCATTTTATTCCATCTATTGTTGTTAAGTCAGTGTCTCTGTATGGCAATGAGGGCTGGAGCTTCCTGTTCTCTTTCTGACATTATTCTTATCTTCTATATTTAAACAGAATTTATTTGTGTTTCCATCCCACAGAATATAATTTTCTCTTTTAATCTTTAAAAATCATTCAGGAGATCACAGAATATATAACAAAAGTGCCTGTGTTCATTCAGGACTATATAACCTATAGGTTATATACATCCACATTTACCATCTTCTTTGTTAAAACTCTGCAAAATAATCCTGGCAGGCGTGTTAGTTTTAAAGGTACAGAAACTGGGACTTAAAGAAATCTAGTGACTTCTACAGGCTTACAAAGTAATGATCAGAGCCAGGATTTTAAGCCAGGACTTCTGATGTCCAGTACAATTCTTTTTTTCCTGCATTGAGCTAGTAGAAAAGAAACAATAAAGTTATCATTCATATATTTTTTAATATTGGCAAGGTAAGAGAATTTGTAAAGATCCTGGACTTGAATATGAAGATTTGAATGGACTGATTCTTTCAACTTGATCGTTCCTTGAAGATGGGAATCATAGGTTCTGGTTCTCAAGTTAGATTTCTAAAGACTGTATGAGCTATATGATCTTCAACAGGTCCTGTGCAGATCCTGTACCCTGTGGGCCCTAAATTTCTAAGTCTTAGGAATGCCTAGATGGTTCCTTGGATCCTTTGAAGCTCTACAAAACTTTGGTTTTAATAGCCACACTATATCTCTGCAAAAGAGGAAGAAAAAGAGAAGGGAATGAAGAAAAAATAGGAGGAAGAGGAGAAGGCAAAGAAGGAGGAGGAGAAGAAGGAGGAGGAGGAAGATGAGGAGAAGGAGAGAAATCTGCTATGTAGTCCCCAAGGAAAAGACTTACAGATCATATTCTCCCAGCCCAATGAGAATCAGGATAGACTCTAGGACCCACTTAGTACTTAAAACATCCTGTACAAATTCATGTGATAAGTGAAAGGTAAAAACCACTTGCTACATGATGACATCTAAATGGATAAATTAGAGCCCAAACTCATTTCAGAGAGGGTAACTGCTCCAATATGGCTATAGTACTATTAGCCATTTTTCATTAATTCCTGTTCTTTGATATGATTTTTAGTCAATTTCTCAAGCAGAAAATAACTATTTATATCTTTAAGTAAAAGTTTAATGTAATAAACACATTAGTTTAATATTTAAGCAGATAAGAAACATAATAATATCTTTGGTATGGTTCCTAATTTTTCACTATCACCTTCATATATTTGATGTCATTTGGTTCTCATGACCCTGCAGAGTAAGTGACTTTCTCTTTAAAAAGCAGAGTCTCTGGAAGGTTAAATAGGGTGCCCAGGGTCATGCAGATATCCTTGGAGTAGAACTCAGGTCATATGTATGTGTAGCCAAACCAACCTGTAAGGAGACATTTTGACATAATTTTTGGAAGTAGCATTCTACTATGCAATGTTTTCTCAGCTTCAGTGACATTTATGGAGTAGTTACATAGAAAAATGAGATACCAATTTTCATGAACTGGTTAATATGTATTGCTCCATATTTCTCTTCCTTGATGCTACTAATGGATACTATATTAGACTGTCTTTATGCAGAGTTTTGAATAGTTTCATTTATTTCTGGTTTTTGAGCCCTAGGTTTTTCAATTTTACTGAACTATTCCTGACAAGAGCCTGAACAAGCAAGATCATTTTCCTTGCCCTAAATCCATGATTCAAATCTCTTTGAATTGCTTATAATCACCTCGTAATTGATTAACTATTAAATTATTTTATAACACTTCACCAATTTGCATGTACATTTGGTTCTTCAGTGCAACCTCCAATTCTCCTGGAATAATTCCTTGTGCAGTATTAATGACAAATCATTATTTATAGATTGAATGAAAATCCTCTTCCGTATTCTTACAGATTCAAGTTAACTGTAACGTGGGGTTTTTATTTGAGTGGCATGTTTCTTTGTGGCTTTGAAAATATCTGCTTCTCTAAAATGGCAGTTAAAAAATCTGAGTAGAGATAATTATGGGCTTAATTATAAAGAATAATACAACCAATTAAAAGCATTTACTGCTCATCTGTTGATTATGAGAGACTTGAGAAGGGCATCCCTGACCTCTCCGAGTTAATGTTTTGTTAGAGAATAAGACAAAAGTCACTCATGATTATAGAAGACCATAGATGCCAGAGAAGGGTTCCAGAATGTCATAAGGGTCAGAGGAGGAGGGTAGCATGTGTGGGTGAGGTTATGAAGCCTCCACAGGTGGGATTTAAAAAGAAAGAGCTAGGGTAAGGAAGAACATATAGTAGGGTACATAGTAAGCAGAGAAGTTGGAGTTTGGGGTTTTTGAAGATATAATTTATAGTAAAGGAGAATCAATCCTGAGTTATTATTTTACTGTATGGAACACAAGAACATATGGATGGATGAGTCCATTGGACTTTTTCCAAAAGGGCAAAACATGTCAATGAGTCTTAGCATCCTCTGAAAAACTCAGAATAATTCCTTCTAGTGAAAATCTGATCTTTTTCTAGAGTCTAGACAGGAGAAGGGGAATTTAACAATATATTTTTTAGTGAAAAAATAATATATTCTTATTGTTTAAAAAGTAAACAATTTAGAACCAAGAATTGAAGTTTACTTTTTGGGTACACTCTTTTATTATAGAACAAAGGCAGCACCACATAACATTTATTCAGATTACTCAAATAGCACAGTCTTCTCTCTTTGAGTTCCTCCATTCCAGTTGCCATGTGTAGTGAAAAAGCATGAATATCGGGATAAGACAGATCTGGATGTAAATCCACTTACTAAGCTGCAAGGACATGGGCATAAATTCCATGAGGACCCTTTTCTGCTCACTGCTATGTATATCCAGCATCTAGAACAGCACCTGGAATATGAGTGCTTCATAAATACTTGTTGAGTGAATTAACAATCAACCTCAATTTCCTCATTAATAAAGTGGGGAATGTAATACCTAACTTAAAGAGTTGTATTGAGAAATTGCATAAGAAAATGCTAAGGGAAGTGTCTAACAGTACCTTTCACGCACCAGGTTTCTAAAAACATGATATTCTTTACATTCTCAGATCAAGGTGCACCTAACTATATCTTTCATTGATTAATTCCCTTTTTATTTTTATGACTGTACAGGTGGTTTTTAAGACTATGTGGCTTGGGGCACCTGTGTTGCTCAATTGGTTAAGTGGCTGACTTCAGCTCAGGTCATGATCTCATGGTTTGTGAGTTCAAGTGCTGCATCAGGCTCTGTGCTGACAGCTCAGAGCCTGAAGCCTGATTCAGATTCTGTGTCACCCTCTCTCTCTGCCCTCCCCCGCTTGTGCTTTCTCTCTCTCTTTCTCTCTTTCAAAGATAAACATTAGAAAAAAAAGAATATGTGGCTTAATTTCAGTAGGTCCAAGAACATGATGAAAATCTGTATTTACATGGATTGGGAAAACAAAACATTTATTGGCTTTGATGCTTTTTGCTGGCCCAGTCAGCACCTACATTGAGAGAAATGGAGACAAGGCTCAGAATGACAGTGGGGTGAATCAGTGATTTTCTCCTCTGTGCCTGTGGGAACACCAGTGGGTTCACTTGTTTTCAATGACAGGATCAACCAATTTAGTTTAACAAAAATGAAAGCAGGCTAGTTGAGCTAGACTTTTGCCGCTCAAGTTAGAAATAAGTCAATCAAGGGCTGTTCCCTTTAGTCAATACAGATAAAACTCCTATACTGATAATACCATAGAATTTTATGAAACTTCAATCCAATAATACGTTTGCCAAGAGCTGGGCTATATGCTAGGGATACCGTGAATTAAAAAACTTCATTCTACTTTTAGATTCAGGATGAGATTTGCAAGTGACAAAGATGATATAGTGAAGCTTTGCCTCATGTTTATCAGTTGACTTTTGAGAACAGTTTAGGTAGGCCATCAAAAGTGACTACTCTTAGGCCCACGGTTGGATAGGCCTCTGAGTAGTAGAGGTTGGCTCAACCTTAAAAATTAAGATCTCCACCCACCACCATACGTACTCTGGATGGCCAGTCCAACCTCTGGCCGAAGAGTAAGAAAAAGTTCCTTTTCCCATCCTCATTGCAAGACCCACTTGTGTTCCTATTCTAGAATGACTGTCAGTGGGCTGTCCTTTTCTGCCACCAGAGATTGACAGGGAGCCATCCATTCCCTTTAGGAGTAAATCCATATCAGTCAGAGCTTCTGGTCCTAGGTCTGGGAAGTCCAAATAGTTGATAGTACCTTTCCTAAAGTCTGGCTTATTCCATTTTTACAAAGTCCTAGAATGAACAATACTTTTCAAAGACACTACAGTCTAGGGCTAAACTTAGATAAAAATCTTTGATTACAAGGGCAGAAATAGATCCAATACATTATTAAACAGAAGACTAAACATCTCGATTGGAAGTATGTGCATTCCAGTTAATATTGAGAAGGCAGAGTTTTCTGTCAAACAAATAGGTATGTGTTTCCTTAGTTTGATGATTTTAAGACAGACAGGAAGGAAGGAAGGAAAGAGGGAAGAAAAGAATGAAGTTTCACTGATGTTACCACTGCTAAAGACAAAAGAAGCTTTCTCTTTTTTTAAAAATTTTATTTATTTACTTAGGACAGTGAGAGTGGGGGAGGGGCAGAGAGAGAGACACTCCGAAACAGGCTCTGGGCCTTCAGCACAGAGCCCCAGGAGGGGCTCCATCTCATGAACTGAGAGACCATGACCTGAGCTGAAACCAAGAGTCGGACGCTTAACCGACTGAGTCACCCAGGCACTCCAAAGCTTTCCCTTTTAAATGACACTTGCCTCATTCAAGTCTCCCCATCACCTGCACAGGGGATGATGAAGCCTCGTGTCCTAAGTGTCTGCGGTTTGTCAGTGACTGCACTCTCTGAAGGTGTACAACTGAGCTACATTTTGGTGTTTTCTTTGTCTCTTAATCGGTTAATGGGTATCTACTACATGCTTACCAGGAGCATTGCATTATATTTGTTGCTTTTAATTTCATTTTTAACTTCTGCCTTTATTCCTTTAACTACTATTCCAGGGGATTCTGTGACAGAGCTCATCATAACTGCAGGCTCTAGTGGGTTCTTTCCCATGTACAATAACAGATCTGCCTGTGAAAGCACGGGAAGATTTTACTGGGTCCTGCAAGAGATGTTGCAGATGTTCACGGAGGCTGTCATATCCAGCAATCTCCATCCAAATTCCTCTATGAGACACTGAAGAAAAAGAAGGCCAGAGCATCACAACATTATTCGTTTCTATATTCTCTCACCAGCAGAGCCTAAAAGAATTTTTAAAATAGAACACATTGACTGGCTGATAAAGTTGATGGACAAATTACAATGTGAAGAAAGGAGAGACAGTATAGTCAGGTCGGATGCAAAAGCTGTGGGGAACTGCTGAATCAAAGACTATGGGTGTGCACTTGCAAACCAAGTTTACCCATGAAGAGCTAAGCTCGCCTGGGGAGTAGGGTCACCTGAACAGGCAGAAAAGCTTCTTGGCGACTGAAGGATGCAGGACAAAGGAAATCAACGTGGCCCTGGTTTACCATGAGATTGTAAACACAGGGAGGCTAAGCTGAATCAATCTATTGACTGATCGTTACTTAAGAAAAGCAGAAAACAATTTAGTGTTCTGCCGGGCCCAGCGATGTAGCGAGCAAAAATATATGTGCAGTGAAGTTTCGGTTATCCAGTGTGACTAAGCACAAGTCAGTCTTTCTTTTCTCCTCTGCTGGACAATGTGGAGGTGACACACTAACGGAAGTGAAGAGAACATGTCCCCGTGATCATTTGTGTGCTGTTGGAGAAGTTGGGAAATGGTTTTATGCAAGTCTTGTGTACATAACCATTCCCAACGGAGAATTTCATTTCAATTCAAAGAAAGTTATCTTGCTCTTATTCTTCTTGAAGGGGAAATCAACTACAAAAGAAGTCTAAAAAAAAACCAAACAACTCAATGTTTTGTCTGTTTTTCTATTGTTAGGCTACTTCTCCAAAGATTTTAATGTGTATTTATTTGGGTCAGTTCTAGATTTGCGGAGGTACTGATTGGCAATCTAATGATGTACCCTTTTTTTTAATGTTTATTTATCTTTGAGAGAGAGAGAGAGAGAGAGAGAGGTGGGGGGGGGACGCGTGGGGGAGGGGCAGAGAGAGGGAGACACAGAATCTGAAGCAGGATCAGAACCCAACCTGGGGCTCGAACTCACGAACTGTGAGAACTAATGATATACTCTTAACAGCTGTGCTCTAGGAACTCCCAGAGGCCAGATATGAGAGTGGGACCCAGATCCCCCCTCTTCTCAGCCTTTCTACCCAGGATTTCTTGAGTCTGTTGCACAGTGTGATCAGCTGTATTGCACAGGGAAATAGATAAGAGATAGATAATTGAGAAGGGGAGGTTGTAGTGGGCTTTGGGCACCAGAGGGTGGAGGGGGGCATAGTAGAACATACAGCTACAGGATGGGGAACATTATGGACTTAGGATAAATGAATAGAGACATTTCCTGCGAAATTTGGAGTAGAGAGACAAAAAGGGGACACCTCACTACTACTGGCAAGGAATGGCGGCGATAGAGTGTGCACACTAGGGACAAAACTTAGAAGAAAGGCTACATTGGTTTTGCATTTTGGTGTTACGTACCTACCTGGTTCAATCTCAGCTTTACTTTCATTAACTGATTAAGCTTGTGGGAAAGCCTTAAAATGTGCAGTTGATGCTAATGTGCTCACTTCTAAAATCCTAGAACCCAGAGGTCCAAAGGGGCTCTATGTCTGCTTCCTGATGCAATGCAAGGCAATGTGACTTATTTGTATTGACTGTGTAGAACGCCTTGTGGGTAAATGGTTTTGAGTGATCTGTTTTATAACCTTTTTGTGAAACTGTAGGGTAGGGGATATAGTATTAGTTTTAGTGAGGTCTTCCCTTCCCTTATCAGAAGTTTTGATTGCTAGAAAAACCATAGATTCTAAAAACAATTTAATTGTCAAAATTCAGAATTTTTTTTTGAAAGTTAATGGGTCTGGCCTGAAACAATAATTATTACATAACTGTTCCACAAGTCAAGACATTTATCTTAAAGCCTACATTTAAGTGTCTTTCTCAGAAAATTAATTAGAAACAAGCTGCTTCAGTATTAGTATGAATCATTTAATAAACTATGTCTAACTATAATCACTGATAGTTCTGTAAGCTTAAAATTTATTTCAAATGAAAAGTTGGTGAAGACTCATCTCACCTCCTTTGTTGCAGGATAGACTCTGCTTATATTTTTCCACAATTCTTATCTACCTTCTTGAAGACCAAGGCCACCTGTAGCTTGCAGTGCCATCTGTATGGGAATTGAGGGTCCCTTAGGAGTGAGAAGCCCCCAGGGAAGCATGATCCAGGAATAAATGTTTTATGAGTATCTACTATGTAAAGACAAGTGATGGTATAAAAGTACTGATCTCATCCATCTGTATCCAGTTAAAATTCCAGTATAAAAGTAGTAATGGTGGTAATAATAATACTTGACAAGGTACCAGGTACCATGAAAGTACTATGCTAACCAATAATGCATACTGTCTCACTTAACCCTCCCAAGCACCCTATGAGGTTGGGATTGTCATCTCTATTAATAGTTGAGAAAGCTAGGGGTGCCTGGGTGGCTTGGTCGGTTAAGCGTCCGACTTCGCCTCGGGTCATGATCTCACGGCCCGTGAGTTTGAGCCCCGCGTCGGGCTCTGTGCTGACAGCTCAGAGCCTGGAGCCTGTTTCGGATTCTGTGTCTCCCTCCCTCTGCTCCTCCCCTGTTCATGCTCTGTCTCTCTCTGTCTCAAAAATAAATAAACGTTAAAAAAATTAAAAAAAAAAAGAAAAAAAGAAAAAAAAATAGTTGAGAAAGCTAAAGTTCAGGGAGCTGTCTACCTGAGATTTCACAGTTACTAAACGTGAGAGTTGAGATTCTAACATAAATTTCACTGATTCCAAATCTATTGGTACTAGTTTGCTAGGACTGCCATAACAAAATACCACAGAGTGGGTGACTTAAACAACAAGGATCTATTTCCTCAGAGCTCTGGAGGCTAGGAGTTCAAGATGAAAGTGTCAGCAGGGTCAGCTTCTTCTGAGGCCTCCCTCCTTGGCTGGTAGATGGCTGTCTTCTGTCTCCACCTTCAAGAGGTCTTCCCTCTGTGCCTGTCTGTGTCCTAATCTCCTCCTCTTCTTCTTTTTTTAGATTGTATTTATTGAGAGAGAGAAAGAGAGAGAGAGGGAGGGAGAGAGAACACGAGCAGGGGAGGGGCAGAGAGAGAGAGAGAGAGAACGAGAGAGAGAGAGAGAGAGAGAGAGAGAGAGAATCCCAAGCAGGTTCCACACTGCCAGTGCAGAGCCCGACAAGGGGCTTGAACTCACAAACCATGAGATCATGCCCTGAGCCAAAACTAAGAGTCAAATGCTTAATCAACTGAGCCACCCAGGTGCCCCTAATCTCCTCTTTTTTATAAGGACACAAGTCATATTGGTTAAAGCCCACTCCAATGACTTTATTTAACTTTAATTACTTCTTTAGAGGCCCTATCTCTCACACACTGAGTTACTGGGGGTTAGGACTCCAACACCGGATTGGTGGAGGGACACAATTCAGCCCTAAGTCTTTAAGCGATGAAGTCTGTATATTGTCTATAAGAGGAAATATTAAGCCACTAGGCATTTCCACTCTGGTATGAATTATCTTTTCCCCAACTAATTTCTTAGGGGAAGATTTCAGTGATGAAACTGATGGAGAAAGTTGGGGCACTGGGTCCTTCAAGAAATGAAGAAAACCCACTGAAAGTGGGAATAAGAAAGGGGACCTGGGGGTGTGGGGAAGCTGGCATCTCCTAATTTGCTTTTTAGGGGAGGGCCAGACTTAACAGAAGTAAGTTAAACACAAGCCTCACTTTCTATTTTTATGTCTATAGTTCATCTTTCTAGCTTCTTTACATTTTTGCTCTGAAAGTATTATTGCTATCCATCCAAGCCAGCAGGCTTCTCAGCTGTTGGAAAAGCTCCTTAATAATCTCACTGTCACTTCTAAAATGGTACCAAAAAAAAGTAATAAGCTGCTTGATTCTCTAATTTAAAAATAAGTTATTAAAAACTGTAGTCCTCTGTTGATATTGATTGGAACCCAGAAATTGTTAGGAGGTGTTTGGAATACTTAATGAGAATTCAAAGGGAACCAATCATGAAGGACATTTTTTTTTCCAGTTTCCATCAGAGCTCTTACATCTAAAGCGATATATCAGAGAGTAAATCAGAGCAGTGCTCACAATTTGCCGTCTGATAGTCCTGTTTCTATAACCTCTTGGGAGCCAGACCTAATGGGAGGAGGTGGGGCCTTCCCCTCCACTCTCATCTATCAAGAGCAGGCTCTCCCATTACTATTCTTTCTCCCACATTAGTGGGTTTGTTCATGGGTGTATACTTCTGAATATATCACTTGTCCAGAAGCAAAATTAACTACAAATCTCCTTTTTGGACATCAAGCTCAATGTTAATAATCCTGACAGCCTGTTAAGAGCTTCCTAAATCAGGAAGGGCTAATAGGCCTCAGTCTGCACACCAACACTGAATGATTGATTGGTAGTGACCCTCTAGGAGACAGTGGTGTTACATGAAGGTTGTGAAGCCATTCTTTTTGTTTTTTTAACAGAAAGAATGGTATAATCAATTATTGGGGTCTACCATGGGAGAGGGACTGGCAGCATAAGTATAAATGATCTTCCATCATTAATAAATTCAGAGCTACAATTTATTGACAGCTTGCCTTGTAGTAGGCCCTGGACACAGCACAGTACATTCATTATCTCAGTGAATCTTCACAACTCTGCAGAATAGGTGCTTTATGTCCCCTTTGTTAGGGGGAAGGAATTCAGGCCTAGTGGGATTAAATAATTCGCCCAAGATCACCCCAGCTGCTAAGAGCTGGCACAGGAATTTGTACCCTCGCAGTCATGATATAGACTCCTTGAAATAGTACACCAAGTGTATGGATCAGGATTTGAGCTGAGGTGGTGCCACAGACAGAGCTACAGTGCCCCAGTCACCATGAGAATACAGGGCACCACCAAGGGCCAGGGCACCCCACTTCCTTGGATGTGCCCTCAGTACAGCCCTTCTGGCATGGAGATGGGGGAGGGGGGTAGGAGTGAGGTTGGCAGGGAGGGCGGCCTGTCTCCCCAGAGTGAAGTCCACACTATGCCAAGCATCTAGGGGTGCAGCAGATTTGTCTGCCCTGTAGGAGTTTGTGCCCAAGTTGAGGGGGACAGGTAGGAAGTACATAAACACGTAAGATACCTTTGGGCCCAGGTAAATGTGGAGATACCTAGACAGGCTTACTGGGTGGGACTGGGAAGTGGACTACTTTAGCGAGGGATGAAGGCCTCTGGGGAAAGAAACTGAAAGGCAGAAAGGAGACAGTGATGGGGGGATCTGGGAATACACTCCCAAGACAGAAGGAGTGACAAATGCAAAGACCCTGACATACAAGGAACTTGTCCTGTTTGAAGGAAAAAGGCTCATTTATTTGCATTACTTTGTTCAAGACTAAAGACATGGTCATGCTACAGGACTGTCTGGGATTCCCCTGCACAAAACCACTGACTGGGTGGAGAAGACAGAGGCAAGAGATTTGCCCTCTCTTTTCTCTCTTCTCTCCTCCACCCTCTGAGTTATGTCTCAGTGCATGTAAATCAGTGAGGTCACACGTGCCAGAGGCTTCAGCTCTGAGAAGGACTGAATTAATTTGCTTGGAGAAGAATGTGAATTACAGCACGTCTTACAGAAAATGTGTATTGATAATATAATGGTCACACACACTAGTCATGGAGAGAATCCCTCAATTAACACAAGAGAGTTTATCCTTGTAGAGAATGGACTAGAAAATTCAAGGAAAGGGAGGTCATTGCCACTAGTCCTGCTACATAAATCACATATTTCCCACAAAGCAGACTCCCTTTCTTCTAAACCGTGTGAGCTTTTAAAATAGCTGTGGAGCGGGGTGCCTGGGTGGTGCAGTCGGTTAAGCATCCGACTTCAGCCAGGTCACGATCTCACAGTCTGTGGGTTCAAGCCCTGCGTCAGGCTCTGGGCTGATGGCTCGGAGCCTGGAGCCTGTTTCCGATTCTGTGTCTCCCTCTCTCTCTGCCCCTCCCCCGTTCATGCTCTGTCTCTCTGTCCCAAAAATAAATAAAAACGTTGCAAAAAAAAAATTTAAAATAGCTGTGGAGGGATGGATACCTCAGGTTAATGGATTTAGAGTGAAATTATGGATTTTTTCTTGGAGTCTTTTCCCACATTGATTTGATTCCCATTAGTTCGTGTATTGTTTTAAAGTAAAACAATGTACATGTCTTTCATAATTATTATAAATAAGACAATTATTGGCCAAAAGCCTGAAGTTGTCTTTGCAAAGTGGCTTAACCAAGCTTCCTCTAAGACAAAACTTCTGGCATTGTTGTCCCACATGCTTATGCTTATTGAAGAAACATTCACCAGGCTCTACCTATGTACCTGACCACACATCCAAATTCTATGCCAAATTCTTTTGGAGATAAAATGACAAGCAGAGAAGTCATGGTTTCCACTCTTGAGAAACTTGCATTTAGTTGGGGGCCTGGTTAGATAAGTACTTGAAAGAGCTAAGGGTCAAATATAGAGCAATTAAAAAAAAATGATAGTAGCTAAAAATTGTCTGGTACGTTATGGTTTGTAGATTTTCCTCATATACCTTTGTTTCAGCCTCACATTGATCTTTTGAGATAGTTACTAATATTATGCCC
This sequence comes from Acinonyx jubatus, assembly GCF_027475565.1. Taxonomy (NCBI): domain Eukaryota; kingdom Metazoa; phylum Chordata; class Mammalia; order Carnivora; family Felidae; genus Acinonyx; species Acinonyx jubatus. The sequence goes on from NC_069386.1 coordinate 96,842,564, forward strand.
ATTTCAAAGATGAGGAAAATGAAGCCTAGAGAGGTAAAATACTCAAGACAACTAATATGGGACAGAGGCAGGACACTGTAGTAGTTAAGACCTCTGGGGTCGGAGAGATAAAGTTGTCTTGGCCTCAACTCTTACTAGTTTTGTAAACTTGGGCAAGTTCCTTACGTTTCTAAGACTCAGTCTCCCCATTTTTTTTTTAGAAGGACAACCTTCTATTAAAAAAAAATTTTTTTTGAGAGACAGAGTGCAAGTGGAGGAGGGGCAGAGAGAGAGGGAGACACAGAATCCAAAGCAGGCTCCAGGCCCTGAGCTGTCTGCACAGAGCCTGACACAGGGCTCAAACTCATGAACTGCGAGATCATGACCTGAGCCGAAGTCAGAGGCTTAACCCACTGAGCCAGCCAGGCACCCCTCAATCCTCCCATTTGTAAGGATAACAGTAGGATTCACTTCCTATTGTTGTATTAAGTGAAAAATGTATTGAAGGTGCTTAGCGCAGGGCTAGGACCACGGTATGTGCTCAGCGAATGTAGACATCACTATGAGGAAGTGGCAGAGTGAGGGATGAATCCCAGCATCTCCAGCCTCTCAGCGCAAGGTCCTGCACACTGTGTGGACTCCAGCATCTTTCTGCTTAGGTCCAGAACATGGCTCTGCCACTTATTTACAAGGGTGACTGGGGGCAAGATACTTAACTGTCCTGTGTCCCTGTTTCCTCATTTGTGACATGTGGCAAATATAGTGGCTGCCTCACAGGCTGATGTGAAGATAAAGTGATTAGTTACATATACTTCGAACAGTACTTGGCACACCGTGAGCTCCCTAAAGGAATTCACCAGAAAGGTTGAAAGACGGGGGTGGGGCGAGTTTATCCAGGAAGGCTTCTTCCAAGCAGCACTAGCCACATGCATCCTGATGGGACAGATGCCAGCACAGCCTGCTGATCCTCCGCGATGCACAACTGGGGGAGGCGTCGAGGCATCCTAGCTAGATTTGCAAACCTACATCCACCGCTTCTCTTGCACCTGTCAAAACTACAGGGGCTGCTGAGCAACACAAGAAAAACCTAACTTGCAATAAAATCATTTTTCCCCCCCAAATACATCTGTCCACACTTGAAGGTGGCAAAACACATCAGAGAATTCGCAATCCCGCATGGGGGTATGAACTTGTCAGCTTGTTCTGTCAACAGGCTTGATGTCTGAGCAGTGTTGTCATCACAGAGCTACTTGTTACCTGCCAGGCTTGACTGCTTCCCTCCCAAGTGGGAACCGGACTGGAAGCTTCACTAATGGAGAAGAAAGCTTTACCAAGCCCTGAACAGAATTAAAAGCCCCAGACCTTGACTTTGTGAAGCGGGAGGTTTGGTCTCCACACTCTCAGCTGAGTTTGGCTGCATGGCCTTGAGGCCCTGGCCCTTTGTGTTATTCCCCCACCTTCACTTTTCATTCCCTTCCTCTCCTCCAAGGCTGTCTAATGGGGACAGGAGTCGGGTCAGCTTTGTTTGCCACTCAGTGAAGTATTTGTCAGATCAAGTGACTGTTTATTGTACATCTATCAGGTGCTTACATACATGACCTTGTTTAATACTCAGCAACCCCCTGAGAATTTGAATATTGGCCTGCTTGATGACAGTGTTTAGTATATGTGCTGCCGAAGCAAGCACGACGTCAGAGTATTTAAACCATCGTGCGGACAGTTTGCTTCTGTTGTCTGCAAGTCATGGGAGTTTGGGTTTTGTAATAGGGGACTGTTGTTCAATTCTGTTTTTTACATTCTGGGCAACTAAAAGGGATGAAATGTAAGCAAACTGTAGATTACATAAAAAAGAGGAGAAAGTAATCCTAGATCCAGAAAGTAAATTAGATGAAACTCGGTGGCTTCTCATAAATGTCATTCAAACAGGTCTTATTAAAATCTGACTGGACAGTGAGAAGACACAGGTCACTGGCTTTGGGGTCAGACCCACATGGGATCAAATTCTGACTCCATATGTGGCCTTGGGTAAGTTATCTCTTTTTTAGAGAGCCTTCATTTCCTCAACTACAAATCAAGAGATAACAATAGTACATTACAAAGTGGTATAAGATTAAATAAGCTAATGTATGTAAAGTACCAAGCTCATGGTTACCACTAAGCTATATTTCCCTCTCTTTGAATCATACCTCTCTATCTTTTTTTTTAAAGTTTTATTTTTAAGTAACCTCTACATTCCATGTGGGGCTCAAACTCATAACCCTGAGATCAAGAGTCACATGTTCCATCTACTGAGCCTGTCAGGCACCCCTGAATCACACCTTTCATTAGTGGATACAGAAGGGAACCTTCCCAACAATTCAAAGAACCACAACATGAATGTAATTTTATTATTAAAAACAACAACAAAGTTCTTTTGCCATGACCTTCCCAGACAGTTTTAAAAAAGCCACTTAACAAAGGAGACTAGTGAGGCAAATATATATATAATATATATTATATATATTATATATATATTATATATATTGTATATATTATATATATTATATATATATAATATATATATGTATATTTAATAGTGGCATTGCACCATTGAGTAAGAGTGATTTGGGGCTGCCATTACAGCCTTTTCAGTTAATTTTCTGGGAAACCATTGCCAAACAGCAAAAAGAGATTAAGGTCAATTAACAGAATTTTCAGTTTCTTAGAGGAAGCTCCATTGGTATATGACATAATTGCCGGAAGTGAGTGTAGGTTTTGAGTATGGCCAATGGCTTCAGGAGATCCAGGTTGGACTTAGGGAACGCAATGTGAACTTAGGTCATTTTGCTCTGGAGGGTTCTGCTTTCCTGTCTCACTGATGATACCCAGTACCAAGGTCGACGATCTTAAAAAACAAATGATGCAGATGTGAGCATCTTCTCGTTGCTTTTTAGATGTAAAAAGGGCATATGCACAAGCCACTCATTGATAACCTAAGTATCATAAAAAGTCACTTGGGAATAGTACCTTTTCCACAGACTGGCTATGAGAATAGTTATTTTGAAAACAGCTCTTTTAAAGTTGTTCAATTGTAGGCAAAAGAATAAGTGAAAATGTCAATTAATGTCCTGGTAGAAACAGAATCAAACTTTAAAACAAAGATATGATTAATGATGATTCAATAACTGTTTTTCTTTTTTTAGAGTTACTGTTTATCGCTTCCTCTTGGCAACTTCTGCCATGTCAATTTTAGTAATGACATATGGATAAATTATCACGCTTCATCCATTAGGTAAGTGTGATTTATTTTTCAGTTTTTTAAAAACAAATGGCTTGGTGGTTTCCACAGAGGGAGATGTTTTGCTTGTGTTAAATGACTAATGGTACAATTTGTTTTACGTTACAAAAAATGGAGAGTAATTGACTTGAGAGCTTGTTTGCAAAGGATTTTTGAAGAAGCATTTCATCTTCTGAGAATAAGGCATGAACGAAGGTCCTAATAAATCCTCTTCTGTTTTGAAAAATTGAAGACTGTTTAAGGGGAAAAAAACCCCAGAATGCAAGGAAAAGAGATTTTAGGAAAAGCACTGAGCAGAAAAAAAAAAAAAAAACACAAAGAAACCTGATGCATTTAAAAGTCTATTTTCCATAGGCTTTTAAATGTATAAAAGTGGATTAAACCAATTTGTGTTACACAGCATTGTAAAAATGCTTCCTTAAAGTTTTTTCAAGATCAGAATAAAGGCATATTCATCATTGTCTGAAAGACTCCTGCTTTAAAAAAACGAAACAAAACAAAAACAAAACTCAAAACTTCTCTTACCATGGGTGATTGGTTGTGGGTACATCTCTTCCTCCTGTATTTGAAACAAGTTCTGTGTCAACTGAGATCCTTACTGATGGAACCGGCATAGGATGGGAGAAAAAAAGAAACCCCCAAAGTGATGACTTTAGGAAATCCTCTCCAAAGGTTTTTCTCTCCACTGGGTTCATAATCATTATCCTCTTGATTGCCACACTACTGAAAATAATGTAGGTTGGTCTCAAAAAAACTAATGGAGGGTTATGTGGCTGGTTCAGTCAGTGGAACATGTGACACTTGACCATGGGGTTGGGAGTTTTATCCCCACATTAGGCTTAGAGCCTACTTAAAAAAATAAATAGGGGCGCCTGGGTGGCTCAGTCACTTGAGTGTCTGACTTCAGCTCAGGTCATGTTCTCACAGCTTGTGGGTTTGAGCACTGCATTGGGCTGTGTGCTGACAGCTCAGAGCCTGGAGTCTGCTTCAGATTCTGTGTCTCCCTCTCACTCTGCCCCTCCCCCACTCATGTTCTCTTTCTCTCAAAATAAATATTAAAAAATTAAATAAATTTTAATAAGGAAATAATTTAAGAAGGCTAATGGAAGTTGACTTAAGAAACAACTAAATTCTAAAAGAAAATATCTAGGTTTGTAGAAGACAATGATTAAACCACCATAAGGATAGCAGAGTGTCCTGAACTTTATGGTAGACTATATTTTAAAAATATTTTTTAAGATAGTGAATGCTAATTGATAATCATGAGTAGCTTGGGAAAATCTACATATTTTTGAAAAAGTAACTTGACAGGTATATCAGTTAGCTATTGCTGTATAACAAACAACTCCAAATTGTAGTAGCTTAAAACAACAATCACTTATTATTTCTCATGAATCTACATGTTGATTGGGTGGTTCTGTTGATCTTCACTGGTTTAGCCAGTACTTTGATTTTAGCTGGGCTTACTCAGTGGCCTGACAATTAAGTGGCAGTTTGCTGGTCTATGATGGCTTCAGCTGGTATGATTGGACTCCACTCCCCATACCTTATCCTGAGAAGTCCTACTAGGCATGTTTTTTGGCAGTTATGGGTGTCCATCAGAAATGTGTAAACAGAGGAAGCAGAAATCTGCAAACTCTTTTTCCAAGCCTGCATGTGTATGTGTCTTCAATTTGCTATTTTCCTATTTACCTAAACAGGTCACATGGCCAAGTCCAGATTTAAATTGGAGCAGAACCACAGAGTTATAAGGTAGACAGCATGCATATAGAGTGGCCATTGATTGGGACCATTAATGTGATCAACCTACCACTTAAGGGTAGTAAAAGTGAGTGAAAATTGGTATGGTGGGTAATACCCTAGCAGCAACTAAAGAAATCATCACTAAGATATAAAATGACCTGAGAAGATTTCCTGAAGGAGAAGGAAGGGAAACCCATTTCAGGTGGGAAGAAGCTATATTATGTGAATAATATTTAATGGAGATATAATAATTTATGTTACCAGTTCCAATTAATAGACATGCAAGCTGCTCTACTCTTTCTCTATTTCAATTAATAGTGATTTATCTAGAATCTATGTATTTGTCTATCTTACATATAAAGGTAAATGGTGTATTCACACGCACACATGCACGCGCACACACACACACACACACACACCATGCAAAAATACTAAAACCTACATTCTTAGAAATGGAGTTATTAATTCAAGTAGCTTTATACATTATTAGAGATATTGTCAAATTGTCATCTAAACAATTGCCATAAAATTTGTATTCCTACCCACAGTGTATGAGACTGTTTTCCTCAAGTTTACATTAGATATTATCAAATTTATAAATCTTCGCTGATCTAATAGGCGAGAAATAGTATCTTGTGATTTTTATGAAATTTTTGGTTGAAGGGAGAAGCAGCTCCCTTCACATATACGGGCCATCTGTGTTCTTGTAAATTATCAGTTCATCTCTTCACCATCTTTTTAAAAATAATTAACCCCAACTTTTGTAATACTTTGTTTCAACTTTTAATTTAATTTTCAACGTGGTTTCTTTTGACTTTTGACCTTTATTTACTTGTATACTTTGCACTCTTTTCATGCTAATATTATTCTTCTTTATTCCTAAAAAAAAAAAAAACGTTTGCTTTTTTCTATGTAAATTTCATTCCTTTCAATTTTTACTTCTCTTATTTTATAACTAACCATTTGGTTTTAATCTCTCCTTAACCTACCACTAAACTTTCATTCTCTGGCTCACAGCACAACAGGGCAGACCAGAAGCTGCTTCTGTAGCTTCCCTATTGCACCCCTGAACCCCCTTAATAAATCTCTTACTCTTTCATCTCCACCTTGGGTGCCTCAGAAAATTAAATAGCTAAGCTTGTCTGGTACAACTCCTATTTTCTCTTGGACAGACGGTGCTCTTGTTTTACTGAAATGGTGATAGTCTTGATAACTTGCACTATCCAGAAACTACTTCTAAAAATTACTTCTGGCAAGTTGGTGAGTGGTAAAGAGGATCTCTGCTTTGTACTTGTCCTTAGCTGCACCATTTGGAATGACTCCATAACCATGCAATGCTTTCACAAAGTACACAAATGAAAAACTAATAAATCTTGTGTTCCTCTATATTCATAGGCAATGGCTGTGGGACAGACCATGTTACTAGCATACCAGAGGTGACATGGGAAGTCAATACTCTGCTCTGACATTGGTGAGAAACTTCTTGATAGATGCACATGGGATGTGGCACTACAGAATGTCTGTATAGACAGATCCTAAGGGGTGGACAGACCCTAAAGTGACCCACAATGATACTTGTTTTCTGGTATTCACGCCCTATAAATCCCCTCCCTTTGAGTGTGATTGAGACCTAAGACCCACTAATAATCACACAATATGGCAGAGGTGATGCGATGTCATTCCCATGACTGGTTATGTTACATTAGATAAGACCCCTTGTTGCTAACTCTTCTCTTGCTCTCCTGCTGGCTTAATAGAAGCAAGTAAACTCTGCCTTTTCCGTCCCTATCCATCCTGCATACCTGTCCGTGAATGAGCATGGCCTACAGTTCCAGGCTGCTGCTCTGGCTTCCTGGGACCTCTTTTCTGGCACAGGAGATGTGCCTGCTTTGTGTATGTGTCAGTTTGGCTTTGCATTTATCAAAATTTTTATTTTACTTTATAAACCTTTTCTAGGAGTTACTATGGGAGGGTATTCAGGTTTCTTAGTTTACTATATTGCTGAAATTAGATCAATCAGAAGTGGATTTTTCTGAAGATCTAATTGGATCATATTTCTTGTCTTTAAGTGCCTTAAAATTTTATTTGGTAACAACCACTTCAATGCCTCAAAGAGTCAGATGTCATCCTGCAGTCACCTTCCTACTCAGTATCTTTAGGCTCCTACATTTGACCACAAATCACAAGACTGGACGCTACCTGAGGAAATCCCACTGCTTCCTACCTTCAGGTACAAATTCATCTATGAACACATGCCTATACATACACATGTCTTTCCCCTTCCTATCCACAGAGTTTCTGAAAGGACACCAACAGGCCAGAAACCAGGGAATAAACTGCAGCCATAATGAACCGTATTTCATTCCCTGAGAATGCCATGTTCTCTTGGCTCTTCTTTGAACTTACTATAGTTTCTACAGGGGCTATTCTCCTTCCTTCCACCTGGCAAACCCCTGTTCAGCATTCAAAACCCAGCTCAGTGATCTTTTCTGCAAAGTTTCTCCTGCCTTTTATTGCCTGGCACATCTTTCTATTTTATTATTGGGTTCATCACATTACACCTTTGCACAAAAATGTGTATCGTCCTCAATAAGCTATGAGTTCTTTGTTATTGCTAATGCCTGGTACATTGTCTGGCTCATCATAGGCACTCAGCAAATGCTTACTGACTTTAAATTATCAGGGTTTCGGCATGCCATCGAGGAAATGTATCGACTCTGACTCTCAGGGTTGGTTCTACTAGCAATTGTCCCCTAGCACTTTGCAATTCGGGAGAGTAACACAGAGGTTGTATCTTTCCAAAGGCATTCAGAGGAGAAAGTTGGGGGGAACGTAAAATGGTACAGTCATTGTTGTGCTAATGTGCACTGCACCACTGTGAAAACTGTGTGGAACAGTTTTGGGCTTCCTCAAAAATTTAAACACAGAATTACCATGTGACCCAGCAATTCCACTTCTGGATATATACCCCAAAGAATTGAAAGCAGGGACTCAAACAGATATTTGACACCAATGTTCCTAACAGCATTATTCACAACAGCCAAAAGTAGAAACAAACCAAATGTCCATTGACAGAGGAATGGATCAACAAAATACACATAGAATGTGTTTATGTTGTATTTACATACCATGGAATATCATTCAGCCTTTCAAAGGATGGAAATTCAGATACATGTAACAACATAGAAGAATCTGGAAAACATTATACTAACTGCAAGTCAGACATAAAAAGGCAAGTACTGTATGACTTCACTTGCATAAGGTATCTAGAATAAGCAAATTCACTGTGACAGAAAGTAGAATAGGGGTTGCTAGGGTCTGAAGAGAGGGATTAATAGGGAGTTATTTTTTAATAAGTACAAAGTTTCTGTTTGGGATGATGAAAAAGTTCTGAAAATGGATAGTGGTCATACAAAATTGTGAGTGTACCTAATGGCACTGAATTGCACACTTAAAAATGGTTAAGGAGATGGGGCGCCTGAGTGGTTCAGTCAGTGAAGCATCTGACTTCAGCTCAGGTCATGATCTCATAGTTCATGGGTTCAAGCCCTGCGTCAGTCTCTGTGTTGACAGCTCAGAGCCTGGAGCCTGCTTTGGATTCTGTGTCTACCCCTCCCCTGCTCACTCTCTCTCTGTCTCAAGAATAAATAAACATTAAAAAAATTTTTTAATTAAAAAAATGGTTCAGGGGCACCTGAATGGCTCAGTTGGGTAAGGTCTGACTCTCCATTTGGCTCAGGTCATGATCTCACGTTGTTGAGATTGAGTTCCACATTGGGAATTATCCACATTGGATTATCTCTCTCCCTTTCTCTTTGCCCATCCTCTGCTCATGTGCTTCCTCCTTTTCTGTCTTAAAATAAATAAGTAAACATTAAAAATGTTTAAAATGGTAAATTTTAAGTTATACATATTTTACCACAATAAAAGAAGTAACTTGATCTCCTCTGGGGAGGGGGAAGGGTAAAATTTATCTAGAGAATGGACCCACATGTCCATTGTCCCAGGGACAGAGTGGACATCTGCAATCAGAGCCTATTTTTCCATTGCAAGTTACTTAAAGTAATACAGAGAAAAAGAAATATCCTCTTGTTGCTTTTCTGAAATGAAATCAGATCCAAAGAACATTTCCCTGCACTATCTGGAATAGTTCTTAATATTTCCAAATGATAACATATAGCGACCACATCAGTTTTACTATTAGATCAATCACTCTGCAGGTGGAGACTGGCACATGTCACAGTGTAACTGGAAATTTCAGCCTACCAGGCTAAACCCGCCTCGGCGGTTGATTGGCTTATGTTGTATTTCCTGCTCAAGCTGGGGAAGAAAGTCCTGAGCCTTCTTTATGCAGACTAACTTAAAGACCCAGGTCAGAGAGCTCATCACACTTGCCCCTCCAGAATTTCACCAGATCATCTTAACGCAAACTGACTGAGGGAGTTGGAAAACAGACTGGATCTGTCTTCATTCAGCATGTGGTAAACACAGACAGCATGTGATCGCACACACTCTCGAGACAGACCTGCATCTGGAAACCTTTTCTAGTCCTGTTGCTTGCTGCCATGGCAACCGCTAGAGCTTTTGGTTCTCTGTCTTGGCCCTTCCTCCAGCACTTGACCACTGAAGCGTGACTTCTATGTAGCGCTCTGGAAAGCCCAATTTCATAGGCTGTGTTGCAGTCTCTATCATAAGCATTCTTTTTGTGCCTTTTTTTTGCCGCTCCTGGAAAAGCTGCTATTTGGGGTCTGAAGCCCTCTCTCTCTAGGTGTTGCACAGAGGATCTGAGTTGCTCCCTTCGGGCTGGGTGCATACGTCACCTGGCGGTGTGATGGGACGTGCTCCTCTTTCACTGGGGGACTCCTAGAGTGGAGAGCTAACTACAGTCATGGTGCTAAGTAGGAAAGATATCAACTACTTGCTGCTGTGGCATCACATGACAGACAGTCTTGTTTGGGGGCAGGATCTCATGGGGGGTGTCATCATAATGTTTCAGGATAGAAGCAACAGCCAACACTGAGAAATATTGAGCAACAACTTAGTAAATGTTGCTTTCACCTTCCAATTACATTCACACGATTTTCTACGTTAGTGGATTAAACATAAAACACAGTTTAACAAATTGATTAAAAAATCTTTTTTAGGCTTTGGGGGCACCTGGGTAGCTCAGTCGGTTGAGCGTCTGACTTTGGCTCAGGTCATGACCTCACAGTCTGTGAGTTCGAGCCCCGCATCAGGCTCTGTGCTGACAGCTCAGAACCTGGAGCCTGCTTTGGATTCTGCGTCTCCCTCTCTCTCTCTGCCCCTTCCCTGCTCATGTTCTGTCTCTCTCTGTCTCAAAAATAAATAAAAACATTTAAAAAATTAAAAAAATCTTTTTTAGGTTTTGTTTTAATATAAGACATTGACAGGCCATCGCGATATGTGACTTTCACAATTTTCAATTCTGGAGGACTATTGTTCACTAATATTTTGTATAAAGGGATGATTTTGTGAAAAAGTAAGAACAAATCTTTATATTTAAAATAACTCCTTTCTGGATAGACCTACAGGGTGTTATGCTAAGTAAAATAAGTCAGACAGTGAAAGATAAATGCCATGTGATTTCGCTTATATATGGAATCTAAAAAACAAATGAACAAAATGGAAACAGACTCATAAACACAGAAAACAAACTGGTGGTTGCCAGATGGGAGAGGGTGAGGGTGAGAGAAATGGGTGAAAGGGATGAAAAGGTACAAACTTCCAGTTATAAAATAAATAACTCATGAGAATGTAGAGTACAGCATAGAGAATAGAGTCACTAATATAGCAACTACTTTGTATGGTGATAGGTGGTAACTATACTTACCTTCATGAGCACTTTGTAATGTATATAAATGCTGAACCACTATGCTGTACATGAAAATCATATAATATTGTATCACAACTAGTCAACTATGCTTTGACTAGAAATAAATAAAAATTTAAAAATGACTCATTTCTTCAGGTTTTAATTATTTACATAATTAAAATTCACGGATGTACATAAAAGGCACCGGATCCAGGGATGGTCAGATCTTAATGCAGTAAGAAGAAATTAGTTTTCGACATAAGGGCTTAGGAATTTGTAATCCACAGCCTTTATCAGTTTGCTATGCTTCATATTTTTGGCATTGCTTGTCACAGCGTATTAATGAATATTCATTAAATCCCTGTGAACAAAATCCAGTGAGTTAAAAAGACTGATACCATCACTGTCTTACCTACTTTGTGAGAGAAGAGAAGTGAAAATGGACTGAGTTTACTCTTTCCTTCCTAGAGGAATTTGGCCAGAATACTAATTCACTCACCTACAACTGGCTGGAAAACATGTGGGGCAGTGAAGAAGAGGCTGGAGGGGAAGAAAAACGCATCTATATTTTTAAATTTTACTTATGTTCCACTCACTGGTGATCTGAGGGCAAGGCTCCTGGCTTTGCCTTGATTTTAGATCATGTTGCTTCTGCTGGTGACTGTGCAAATGAATTCATAATGTTTAACTCATCCCAACTCACGTGCCTCCTCTGTTTTCTTCACACCACATTGCAGATCTGCTTGTTTGTGTTCTCCCAGTCTCCAGGAGGCATTCCCTTCAGATGGCTGAAAACCAGTGAGCCCTTCCATTAGAATGGGGGAGGGTGCAGCCTGGAAGCAGATATAGGGCCTCAGGGAAATTCTCAGCAGGGGGATCCCCAAAGCACCTGTTCCTAGCACAGTGATCACTTCACCTGCTACACAATGAACCTTCTGTTATATGACCCCTGGAGAGACCCGCAAAGCAGTTGCCAGCATGACCATCAGTTTATCATGCCCTCTAAGATCACCATCATGCTTCCTTGGTTGGCCTTCCTCTTTGGAGTCAACTCTTTGTTGTTGCTGTTGCCCAATAAGCCTTTACTAACGACTTGGTTACATTCTGTATTTGAGTAGGATAGCTCCGTTTTGAAACTGAAGCTCAGTTTCACACTTTTCTTCCAAGATTCATTTACACACACACACAAATATGTACAGATGCATATGTATGTGTAGTGGGAAATATTTGCTATTTTGAGGCTTGACAGAGAAAGTAAAAGGGCATAGGAAAAAGAAGGAAGAGAGATCTCTTTTGAGAAAGTGGAGAAATGGAAGTCAGGCCTATAATGGTAGGTGACTTAAGAAACAGTGATTTTTACAATATACATTTACACACACACACACACACACACACACACACATATATATATACATATATCAATACAATATGTATGTAAATGTCTATCAATACAATATACATTTACACACACACACATATATATATACATATATCAAAACTTCACATGGTTCAAAAATCAAAAATTGATATCACCTTCCCACCATACCCAATTCATCTAGACCACCTGTCCCATTTTCCTTGCCCTAGTAACAACTGTTATTTTCTCAGGAAGTTTCTAGAATTTCTCTGCACATATACAAGCAAATGTGAATAAATCTATGTATTTACTTGTTCATTCAACACATTATCAGCTGTTTAGGCAAAAAACAAATACAGATTCCTGTCCCCAAAAAGATTACATTCTAGCTGGAAGAGAGAAAATAATCAAGACATAATAAGTTTGAAAACAATATATTCCATTAAATTAATGGGGTTAAGGAAGAAGAAAACATTACAGAAGGAGAATCAATATGGGGAGATGGGTTGCTGGTTTCAACATGGTAGTCAGGGGGACCCTCGTTGAGGAGGTGATTTAAATTTTTTTTTTTAATTTTAGAGACAGAGCACACAAGTGGGGGGAGAGGTGCAGAGGGAGAGGGAGAGAGAGAGAATCCTAAGTAGGCTCCATGCTCAGCATGGTGCCTGATGCAGGGCTCCATCCCACCACCCTGGTATCATGACCTGAGCCAAAATCAAGAGCCAATGCTCAACCAACTGAACCACCCCGTGGAGGCAATATTTAAGCAATGACTTGAGTTGAGAAATACTCATGGGGGAGAAAAGTTCAATTCCATTCATAATGAGAAAAATGATTTCACCTATTTCCTATGTGCACAGGTGGCATTCATTCTCAACTGCAGTGGAGGGGGCCAGCACTCTGACACACAGAGTGATACACACATTTCCCCCCCAGGCGATCCTTCTCCAGAAAACCACCTCTCTTTCTTGGCATCTTGCCAGTGTCAACGAAGGGGACTCACACACTTTATGTTGCTGATATAGAACTTTCTTCATCTACAAAGAATCCAGAAGAAACTGCTACATTTCAGCTGTGGTGATCACATCTACGAAGCGGAGGCAAAACGGGAGCAGCTCTGTCCCTTTGCTTCCAATGGTGGCACACAGTGCGTGCAGTGGGTAACACAGAGTCCTCTCATTTATCGAGCACTTACCATCCATCGGGCACACTGCTAAGCACATTATCTCATTGGACCTTTATAACAGCACTTAGTTGCTATGGGATAGCTATTTCTACTCTGTCTTCATAGATTACATTTGTTAATTTTATAGATAAAATGTGTAGATTCAGGTTATGGAAACTGGCCAAGGTCACACAGACCCTATGTGGCTAATTCTGAAGCCTGAGATTCTAGAGTGGAATTGATTCACTGCAGTCCTTGCTTTGCAAAATAATATCAGGCAGGTGAGTCATTTGTCTTCTTTCAAGTTTAGAACAGCTTGGTAGTGGCTTTGGTTAGTACAGGTAAATTTGGATCCTATCTCCCAGAAGGTCATTCTGTGGCTACTTACAGAATGCATGATGCTTGGTATTAGCTTGATATTTTCCCCCTTCTATTATAAAATACCAAATCAAACCCAATCCTTTGAGGCCATCAAATGTCCTCATTGGCTGACAGATCTCTAAGCCTACTTGTAGATTGCCAGGCAGTTTTAAAAATTACAGGGTTCCCACATGGAATTCACAGAGTCATTGCTTTGTTACTATGATAAAACAGTACAGTTGTCATTTAAAAGTTAACAGTTTTAAAAACACACAATCTCACATAACTACTACAACACTTTATGTCAGGTTATTAAATTCTCTGGCTTGTTGCCAACAGAGTTTACAGAAGAAACAAGGTTTTAGTAAAGGAGATCCTATTTACAATAATGTTTACATTAAAATTAAATCTCTGATATTCCCACCTCTATCTAAATTCTAAGTATTCATTAAGGGTAACATACACAACATCTTTATGGGATAAAACCCATTCCCAGGCCAATGCCAGGTGTCTTATTTGAGTTGTTGGAGAGGGACTGTCAATTCTATAATTGAAGCATCACTATTTAGTCCTTCAGAAAGGTGGTCATTAAAAAAATTTTAATGTTTTTATTAACTATTTTGAGAGAGAGAGTAGGGGGTGCAGAGAGAGAGAGTGGGAGAGAATCCCAAGCAGGCTCCACACCATTAGTGCAGAGCCTTGATGTGGGGCCCAATCCAACAAACTGTGAGTTCATGACCTTAGCCCAAATCGGGAGTCAGACACTTAACTGACTGAGCCACCCAGGTTCCCCCCAAATGTGGTCATTTTAGTTTTCTTCTGTCAATGTCTTTGATTCTTAGAAAGCAAGATCTAAAATAAACTTGATTTGTAATTCTGGTAAAGAATTGACCCAAACACTTCTTTCTGTCATTGAACATCTATTTTAGTTATTGAAATGTCAACCTTGGAAATATTACATTTGTAGAGATGAAACTGAGAAGCTTCGCAATTAGGATCCTCTTATGTGTGACTGATTTTGTCAATCAAATGCATGTATGATTTCAAAAACAACTTTTAGAGATTTATTTGTTATTTCTCAGTATGCACATATTCATTGTTCACTTTAAGATGCTTTGACCGTAAGTGATTCTGATACAGGAATGACTTAGAGGGGAGGACAGAGACAGAGATAGAAAATGGGTTTGTGACCTTCTGGTGTATTTTTAAAATCACTTGGGAGCAATACTGAGAAATATTCTCTAAGTAGTTGCCAGCTTTCAGCCTGCATTTTGTAGGGAACTCTGATTTGATGTCCAAAGACACCTCTCTATAGGAGGAAAACACAAATCATAAGTACAGATCTATGTGATACTTTCTGGAAATTCTTACAAGCTGCCAGATAGTCCTATCCTGTAATGCACAAAACAACAACTGAAATCACTTATGTGGCTGCAATAGCAACAAACATCCTTGTCTGTTTTATTATTGTCACCATAATTATGATCATTGAGACTCAGTTTAGGAAAACTGCTTGCTTTCCTTTTTTAAAGTTTATTTATTTTAAGAGAGAGAGAGCATGAGCAGGGGAGGGCCAGAAAAAGGAGAAAGAGGATCCCAAACAGGTTCTGCACTGTCAGCACGGAGCCTGATACAGGGCTCGGACTCATGAACTGTGAAATCATGACCTGAGCTGAGATCAAGAGTCGGACGCTCAACCGACTGAGCCACCCAGGCGCCCCCAGGAAAACTGCTTTCTATTGGCTTAGGGGTGTCTTTGGTCATTTGCACATAGTAGATGCTTAATAACCACTTTTTGAATGAATGAATGAGATGTCTATGTTTATGGCTACTGTGGAAAGAGTTGGAGGATCCTAAAACATTTCAGAGTTTTTACAAGAGGCAGCATTGCAACACTCATGCTAAAGAGAATCTTTCAGAGTTCATCTTCGCTTAAGTTGTTGCCTGCATGAATCATTCTAAAGTTCTCCCAGACACAGTGGGGCTCCCAAATGCCTGTGATGTAAAGCCGTTGCAATGTGTGAACGTGTAGGAAGTGTTTTTAAGATTTTCTTTCCCAGTCATCTTGCATTTTGGCAGATGACACAATTGAGGTACAATATGTAGGTGGACATTTTCTAAATTATAAAATACAGGAGGCTAGTGGGTGACTGCAGAGGCAATGACATTAACAAAGTAGGGAAGATAAGGTTTGAGAGTTAGAAAAAGCAGTAATTCTCTCACCATTAATAAAGAACCATGAAACGTGATACTAATAGAAAGGATAGAACAACCAGGAACATACACCCGCATGCTGCAAGAAGTGCTAGGAAGGCAAAGATCATTTTATTTTGAACCCAAACCTTTATTTTGGTTGCTCTCCTTCTAACCTAACTTCTATTTTCAGATTTCACACACACACACACACACACACACACACACACACACACACACACACGCTCAGAGCTATATACAAAAAGTATAATGTAAGCATGTGTGATTTATAAAACAAAATTAGAGCATGAGGTACCTTCCAAGTATAAAATGAAAATTGGAAAATGTCTTCTGGGTGGAGGATTCCACATGCTGACATTGGGTAGTTCAATCCCAAGTCACTGCAACAGGGTACACACCACTGTGAGTTTAGCAGCAATGGGGTCTCAGTCCTCAGCCTTGAAGACTGACACTTGGTGTTGTTACACCAAGAATGGATCCACCTCTTTCAGGCTGACTTACTGGAGACTGATTATGTAAAATCAGAATGCCACACTTACTATACCATGAAACATAAAACTGTCACATATGCAGGAGTCCTCACCTCAGCACGACCGGCTCATTCCCTCCCTGTCAAAAGACCAGCAGGAGACAGGGCACCTGGATGGCTTAGTCGATCAAGGGTCTGACCTTGGCTTGTGCCATGTTCTCGCGGTTCGTGTGTTTGAGCCCCACATCGGGCTCTGTGCTGACAGCTCAGAGCCTGGAGCCTGCTTCAGATTCTGTCTCCCTCTCTCTCTGGCCCTCCCCTGCTTGCACTGTCTGTCTCTGTCTGTGTCTCTCAAAAAGAAACATTAAAAAAAAAAAAAGACCAACAGGGGAAGTGAGGCTGGAACCACAAGACTCTATGATGAGCTTGAAGTTAGAAGCGAGGAAGTGAGACCAATGGATTAGCTGGGGGTGGCCAACACAGCTGCCTCCAGAGTCCAGGCAGTTAAGACAGCAGAGTGACGGTGACTGACTGGGAGAGTGAAGGTGACAGCTTTTACTCAGTCCTAGCTGATTTTTGGCACGTGAGATTGTGGGCTTTTTCAAGAAAAGCAATAAATGGAGAGTCTTGCATAAAATCTTGAAAAAAAAAAAGATGTTCCCAGTTAGTTTGAATATTAAAAAGAAAATCTACAGGATCCAGACAAATCTAACTGTGAGCCAGGTTAGGCGTGTGACCTCTGCCTTGGGTTTCCATAGCCTGATGCCTTTGGCTCACAGGAAGGGGATCTTGCTGTAAGGCCTGAGTCACTCAGAGCCACTGGTTAAGGCTCTCTGTCCTCTAAATAGTGTTTAGATGCACACAGCCAACACCTGCCTTAGTGACACTTGTTTTTCTATATTTCTGTCACAGACCAATATCAACCCCTCCCACACACCTTTGGATGGACACATTCTTTAAGGAATCATGACATATTCTTTCATAGCCCAGTCTTGCTGACCTGACAGCTGCTTAATTTGCACTGTCAGCTCTGATCACTGTATATTGATTGTACAGTTTAATGCTCCAGTCAATCTTTATTTCCTATATATGCAAGTTCCAAGGGGACAGGGCCTTATATCTCCATGAACCAACAACACTGGCTTATAAAATGTATGTCACTTTGTCAAAATCATACATTATTTTTAGTTCTGCCCATTTGACCTGGAATAAGCAATTTTTCCTATCTCTTGATAAACCAGTGATCTCCCTGGTGGCTTGTTTAAAATAGAACCCATCAAATGGACCATCTGTACAATATCTGTATTAGAGTTTGAAAAGAGAGAATAACATTTGAGAAATGTTTAGGATGAAATAAACTGCAGAAACGACTATTAATTTTTTGTCTAATCACAGCTGGCTCATTAGATATGTTATTTTTAAAATCAGCAGCATGGTCATAGAAACATTTTCTTCTCAATTTGCCACACCAGTAGGCATATGGTGCTGATGCCAGCATGATAAAATTGAGGCAGTGAAGCCTTAAAAAACAACCCATATTATTATGTTTTACTTTGGGTGCTAACTTGAGATTGAGCAGCTGTTCAACAAGTGTGGGAGGCATTTCAAAGACAAATTTTAGGTCTGGGCCCGAAACTCATAGAATATGGAGTGGAAGGTTCTGTCCTACAAGGTGTACAAATCTGGGCAGCAGCTCCCAGACAGCACATTGGCTACAATGTTGACTCTGCATCTTGGTCTCCAGACCTCCAGAGAGAAGTTAAAATGTGTTTTATTTTGCCAGTCTGGTCTGAAAGAAGCATTGGGATATTTGGTATTCAGGGACATTTTATCTGACAAAGGACACCTGGCTCCAAAGTTATGGTTTACTTAAATAATTGTCCCACGTAGAGAGAATTTTCAGAACAGTTAAATGAAAAGAGAGGAAGCTGCTCATGCAATTAACATACAGAGCTTCCGGGTCCATCTATCATTTGCTTATGAACCACTCATCCAAATCATGACAATAAGAGAAATAGTTTGTTATGGAAGATTTCAAACAGTCACAAAAGTTGAGGGAACAGTTGAATGAACCCCCATGTACTCTTCAGTCAGTCTCACCAATGAGCAACATTGGCCAACTTGTTTCATTTATACCCCTACCTGTCATTTCTACCTGCCAATGGATTTAAGTAAATCTCAAACATTATCTAAAATATTTCAGTATGTATCTTTAAATAATAAGGACTCTTTTCCTTAACACACAGTAGCATTATCACATCTATAATTAAACAATAACTCCTAAATGTCAACAATGATCTAATCAGTGTTCCAATTGTTCTGATTATCTCATAAATATTTTATAATTTGTTTGTTCAAATCAGGATCCAAACAAGGTCTACATATTATATTTGGTGGTTGTGTCCCCTAAGTATCTTTCTCTCTTTTAAAACATGTTTTTATTGTAATGTAAATCTATAGAAAACTACACAAAACAAATATATGGCAGTGAATTTTTGTAAAAGTGAACACTTTTGTAACTACAACCCAGGTCAAAAAATAAAACTTTGCCTTTCACTTAAGAAGCCCCTTTTTATAAGATACTTCCCAATGATGAACACTTTCTTCCCCAATTACTTTTATAGTAAGTGCTGCTTTGCAAATAGTCTTATCATCCAATTGTGGCAAAATGTCTCTGGACATTATATAATTTAGCCTTGCCCATTAAAAAAAGAAGAAGAGGGGCGCCTGGGTGGCGCAGTCGGTGAAGCATCCGACTTCAGCCAGGTCACGATCTCGCGGTCCGGGAGTTCGAGCCCCGCGTCAGGCTCTGGGCTGATGGCTCAGAGCCTGGAGCCTGTTTCCGATTCTGTGTCTCCCTCTCTCTCTGCCCCTCCCCCGTTCATGCTCTGTCTCTCTCTGTCCGAAAAATAAATAAACGTTGAAAAAATAAATAAATAAAAAAAGAAGAAGAAGGGTTGGGAATGCAAGCTGGTGCAGCCGCTCTGGAAAACAGTATGGAGGTTCCTCAAAAAATTAAAAATAAAACTACCCTATGACCCAGCAATTGCACTACTAGGCATTTATCCATGGGATACAGGTGTGCTGTTTCAAAGGGACACATGCACCCCCATGTTTATAGAAGCACTATCAACAATAGCCAAAGTATGGAAAGAGCCCAAATGTCCATCGATGGATGAATAGATAAAGAAGATGTGGTATATATATACACACACACACACACACACACACACACACACACACACACACAATGGAGTATTATTCAGCAATCAAAAAGAATGAAATCTTGCCATTTGCAACTATGTGGATGTCAATCAAGTTCACTCCTGAAATGGCTCCAGAAGGAAGACTGAGAGTCCAAATTATGGACAAAGTAGGAAAGATACCATGAGAATATGGCCTAGTCCAAACTAGGCTTGAAGTAGGAGAACTGTTCTCAGTCCTGAGTTCCATTCCCTCACCTTCTGCAGTCCACCACCCGCCAATATTTGTGACTTTTTGTGACTGGTTTATTTCCCTTAGCATAATGTCCTCACGGTTCATCCACATTGTAGCATGACAAAAGATTTCCTTCTTTTTTAAGGCTGAATAATACTCCATTGTATGTGTATACATTTGTTCACCCATTCATTAGTCAATGGACATTAGGATTGCTTTCACCTCCTGGTTATTGTGAAGGGTGCTGCTACGAACATGGATGTGCAAACAAGACCCTTCTTTCAGTTCTTTTGGCTATACACCCAGAAGGGGGATTGCTGGACCATTTCCTTCCTTTGTAAAGCTCAATAATATCCCACTATACGTATACACCACATTTTGTTTATACATTCATCCCTCCATGGACATTTGGGTTATTTCCACTTTCCATGCTGCTATGAACATGAGTGTACAGATATGTATTTATGAATTCCTTCTTGATGAATGCCTGTGGTTCCTTGTTCATGTGTTCATTGTTCATTCCTTATGGCCAGTATGTGTCAGGAATCATTGTAGGCATAAGGATACCTCAGTGATTAAATCAGACAAAGGCACCTGCCCTACTGGAGCTTAAATTTCAATAATGGAAGGCATTCCATAAAAAAGAAATATGATAAATAAGTAATGTATTAAGTGAGATTATGATACATGTCTTGGGGAAAAATAGGGCAGAATTAGAGTGATGAGATATATCGGCTGTAGTTTTAAGTGGGATGCTCAGGATAGGCTTCACTGAGAAATGACACTTGGGCAGAAACTTGACAGAGCTTAGGGAGGAAAGCCCAGAAAATAAGTTCTATTCAACCTTCAGGGAGAAATAATAAGAGCATCAATTTAAGAAATTTCTTACCCAAAATCAGAAATGTGTAAAGAATTGAGTTTTTAGGATTATGTCAGTGATGATCTCCTCTCTGGTGGACATCGTTTAGTGCAATTATATATAGAATACAGCTTGCGATAGAGACATTACTCTACGTTCACCAGACTCTTTCATTTCCCTCTTGGGCTCACAGGAAGACTACTTTTCCCAGGCCCCTGTATCTAGGTGGGACCATGTGACTAGTTCTGGGTAAAAGAATGCAGATAGAAATCATATAGGTCACCAGGTCTCCACCTCCCAGGTGGTCCTTCACCCTCCCTCATCATTCTCTCTCTCTCTCTGGGCTGCAGTTGGGCTGGGTGGAGGCAGAGGATCTATGGGAGGACTCCAAGGCTCTAAGGGGCAGAGGAGCCACATATGAAAGAAGCCTGTGCCCCTGAGCCCCCTGAGCCCCTGCCAACTTGACTGCATTATGAGATGAGCAAGAATGAAACCTTTTGTGTGGGTGTAAGCCATGGAGATTTGGGGTTGCTGGTTACAGCAATCAGCCAATCCTAACATGTATCCTATCCTAACACATAGCTGAAGCCAGCTGGAAGTTTTTTCTTTTCCAGTTATGTGTAAAGCAAACATCCCTATATTGAATCTCAGGTAGACAGCTCCTTGAACAGATGGTGTTGTTGTGTTTCTTGCACAACTTTCTGCTGCCACCACCTGAGGTTTGGTGGGAGTGAGAGAACAAGGCCTTCCCTACCATGAATAAGACTCTAGATTTATAGGCTTTAGATGCTGTAAATGCTTTGCCCCTCTGTGCAGGACCTCCCATTCACAGTACCACAAAAGGTGCTTCTGCTACAATGGCAGGGCCTTCTGGGTAAAACTATATCCAAAATAATGTTAAATACACATAGAGTCCTAGCTTCCCAACATCATTAGTACACCTCAGAAGGGAAGTGTTGCCCGGTATCTTCTAGTCACTTCCTGGTTTTTTTTTTCATCCCACTCAGATAGAACAATTGCTGTCCCTTCTTTCTAGTTTATTCTAAAATGTCTGAGCTATGTCTTTCAGGTTTTGTTTGGTTTTAGTTTTTTTTGGTCCTTGGGAAAGTAAAACACTTTTATCCATGGGTCTTAGCTTTAAGTCACTGGCATTCTTCAGGTTTTGACTAAAGAAGTTATTTTAATGAATTTTATATCTATTCTTGATCTGATGGTTTGGGGGAATGGGTTGACTAACCAAGGTTCTAAAATGTCTGTCAGTTTTCCTGAGTTACCTCTAGTTCACAAACCTCTTGTAGCCAACAGCTGGAGCGCCCTGAGCCATACTCCTGGCCCACCTGATTTCAGTAGTCATGATGCATTATCCCACGCATATGGACAACATCCTACCTCAAGTGTATGCATGGTGTCTCTCTGCTTCTCTTAGTCCTTTCTCAGAAGTTGTGAAATTTGCTCAGTCGGTATGTGGGTTTAGGGGAACCTGAGGCAAGACGGTTGGAAATGGAAGTGCTAGAAAAAGCAGACCCTAGGGACAGGACACTGCAACTGGTGAGATGAAAACAAGGACCCCACTGCCAGTGGTACATGGCCTGGAAAGAACACCTGGTGAGCTCTATCCTCATAACTGCCAAAAAATCTCACTAGTGCTAGGAGGACTGGCATGAGGTTTAGGTAGAAGGGGAAAGTACTGACTTCCACAGCAGCTCTAGTAGTTATGATGGTAAGTATGAGGATTATGGAATTGGCTGACTTTTATGATCTGCTGTAAAAACCTGGAAGAAAAAGAGTGGTCTCACTACCAATTCAGGGCATGCTGTGAAACCCAGAAAGTGTCCATGGCAGTATTACGGAGATGCTTGTCTTCAACTGGGGAGTGGCAGATGTGCTATTAAGGAGACTGATTGCTTGTCATTGGCAGGTTTCCTTTTGGGAAGGTCAGAGCCCTTATAGGGAAGGAGGAAGATGCTGAGACATGGGATGGCATATTTTGTGGATGTACCTGAAAATTTTGAAGCCCTGGATTCTTCTGAGTGGGAACAAACATTCCCATTCATCTTACTAGAGAAGAGCAGCTCCCCTTTGCCAACAGATGACATAAAGCCTTCACCTGAGGCAGATGTAGGATGATGTTTGTCCTTTCCAAGGTCTACCCACACCTTCCACCATTGCCATCAGATAAGTAATTAGGGTCAGCTCTCAGCATAGCCTAAATAATCCCTGCTGGGGGACAGCTTTCTTCCTGGAAGAACTTCAGGGTCTTATTAATATGTGCTGGCAGGAGCCTAGAAATGTGTGTGTGAATAGATCTTCATGGTGTTGGACAGAGGGAGTGGGATGTAAAGTTCTATAGGGAAGCATTTATTGACCCAGAAGTATCTTCCCATGATGCAGGATTTAACTTCCTGATGAGAAAACTTAATGGGTTGCTAGCTGGGTTCTTTGATGGTAGACATGACAATAACTTACAGTTAATGAGACAGAAATGCCACAACCGCCTGTGCAAAGTATGGACAGAAAAGTCAGAAGGGTATGTTGGAACTGATTTACTAAATGACACCAGAGAACCTAACCAATAACTATGTCCCCAGGAAGAGGGACCCTTAACTAAGACAAGAAGGAACACACTGGTGAGAGTGGCACTGGCAGCATGAAGTCAATGCTGGCCCCACAGGCCTCAGACCATACTCCTCTACACCTCAGACCTCAGGACGGGACATGGCAGCTGGTCAGTGCACAGTGCCTGTAAATGGCCAATGTCTCATCTCAAGCATGTGCTGGGGATCTCTCTGCCATTTGCCTTAGGACTTCTTCCAGAGTCTTTTCGGTCCACATAGATACTATCTGGAAGTGTGGAGGAAATTAAAACCTTAGGGGACAAAATTCAATGAATGAGGAAGATGTTAAGGAGTGAATCTCCCAGCCTTCTGTCCTTCAGTGGGATAATTCTGACACAGTCTCCACAGTTCCTTTGAGGGTCTGTAGTGGGAAAGTGACCATGTATTATTTCTTCTCTGTCCCTGTCTCAGCAGCCTCACTCTTGCTCTCTGGGATCACCTCCCAATTCAACTACCACACCCTAGTTCTTGTCTCACACTATGCTTTTAGGGGAGCCCAAATGAGGGCTCTTCTGTGCTAGAATTTCAAGTTCCTAAAATTCATGTCTGGGTAGCATAGTACATTGGGCACCAGTTAGCCTATTAAAATATCCTCATTTTGGGGCGCCTGGGTGGCTCAGTCGGTTAAGCAGCCGACTTCGGCTCAGGTCATGATCTCACGGTCCGTGAGTTCGAGCCCCATGTCGGGCTCTGTGCTGACAGCTCAGAGCCTGGAGCCTGCTTCAGATTCTGTGTCTCCCTCTCTCTCTGCCCCTCCCCCATTCATGCTCTGTCTCTCTCTGTCTCAAAAATAAATAAAACATTAAAAAAAATTTAAAATATCCTCATTTGGAAAACATATCCTAGCTTAGCATTAACTGATTCTTGGTAACACAGACATTCTCAAAATTGTACATTTCACTCTCTCTACCTCAAGTCCATTTAGGGGAGTGGCAATATTTTTCCTACAAATATTCCCCAGGCCCAGCAGAAAGGCCTTGGTAGCAAAGCTGAGACAGTACAGGAAAAGCAAGAGGGACGTAACTCTTGTAAAGCCACCGGTCTGAGGCAAGGGTTAAAAGTTTCCATAGGCTCAGAGACAAATACCTCCTTATGGGAAAGAGAACAAGTGACAGATAACAGCCATCAGGGAATAATGGTTGTCTGAGCGAAATTAGAAAGTAACAATTTAAAGCCAGCTTGCACAAGTACTTCTATCTTCCAGGAGCCCTAAAGAACATCAGTCATCAAGAAAGGCATCCTGTGACTGTCTTGTGTCTACTAAAAAGTAGCAGCCACCAGATAATGACCGTGGGACTAAAGGAGTCTTCCCTACTCACAGCCCCTCCCCCTTTGGAAAAGTGCCTTTATAAGCCTTGCACACTGCTGCCACTGCTTCTGGGAGCGACATTCCTCTTTCTCATTGGCTCCCTTGAATACAAACTATCTCTAATAAGCTCCACCTGCTGTCTTACTTTTGCACTCAGTGTTCATTTCTATGGCACTGAGACTCAAAAACCTGCTCTTGCGGGTCCAGTAACAAAGCCAGGTAAAGCTCACAATATGAGCAAGCAAATAGCTGGAACTACTATATTTCATAAAGAGTGGTTGTTATTAGAAGCAATAAGGGGACCTAATTAGGTCTCGTGCAATTGAAAGTAATTGCATTTTCTCACGTAAGCACTTTAGTGCATCTGAGCACTGAGCCTAGTTCTCCATGCTAACTCCCATCACTTATTTACACTGTCATTTGCTTTACCTAAATTATTATTTCTGTGAGAGTTTGTATCTGACTTATTTTGAATCTGTAAAACATCAGATGGCTCTGTTTCCACCCTTATCGGTAAAAAAATGCATGGGCCAACAAGAGGCCAAGGTCAAGTTCCAGGAGAGGTACAAGACCAGCAAGAACAAATAGTTCTTCCAGAAGCTGGAGTTTTAGATCTGTTTTGTTTCAGTCATTAAAAATACAAAAAAAAAAGGAATTATTTTAATTCCAGCAATAAGGTAATGGTTAAGTAAATAATAGGATAATGGAATAATAGAATAATGCTTAATGGACTACTGGGCAGCCATTAAGAGTATTCCACAAAAAAGTTTAATACCACGAGGGAAAAGCAAGATACTAAACTTATATATAGTATTAATTCACCTGGATGGACATAAATATAAAACATAGAAAAGACAGAGACAAAAGCATACTGACATGGTAACTATCATGGATCTTTAGGTGCAGAAACTAGGTGGTGATTTTAATTTTTTAAACAATAATGTTCTAGGGCGCCTGAGTGGTAGTCGGTTAAGTGTGATACTTCATCTCAGCTCAAGTCTTGATCTCAGGGTCATGAGTTCAAGCCCTACATTTGGGTCCATGTTGGTCATGAATCCTATTAAAAAAAAAAAAGTTCTACAGGTGCCTGGCTGGCTCAGTCCACAGAGCGAGCAACTCTTAGTCTCAGGGTTGTGAGTTCAAGCCCCATGTTGGGTGTAGGGCTTACTTAAAAATAAGTAAAGTTCTAAACTTTTCATAATGATTTTCTAACAGGAAACACTTTTAAACAGAAACAATAAGATGATCTGTTAATCAAAACCTATAACTTTTTACATGAGAGATAGTTTTCAATATCTCTGCATCAATCTTTGAATAAGAGAGGGTACATATTGAGAAGCCAGACTTTTCATCAGAGCCAAGTGCTGCTGTGTATATCTCTGACATGCCAAATACAAAGGAAGTAACATAAGGAAATATCAACTGGGTTTACAGCTGATTTGTGACCCTGACAAGAAAACTATTAAACTTTCAGATTCTCTTTTTTCCCTCTAGGCTGGGCATTGTTTAAAATTCACTCCTAAAACACAGGTTACCTTGATTTTGTCTTGTGTGATAGTATAAAAATCATGGTCATTGTGAGTTCAGGTCCTCCGAGAAGCAGATTCCAAGATGAGGTTAGATGTGCAGGAGAGGGTAACGACTGCAAAGGATGGGGAGGGGAGAACAGGAATAGGCAGGCAAGAGCCTTCAGCTGGAAACAAAGGTCCAATTCCTGGGGAAGAAGAGAGGGAAGGGAGGCTGGGTAGTAAGAGTCTCAGACTGCAGTGCAGTTCCAAGAGAGGTTCAGCCAGGCCAAAGGGGAGTCCTTGAGCCACACTATCCATTAAAGCAGTCTTGACTTTCACACGAAGAGACATTTGTACCTCATCATGCTCAGTCACTGACTGGGGGCAGTCTGTGGGCATTATGACCTTGATGCAAATGCAGTGGTACATTCAGAGGGGTGGCTATTAGGTCCAAGGTCAGTTATGCTCACCACAACTGGGTTTCTATGCAACAGAAGGTCAGGGTCACCACAGTCACTAAGATGCACGGTACAGGAAGATGGCTGCCTGGCTGGTTCCCGAAGTCTTTGAAACACAGAATGAGTGCCCTTGATCTTTTCTTGAAGTTCATCACTATCAGCAGGTATGCTGAGAGGCAATGCCTAAAGTAACTTGGAGTGAAGCACATTTGAATTTGTGGGCTGATAATGCATATCACTTTCCAATTGCCTCACATATGCAGAAATAGTTATCATGTACATATTTAACTGCTTTTGATGAACTTTGGCTGGGGACACACAGCTCATCTATTCTGCTATATTTGGTTTTGTTTTACTAATTCTCTATTTCAGGTAAATATAATGAAGATAATAATACATTGCAAGTGAGATACCAATTCAGAACATTTCACAGTATTTCCTTTGGAAGTATTGGCTCAACAGAGATGATAATTACTGGAAAGCAAAAATGTAAAGCTGTCATACAAACTGAAGTGTTTCTACTATTTCTGAGGCATTTAATCAATTCAGCTGAAGCAATCAACAAAACCAGTTGTTTATTGTTATGTGGTCCAAATTGCCAAATGACTGACTGGGTTTTTTCAGATTTAATTGACTGGATGTTGAA
The DNA here is from genome assembly GCF_027475565.1 of Acinonyx jubatus. NCBI lineage: Eukaryota > Metazoa > Chordata > Mammalia > Carnivora > Felidae > Acinonyx > Acinonyx jubatus. The sequence goes on from NC_069386.1 coordinate 96,869,794, forward strand.
CTGCTGTGATAACATACACCAACATGCCCAAATGGCTTTTAAGGTAGCAAGACTGCAGAAAAGTCACTACAGCTAATAATAATGAGTAAAATGCCTTTCTTTTTTTTAAAAAATTTTTTTTAACGTTTATTTTATTTTTGAGACAGAGAGAGACAGAGCATGAACGGGGGAGGGTCAGCGAAAGGGAGACACAGAATCTGAAACAGGCTCCAGGTGGTCAGCACAGAGCCCGAAGCAGGGCTCGAACTCACGGACCGCAAGATCATGACCTGAGCCGAAGTCGGCCACTTAACCGACTGAGCCACCCAGGCGCCCTGTAAAATGCCTTTCAATTATTTTACACTTGAAACAAAAACACTACTGAATTATAAAATGGTCAAAATAGCCAATAAGGTTGGAAAATATAACTGTTTATTAATTTTTATTTTATTTTTTGTTTTTGAGAGAGAGAGAGAGAGAGAGAGAGAGAGAGAGAGAGAATGAGCGGGGAAGGGGCAGAGAGAGAGGGAGACACAGAATCCGAAGCAGGCTCCAGGCTCTGAGCTGTCAGCACAGAGCCCGAGGCGGGGCTTGGACCCACGAACTGTGAGATCATGACCTGAGCTGAAGTCAGATGCCCAACCAAATGAACCACCTAGGCACCCTATTTATTAATTTTTAAAATTACCTTGCTATAACTGAGGAGTGACTTAAATTTTTGTCTCTGGGGTCTTCTTTATCAGTGTGCCCTAGTGTTACTGGGCAGAATAAACCCTGTATGCCCTGCTCATGGTAGGAGTTCAAGGACTACTTTTTTTTTTTTTTAACTGAGTGTAGTTGATACACAATGTTACATTAGTTTCAGGTGTACAGCATTGTGATTCTACAGCTCTATACATTATGCTATGCTCACCACAAATATGGCTACCATCTGTCACCATATAACCCTATAACAGTATCATTGAGTACGTTCCCTATGCTGTGCTTTTCATCCTTGTGATTTACACATTCCATAACTAGAAGCCCTATGTCTCTGGCTCTCCTTCACCCATTTTGCCCATCTCCTACACTCCCTTCTGGCAACCATTAGTTTCTTCTCAGTATTTATGGGTCTCTATCTGCTTGTTTTGTTGGTTCATTTGTTTTCTTTCTTAGATTCAACATATAAGTGAAATCATATGGTATTTATCTTTCTCTGATTTATTTCACTTAGCTTAATACCCTCTAGATTCATCTATGTTGTTGAAAATGGCAAGATTTCATTCATTTTTAGATCCAAGTAATATTCCATTGTATGTATATACCACATCTTCTTTATCATTCATCTATAGATGGACACTTGGATTGCTTCCATATCTTGGCTATTTTAAATAATGCTGTAATAAACACAGGGGTGCATATACCTCTTCGACTTAGTTTTTGTTTTCTTTGGTAAATACCCAATAGTGGAATTACTGGGCCATATGGGATTTCTATTTTTAATTTCTGAGGAGCCTCCATTCTGTTTCTCACAGTGGCTGCACCATTTTACATTCCTACCATCAGTGGGAGAGGTTTCCTTTTTCTCCACATCCTCACCAATACTCGTAGTTTCTTGTGTTTTTGATACTAGCTATTCTATCTGGCATAAGGCGATATCTCATTGGGGTTTCGATTTGCATTTCCTTGATGATGAGTGATGCTGAACATCTTTTCATATGTTTGTTGGCCATCTGTTTGTCTTCTTTGGAAAAAGGTCCTCTGCCCATTTTTAATTGTATTATTTGGTGGTTTTTTTGTTGCTTGTTTGTTTTCTGTTTTTGAGTTGTATAAGATCTTTGTATAAGATCTTTGTATATTTTGGATATTAACCTCTTATTGGATATATCATTTGCAAATATCTCCTCCCATTCAGTAGGCTGCCTTTTTGTTTCATTGATAGTTTCCTTTGCCGTGCAAACACGTTTTATTTTGGTATAATCCCGACAGTTTGTTTTTGCTTTTGTTTCTTTTTCCTGAGGGGACATACCTAGATAAGTGATGTTAAGGCCGATGTCAAAGAAATTACTGCCTATGTTTTTTTCTAGGAATTTATGGTTTCAGGTCTCATATTTAGGTTTTTAACCCATTCTGAGTTTATATCTGGATATGGTGTAAGAAAGTAGTCTTTTTTTAAAAATATTGTGCTAAAAACAGTTAACATGAGATCTACTCTCTGAAATTTTTAAGTGTACAATACATTATCAATGACTATAGGTACAGTGTTGTACAGCAGATCTCTAGAGCGTATTCGTCTTGCTTAACTGCAACCTTACGCCTGTCCGTTAGTAATTCCCCATTTCCCCTTCTCCCCAGTCCCTGGCAACCACCTTTCTACTCTTTGATTCTATGAATTTGACTATTTTAGATAAGTAATATAAGTGGAGTCATGCAGAATTTGTCTTCACTTAGCATAATGTCCTACAGGTTCATCCATGCTGCATATTGCAGAATTTCCTTCTTTTTAAAGGCTGAATAATATTGTTATATGTAGGTACTACATTTCCTTTATCCTTTCATCTGTTGAATGCCATTTAGGTTGTTTCCACATTTTGTGCGGCAATGAACATGGAAGTGCTAGTATCTCTTCAAGATCCTGATTTCAATTCTTTTGGATAAATACCCAGAAGTGGAATTACTGGATTATACGATAGTTGTATTTTTAATTTTTTGAGGACTCTTCATACGGTTTTCCATAGTGGCTACCCATTTTGCAGTTTTCTCAACACCATTTGTTGACAAAACTGTCCCTTCCTCGTTGTGTATTCTTGGCACTATTGTTGAAGATAAGTTAACCATACATGCATGGATTTATTTCCGGGCTCTCTATTCTGTCCCATTAATCTATATGTCTATCTTTATGCCAGTGCCATACTGTTTTGGTTTTACTAGCTTTGTAATATATTTTTAAATCAAAAAGGGTGATGCCTCTGGTTTTGTTGTTCTTTCTCAAGACTGCTTTACCCATTCATGGTCTTTTGTGTTGTCATATGAATTTTAGAATTATTTTTTATATTTATGTAAAAAATTCCAATGGGGTTTTGATTGGGATTGCATTAAATCTGTAGACTGTTTTGGATAGCTTTAATATTTTAACAATATTAAATATTCTAATCCATGAACACAGAATGGTTTTCCATTTGTGACTTCTTTAATTTCTTTCATCAATGCTTTATAGTTCCAGCATACAAGTCTTTCATTTCCTTGATTAAATTTATTCCTAAGGATTTTATTCTTTTTGGTGCTATTGTCAATGGAATGTTTTTCTTAATTTCCTTTTCAGATTGTTTGTTGTTCATGTATAAAAACACAAGTGAATTTTGTATGTTGATTTTGTATCCTGCAACATTACCAAAAGATTTATTAGTTCTAACAGTCTCCTTGTGGAGTCTATAGGGTTTTCTATGTATAATAAGATCATGTCAGGGGAGCCTGGGTGGTTCAGCTGGTTAAGCATCTGACTCTTGGTATCAGCTCAGGTCATGATCTCATGATTTGTGAGTTCAAGCCCCACATCGGATTCCATGCTGACAGTGCAGAGACTGCTTGGGACTCTCTTTCTCTCCCTCTCTCTCTGTTTTTAAATAAAAACACCAAATTATGCCAAGTTGCTTGTGCCCAGGTATAATGAGGACAATTCAGTTTCAAAGGAGAAGGGGCACTGATTTAAGGATTGTTGGCATGGGGAACAATAGATGACATATCATCCCTTTATATCCTATCTCTCTGTCTCTTGTCTCTCTTTCAAAAATAAATAAACTTAAAAAATTTTTTTAATAAAAAAATAAGATCATGTCATCTACAAATAGGGATAATTTTACTTCTTCCTTTCTGACTTGTATGTCTTTTTTTTTTTTTTTTTAACTTTTCTTGGGTAATTTCTCTGGCTAGGACTTCCAATGCACTATGTTGAAGAAAGTGACAACAGTGGGCATCCTTGCCTTGTTCCTGGCATTAGAGGAAAAGGTTTAAGTTTTTCACCACTGAGTATGCTGTTAGCTGTGGGATTTTAATATTTGGTCTTTATTTCAATGACTATTCTTCTTGGTTGGATTTGTGTTACTCTAGAAAGAGAAAGAATGGATCAAACCCTTTCAGTCTGTGATTCATTCTCAAAGTGTGGTTCCTAGACTTAGCAGTATCAGCATGCACCCAGGAACTTGTTAGAAGTGCACATCTCAGGCCCACCCCAAACCTATTGAATCTGAAACTTTGAGAGTAGGGCCAGCAATTTGTGTTCTCAGAAGTCATCCAGGTAACTTTAATGCATGCTAGGAGGAAGTCTGGCTAACACTATTTCCCATGGAATGGTCTTCAGAAAGTATTCTGTGGCATATTAACAAGTGTTATGCAACAGAGGAGTTCCTTATTTCAATACATTTGGGAAATTCTGAGCTAAAAAAGTTAAGTAGATCTCATGGGCCATGCTCACAGAGGTCCTCTACAGGTCATTTCTCCTGATCTGTCACTGTTTACAAGCATCTGCTTATGTTCCCCAAATAGCACATTCCACGTCCTTGCCCCTAAGAGCCTAGTTTCCCACCCCTCTCAGCCATTCAGAGAGAGTTCTCTTTCCATCATTGCAAAGCCCACTTTTCTTTTACACGTCCCAGTATGACTGACGGGGGGAAATGCAGTGTGGTCTGATGCCCCACCCACCCTGCAAGGCAATCACAGTAATTAATGAGCAACATATTAACCAAAAAGTAGATTATTCAGTCCTAAATAACTACTCATTTGGGACACAAATATATATTTAGAAAAAAGACGTTTTTCTGCAAGGACGCAGTCTTGCTAAAGACATAGCCAATTCCTATTTCTAAACTTGAATGAAAACATAGTCTGAGGCATCTATATTTGTGCCATTTCAGTGGTTCAGTGCTCATAAAATTAATGTGAAGTTATTTGCTTTACATCTATCTGCAATGCAAAACCTAGCAAAGGCCTGCCCACAGAATAGATTCCAGTTTCCATTTTAAAATGCAGAAATTGGTTATAGGCCCCCAGATAGCAGCTTTTCCATTTAAGCAACTGAGAATTCAAACGCTACCTGCAGCCACAGGAAGAAGCTACAGGCAGCTCAAATACACTGGTGTGTCTACAATATAGGACTTACTTACACGACAGAGTCCAAATCACTTTTTCACTTAAGAAAAAAAAATGAATACACTCCCGTGCTTTCAAATTTTACTGTGTTTCATTGTTAGTTTAACCTTGTAAGCCAAAGAGCAGAAGGAGAACATGCAAGAAGAAAAGGATTATCCCAGACTCTAAAAAGCATACTATCTGCATATCTTGTCTGCCTTCACATGGATCAAGATATATTCCCATACCATAAGTACAAATGCCTAATGGCTACATAGAAAAGAAGGCTTCCAAAGGCCAGACCCTACCCAAAGTGGATAAAATCTGGGTGAGACAGAACTTGGAAATGAACTCAAGTATGACTTCGGATTTAAAGCCTTTTAAAGGAAAACATCAAATTAGGCCAAGTTGCTTATGCCCCGTCTTAATGAGAATAGTTCAGTTCCAAGGGAGAAGGGGCACTGATTTAAGGATTGTTGGCATGGGAAACAATAGATGACGTATCATCCCTTTATATCCTATAATAAGTGTGTGTCATCCCAGCCTTTCCTCTAGTTCCTCTGACTCAAATTCATGCATTGTTAAAAACTTATTAAAATGCACTGAATCAGAGCACTGCAGACAACAAAAATAGAGGCAGTTTTTGACACCAAGCCAAATAATTTTGGCTCTTCTTCCCAATGTGCATATAAACAAACTGTCAGACACCCATACATACGGCTGGAAAATTATTCATAAAGGGGGATGATGACTGAGGTTCTCAGAACGGTTATAACAGCAGGGAATTGATTCACTGACATGTTGTCTGTGGAGGGCTGTTCCTTCCCTTAGTGTCATGTCACATTAACAGGTATTTCATTTCATGTTGTTCACCACTAAACACAAAACTCTTATGTAAATTATAGTAATTAAAACCCAGGTCTTTCTAAGCAGAAACATTAAGCCTTTCCCACGTGCTGCTGTTTCTTTTCCCATGAAAAATAGGAGGAAGATGTAGAATAATTGTCCTGAAAGTCTAGAGGTCAGATCTTAGAAAAAAATCATGAACAAAGCAGTTACATATATTAAAAAGGGGGTGAAGAAGTGGGGCACCTGGGTGGTTCAGTGGGTTGAGCACTCAACTTTGGCTCAGGTTGTGATCGCTTGGTTCGTGAGTTTGAGTCTCACATCAGGCTCTCTGCAGTCAGCCTGTTGGCGTGGAGCCCACTTTAGATCCCAGAAGTTCCCCTCTCTCTGCCTCTCCCTTGCTTGTGCTCTCTCAAAAAAATGAACATTTTTTTAAAAAGAGGGGGGAGAAAAAAGGGGGGTGGAGCACCCAAACACACATGGGATTGAGAAGAAACTGAATCTAGGGAGATGACAACATTAAAAACATAACTGGATTTTAAATGTGCTCAATAAATAGATGCTACAAGTTTTGTTTTGCTTGGATGAAGGTTATAGATTGTAATTGATCCTTGAAGCAAGTAAAAATCCCAAAGTTCAGTTGTAGTAGGGATTGCCAGATGCCCCCGAATATCTATCCTCCCATCTTCTACAGTATAGGCTTTGTAGCTGACTACATGGCCCACTGGTTGGTCTACATTTCCCAGGTTTCCTTCTAAGCCAGCTGTGACCTAAGACAAACTTGATAAAAAGGGATGCAGGCAGAAGTGGTATGTGCATCCCCCAGGCTAAACCCTAAAGAGAAGAAGCATGGCATCCACTTCCCTTTCCCCCTGTCCGTATACTGAAGTGTGGATGAGGATGTAAGTGCAGTTGAGGGCAACACCTTAGTGATGAGGACCAATAAGCAGAATCCTGGGTCCTGAGACTACAGTGTTGTCAAAGCAGCCCTTGACTACTCACACATAATTAGAGAAATAAACTATCTTGTTTAAATCATATTGTTCAGAATACCTGTCATAGAAGTTGAATGTATATTCTAGTGATGCCAGGGATATTTGTTTAAAATGGAGGGTGGGGAACTGCTAATCTGCTACAACAAGGGTTGGTAAATGACAGCCCTTGGCCAAATCTGGCCTGCTGCTTGTTTTTGTAAACAAAGTCTTACTGAAACACAGCCATGTTCGTTCATATCTACATTGTCTCTGGCTGCTTCCACACTATAATGTCAAAGCTGATGAGTTGTGACAGACACCGTATGGCCTACAGAACCTAAAATATGTATTATCTGGCCCATAACAGAAAAAAAATGTCCATGCTATAGACAGAAAAAAAGAAAAAAAAAAAAAACCTAGTCATCCAGTACAAGTTAGGAAAAAGGAAGAAACAACAGCAAATAGCAAATTACAAAAAAAAAAAAAAGAGAGAGAGAGAATTTAAAATAAAAAGTGAGGAATATGATTAAATGTATTGGTGGCTAAAATAAATGTGCGTGGGCTACCGTCCTCCACTAAATGTGTTGACATTCATCAGGTAAGACAATGAGTCAAGCCTGGAGTTGTCAGGAGATCTGGAGCATTTGGATAAAGAAGTTCAGAGGAGGAACAACAGAAAGGATTTGGTGTAGGTAGAATTTTCCCAGGAGAAGAGGAACTGTACTTTCAAGAAATTCCGTGTGACAAATTCCAGATAGCTGTTTGTAAGCTGACTAAGAGAATCAGTAATTATTTCAGCTGAAGAGAAAAAGACTGGGAGGAAGCCAGCCTCACTTCGTCAGTGATCCAACAGCCCTTGGTGAAATAGTCTCAGGGCAGGGTGTCTATAGGAGGTAGAAGTGACACAGAAGTCAGTTTTACCAAAAACTACATGCCAATTCAATTGATGGGATTTTGTGCTTAGAAATCATCTACTTAGTATATACTATCTGCCCTATTTATTACTTTATACTTAATAAAAAATGGTATACATAAGTATCTTAAAGAGCTCTTACCACTGGAGAGATACGGAAAAGGAGCCATGACTCCAGTGATGGGTAAAGGAGATACTCTCATCCTCTGGGGTTGCCCGAGGACAGAAATGGTGAGGAAGCCTCCTATCTTTGAGCTTCTCTGGGCTTGTTCTGTGTTTGTGCTGCCTGAGGAGCATGCCAGCATTCTTGTCACTGACTGCAGCCTTGGTCATGCCTTCTGTCAGGGGGCACTTGACTAGGCTTCCTCCTAATGCCAGCACCTGCTATGATGTCATCTCCCCAGCCTCAGCCATTTCTACCAGAAAAGATTACACACATTCCTCAATTATCTCCAGAGCCAAATAAGGAGGTGCTGACACGAGTGGAGGAGCTGCTGGGGTAGGCATGGTGAAGGGGGTGGAAATGCAGAGATGGCACCTGGACTCCCCTCTCGTATATCCTTAGAACTAGGAGTCTTCCAAATTTATGATTCAGTAACACTTTAAATCCAGTGTCAGGGTGAATTTTTCTGGGATGTTAGAGGTTATGCTTTGAAGAACTGCTCTTATTATTAGTTCAGGTCAGTAAATATATCCCAAATGTCACCTGTATGGAGGGTATTGTGTTAGGTACTGAGGATGCCATGATGGATAAAAAGTGTCCCCTGCCTTTGATGAACTTATGGACAGAAAAAAACTCAAGAATAAAACTCCTTCCATTCTTCTCCTACTACTTTCCCCTAATGCACAAATATAGACAAAAATGCACAAGAGTGTGGTGACTGTTGGTCACTCCATTTAGTTCTATAGCTATTACAACACTTAGATTGGAGTGGACCCTAGAAACGATGGGTCCCTTCCTGCTTCGAGAAACAGTTACCTTTGGAAGCAAGGGGACAGAAAATAAGGGGCTTGTGCTGTTACAAGCTAAATCTGTTGTGCTGACATTTTAGCATTACTGAAAATCAGGGGTAAAGGGAAATTTTTGTCTGCTTTAAAAGAATAAAATCAAATGTGTGTCAGTATTTAATTTGTGCTATGTTTCTTGAAACCAGGGCTAACATTTTCTGGCACCCAACATATACTGCTTGAGTCGTATGCTAAGGAAAAATCACAACATTGCAGTACAGAAAGGACTTGGAACTCATTTGCAAATGTTTTAGAGGGTTTTAGTCTGTTTGGTTCTGCATTACTAATGGCTTTCTGAAAACAAACAAACAAACAAACAAAAGCTATGCCCACCGCCTCCCCCCCCCCAAAAAAAAACCACAACAACTCTACTTTCAAGCTTTCAGTGAAAAGACATTTTGGGACAAATTTTCCTGTCTTAGAGGTACAATTTTGAGTTTCGTTTACCACTTTCAGAGTGCAATTTTACCCACAACCAATGTGTTTTATGCATAATAGAACCAAATGTAAGTTATTTGAATTATGATGGATGTCCCTCTGCGGACAACCGTCACATTTTTCACGTTGCATGTTGTAGGGATGGCCTTGGGCAAAATTACCAAGGAGGTGTAGGTGATCTTTGACCCCCTCACTTCCTCTTTTTAGTCCTCCCTTCCCTTTTCCTAGTTACCCTTCTCCCTTCTTTAATATGACCAGTTTTCCCATGTCTGACTGCCAGCCCCAACCCCACTATGTCTCACCAACCCCATAGGGCTGGCTTTTGCTGCCACTTGTTCCTAACAAAACCTAGCTTTTTATGTCATATTCCCTTAAAGCTCATTCTCCTGCAAACATTCCTGGAACCAATCTGCTCACATAGATGGAGTTAGTGTATTTATAGCTGTTAAATGTTTTAAAGCATTGCATTGGTGGCTTCACTGAGTTTTATTTTGAGGTGATACCCTCAGATGTGATCAAAGGTCAATATAATAAATGACCCATGGGAGAATGCATCTTTTCCTACATTACTGTTGAAAGGAGTTCATTTTTCTGTTTCCTAAACACAGGGTCTATTTAAAAAATTTAGTGTCAGAAAAGTGTCTCTCTGTTGACAAATAGGCATCTTTTTTTTCTTTATTTTATTTATTTTTGAGAGAGAAAGAGAGACAGAGAGAGAGCATAAGTTGGGGGAGAAGGCACAGGGAGAGGGAGAAAATCTCAAGTAGGCTCCACACTGAGCTTGGAGGTGGACATGGGATTTGATCTCAAGAACCAAAATCATGACCTGAGCCGAAATTAACAGTCAGATGCTTAACCAAATGAGCCAGTGAGCTGACCCAAATTGGTGTTTTTGAATAGGTGATAATCAAACAAGGAATTGTAATAAAAAAATTCCTTTGACTAATTTTAGGAAACATTGAGCTGAATCAAATGTGTAAACATAGTCTAGGTTTGGGGTGTATTTATTTATTCTTTTCTGTGTGTGGTCTCTATATTAATGGTCTTAGGAGAAATGTCCTTTTTATTATGTCCCACCTCATGTGTTCCTGGACGTAACATAATGTAGAATATAAATTTGATTATAAAATGTTATTCCTTCCAGAATCATATGGAAGCAAATGACTTAACACAAAGCATCGGTTATTATGTTAATCAGGGACATGATGTGCCCTGGGAGATTATTTTGGACTGGTGGTTTTTCGTGTCCCCCAAATCACAGTCCAAGTACACTGCCTTTACAGGTCCATTCTTGGGCCCAGCCCAGGTAGATTCTGCCTGCTTTGCCTGTGTCAGGTAGACACGTTTGGTGAAAGCCTCTTGGGAGCGGGGATAGTTGGCCTGAAAGATCTATTCAGATGAATGCAAAAGGCATGTCAATTTATAATCTAGTCTAATCTAGAAGGTTATGCAGGAAAACCCTAAGAGGGGAGCAGAGGGAAGGAGGGCTTATCAACAAACTCCTCTGATATAAATATTCAAACCTAGTTTCCATTGGTCTAAATGTTATTTTTGTGTCTAAGATGATGCCCTATGGGAAAAAAAAAATCAGGGCAACTAGGGCATGACTGTGGGCACCTGGGACTTTCTAGCAGTTCTAGTTCTAAGTAAAGGTTCTGTTTCTTTTATTCACACCCCCAACCCTCCAACCTAATTCCAAGTTAGGTCCCACTTAACTTAGAAGAAAACCTTCATTGAAGAAGCACCTTCACTGTGGATCTCCTCTACATGATGTAAAACAGCCTCTTTTAGAATTTAATTCTGCACAGCTGGACAAGCAAGGGGGCGATGCAGGTTGCCACAGAAACTGCTGTTGGTGCTAGGAGTCTTTATACTTTGCTCCTAAAAATAAGATGTAAAATGTACCGAGGGTGTGATTAGCGCAGCACAGAAGGGAATTTCTAAAAGGAGAGCCAAGCCTCCCACCCCCACAGGCATGGGGGTGTTCTTCAGAGCTGGAGGACAGGACAGAAATCCGGGAGCAGATGCTCAACACGGCTCCTCCCTCAAAAGGTGTGGGGAAAAACAAATGGGAAAAGTGGCTTTTGAAGAAGAACGCAGTCTTCAATCAAGCATAATTCACATAAATTTTAGGGTTGGGATGTCCTGAAGTTACCCTGGGAGCAAAGAGAATGTTCTTCCAAACCTACAAAAAAGCCACAGTAATGTGGCCAGGAATCCGGATCAGAACATTGTAGCCTGGAGTCTTGCCCAGTACAGGATGCTGTCATGCAGCATCCTTGTTAGGTGGTCCCCCAGTCCATCTGGACATGTTCGGTAACCTTTACTTGCTTAGGAAACATCCTTAAACTGGACTTCTCCCTCTAAATATTGTTGGAGTCTGCCTTTCTGTAATGTCCACTCACTTGCTTTTGTTTACCTTCTGGGGCAAACACGGAAAGTCACTATTTATTTATTTATTTATTTATTTATTTATTTATTTATTGGTCTTAATAGGATAGTTCTTCACTCACTCCCAAAATGGAACAATTAACCCAAGTGCACACTCATAGCTCAGGGAGGCTCAACAAGCTGAAATATCTGTCCATTTCATAGATCTCTGGATTCAGTACAAAATGAAATACCATTAAAACTGCATTATTTCATGATTACATGCAGAGAGTGTGTATGTGTTTCCAAGCACAATCAGCATCTATCATGTGCCAGGCACTGTGCCACAGTGCTCCATACATTATTATATTATTTCATTTTATCCAGTTACATGAGGTAACTTTATTATCCCCATTATATAGAGGAAATTCATTTCAGCATCCTCATGGGTGTGTGCACAGAGTAGAGTGGCAAGGGCACAGACTCTGGAGTCAGAGGGGGTTGAGCTTGAACACCAGTTCCTCCACTTGCTAAATTTGTGATCTTGGATAAGTTATGTAACCTCTTTAAACTTCAGGTTTCTAGCCTCAAAACTGGGTTAAAAAATGTCATGAGTTAGTAGAAGTAAAGAAAATGACATGCTTAAAATGTCAAATGTATAGTGGGTGCTCAATAAATCCTGATTCTCCTTCCCTTCCCTTGTAATCCTAGAGGTCCCCACCATTGTTGGATAGCAAAACTGTCAATCAAAAATGGCCTTAGATCCATGTGCAATCAAGCCTGGAGAAGCTTCCTGTGTAGATATTAAATAGTCAGCTTGAGCAAATGAACCATTAAATGACTAAATCCTTTGCAAGCAGAATATAGTGAAATGATATGAGCTATTAACATAAAATAATTTACTTTTTACTGACCGTTGAAATGGAAGGGAAAAAAATATGTACATAGCACAGAGGCAGAGGTTGAAATAGTCTTTATGCTATTTCCTGTTGTGACTGCTACTTCTCAACCTTCTATCTTTCCCAGCCTTCACTGTGCCTCACTTGTTTTTTATATCCCTAGAGGGAGATAACTAGTGCCTGGCTAGACAAAAGCCCTTTTGTCCTTTTACCTTTACTTTCTTCCTACCTGGTTGGATCCCACGGATAGTCTTCTCAGTGACACTTAGACTCATGCTCTCACCATCACCTCCCTTTGCCCCAACTCTAGAGACAATGCCACCTACTTCCCATTCCTCTGATTGCTCATTTCAGTGTTATAAGAGGCTAATGGAAGCCTGGGATAGAAAGGACCCCTCTTGACTTTCAAGGGAATCTAATAATTATAAATTCTCAGGGATGACAATATTGATTAAGGTCTCATTTTTATATAAGTGTGAAACTTGTTTAAATAATAGACACTTGTATTTTGAAACTCATTATAGTTCTGCAGCAGACAGTCCTGGGTTTAAATCTTAATTATGACATTTTGAGTGTAGCCGTGGGCCATTTGCTTAATCTATCTGGGCCTCAGTGTCTTCATATGAAAAAAAAAAAAAAAGGACCTGATACTAGCTAAACATGTATAGTACTTACTTTAATCCAGGTACTGTTCTGACTCAATATAAAATGTGTGTATTTAATCTTTATAATAACTATAGTATGCAGGGTAGAAGCCAGAGTGCTTTGACGAAGAGTCCCATTGATGCAGAGGCTTAATGCATAAAGACATCACGATGGTTAATTTTACTTCACTGGGCTAAGGGACATCCAGATAGCTGGTAAAACATTATTTCTGGGCTCATCTGTGAGGGTATTTCCAAAAGTTATTACAATTTGAATCAGTATTCTGAGTTAAGAAACTCTGCCCTCACCAATGGGAGTGGCATCGTCCAGTCCCAATCTGTTGAGGGGCAAATGGAATGAAAAGATGGAGGAATGGCAAATTCTTTTTCTTTTCTTGAGCTGCAATGTCCATCTTCTGCCCTCAGACATCAGAGCTCCTGACTCAAGCCTTTGGACTCAGACTGAATTGGACTTACATCAAGGTGCTCCCTCATTGCATTCTCAGGCCTTTGGACTTGGACTGAATTACTGAAAACTGGGTCTCCAGTTTCCAGATGGCATATCATGGCATCTCTCAGCCTCCATAATTGCA